>NC_091286.1:660065717-660421967 GCF_032444005.1 Ranitomeya imitator | reverse complement strand
GCCTCGACCATTCAGCGACGGGCACAGCGTTGATGATGTCATAAAGGACATAGACATCCCGCGTCTCTGATTGGTCGAGGCCGCCAGGCCTCGACCAATCAGCGACGGGCACAGCGACGATGATGTCATAAAGGACGTAGAAATCCCACGTTTCTGATTCAGCGACGGGCACAGTATCGACGTAGATGTCATAATGGTTGCCATGGCGACGATGATGTCATAACGGTTGCTTCGACCAATCAGGGACGGGAACAGTCTGACGCGAATTCTGGAATCATCATTGTCCATATACTACGGGGACATGTGTCATGATCCCAATGGCAGGGGATCACAAAAGGACAAGTACACAAAAAACAGAACAAGCTCTAGGGTGATGGAAACTGAGCTGACCGCGATCCTGAACCTAATTCACAACACTAGCAGTAGCCTGGGAACGTGCCTACGATGATTCTAGACGTCTCGCGCCAGCCGAAGGACTAGCTTCCCCTATTAGAAGAAACAAAGACCTCTCTTGCCTCCAGAGAAACACCCCACAGAAATAGCAGCCCCCCACATGTAATGACGGTGAAATGAGAGGAAAGCACATACGTAGTAATGAAAACAGATTCAGCAAAATGAGGCCCGCTAAAACTAGATAGCAGAGAATACAAAAGTGAACTGCGCGGTCAGCAAAAAACCCTACAAAAAACCATCCTGAAATTACCTGAACTCATGTGCCAACTCATGGAACATGAGGAGTAATATCAGCCCACTAGAGCAACCAGCAAAAAGGAATCACATAACTGCAAGCTGGACTAAAACAAAAATAAAGCAAAACGTGGAACAGGAAAATCAAAAACTTAGCTTGTCCTGAAGATTACAGAAGCGGGAAGCAGAGGTAACAAGACACACTGATTACATTGATCGCCGGCGAGGAAATGACAAGAAAGCCAGGTTAAATAGGAAACTCCCATATCCTGATAGAACAGGTGGACACCAGAGACCGCAGAGAACACAAGTCACCCAGTACCATCTGTAACCACCAGAGGGAGCCCAAAAACAGAATCCACAACAGTACCCCCCCCTTGAGGAGGGGTCACCGAACCCTCACGAGAACCACCAGGGCGACCAGGATGAGCCCTATGAAATGCACGGACCAAATCAGCAGCATGAACATCAGAGGCAACCACCCAAGAATTATCCTCCTGACCATAACCCTTCCACTTGACCAAATACTGAAGTTTCCGTCTGGAAACACGAGAATCCAAGATCTTCTCCACAACATACTCCAATTCTCTCTCCACCAGCACCGGAGCAGGAGGCTCAAGCGAAGGAACAACAGGTACCTCATACTTCCGCAACAACGACCGATGGAACACATTATGAATAGCAAACGATGCCGGGAGATCCAAACGAAACGACACAGGGTTAAGAATTTCCAAGATCCTATAGGGACCGATAAACCGAGGCTTGAACTTAAGAGAAGAGACCTTCATAGGAACAAAACGAGAAGACAACCACACCAAGTCCCCAACACGAAGTCGAGGACCCACGCGGCGACGGCGATTAGCAAACTGCTGAGCCCTCTCCTGGGACAACTTCAAATTGTCCACCACATGACTCCAAATCTGATGCAACCTATCCACCACCATGTCCACTCCAGGACAATCAGAAGGCTCCACCTGACCAGAGGAAAAACGAGGATGAAACCCCGAATTACAAAAGAAAGGAGAAACCAAGGTAGCAGAACTAGCCCGATTATTAAGGGCAAATTCGGCAAGCGGCAAAAAGGTAACCCAGTCATCTTGATCAGCAGAAACAAAACACCTTAAATAAGTTTCCAAGGTCTGATTAGTTCGTTCCGTCTGGCCATTCGTCTGAGGATGGAATGCAGACGAAAAGGACAAATCAATGCCCATCTTAGCACAGAACGTCCGCCAAAATCTAGACACAAACTGGGATCCCCTGTCAGAAACAATGTTCTCCGGAATCCCATGCAAACGAACCACGTTCTGAAAAAACAGAGGGACCAACTCAGAGGAGGAAGGTAACTTAGGCAAGGGGACCAGATGAACCATCTTAGAAAAGCGGTCACACACAACTCAGATGACGGACATTGTTTGAGAGACAGGGAGATCCGAAATAAAGTCCATGGAAATGTGCGTCCAAGGCCTCTTCGGGATAGGCAAAGGTGACAACAATCCACTGGCCCGAGAACAGCAAGGCTTAGCCCGAGCGCAAACTTCACAAGACTGCACAAAAGAACGCACATCCCTCGACAAGGAAGGCCACCAAAAAGACCTGGCCACCAAGTCTCTAGTACCAAATATTCCAGGATGACCTGCCAACGCAGAAGAATGGACCTCGGAGATGACTCTACTGGTCCAATTATCCGGAACAAACAGTCTTTCAGGCGGACAACGATCAGGTTTATCCGCCTGAAACTCCTGCAAAGCACGTCGCAAGTCTGGGAAGACAGCCGACAAAATCACCCCATCCCTAAGGATACCAGTGGGCTCAGAATTTCCAGGGGAATCAGGCACAAAACTCCTAGAAAGAGCATCCGCCTTCACATTCTTTGAACCTGGCAGGTATGAAACCACAAAATCGAAACGGGAGAAAAACAGTGACCAACGAGCCTGTCTAGGATTCAGACGCTTGGCAGACTCAAGGTAAATCAGATTTTTGTGATCAGTCAAGACCACCACACGATGTCTAGCACCCTCAAGCCAATGACGCCACTCCTCAAATGCCCACTTCATGGCCAAAAGCTCCCGATTACCAACATCATAATTCCGCTCAGTGGGCGAAAACTTTCTAGAAAAGAACGCACATGGCTTCATCACCGAGCAATCGGAGCTTCTCTGTGACAAAACCGCCCCCGCTCCAATCTCAGAAGCATCAACCTCAACCTGAAAAGGAAGCGAAACATCTGGCTGACGCAACACAGGAGCAGAAGAAAACCGGCGCTTAAGTTCCTGAAAGGCCTCCACAGCCGCAGGAGACCAATCAGCAACATCAGCACCCTTCTTAGTCAGATCCGTCAAAGGCCTAACAACACTAGAAAAATTAGTTATGAAACGACGATAAAAATTAGCAAAGCCCAAGAACTTCTGCAGACTCTTAAGAGATTTAGGCTGCGTCCAGTCACAAATAACTTGAACCTTGACGGGATCCATCTCAATAGTAGAAGGGGAAAAAATATACCCCAAAAAAGAAATCTTCTGGACTCCAAAGAGACACTTTGAACCTTTTACAAACAAAGAATTGGCCCGCAGGACCTGAAACACCTTCCTGACCTGCTGAACATGGGACTCCCAGTCATCAGAAAAAAACAAAACATCATCCAAATACACAATCATAAATTTATCCAGATATTCACAGAAAATATCGTGCATAAAGGACTGGAAGACAGAAAGAGCATTAGAAAGTCCAAAAGGCATCACCAAATACTCAAAATGGCCCTCAGGCGTATTAAATGCGGTTTTCCACTCATCACCCTGCTTAATCCGCACAAGATTATACGCACCCCGAAGATCAATCTTAGTGAACCATTTAGCCCCCTTAATGCGAGCGAACAAATCAGTCAACAATGGCAAAGGATACTGATATTTGACAGTAATCTTATTCAAAAGACGGTAATCTATACAAGGCCTCAAGGAACCATCTTTTTTGGCCACGAAAAAAAAACCTGCTCCCAAAGGAGATGAAGATGGACGGATATGTCCCTTTTCCAAGGACTCCTTAACATAATCCCGCATAGCAGTATGCTCTGGCACTGACAGATTGAACAAACGACCTTTAGGAAATTTACTGCCAGGAATCAAATCTATAGCACAATCGCAATCCCTGTGAGGAGGAAGCGAATTGAGCTTAGGCTCCTCAAAAACATCCCGATAATCAGACAAAAATACAGGAACCTCAGAAGGAGTAGATGAAGCGATAGAAATCGGAGGTGCATCATCATGAACCCCCTGACATCCCCAGCTTAACACAGACATCGCCTTCCAGTCCAAGACTGGGTTATGAGTTAGTAACCATGGCAGACCAAGCACTAAGACATCATGTAAATTATACAGTACCAGGAAGCGAATCACCTCCTGATGAACGGGAGTCATACGCATGGTCACGTGTGTCCAGTACTGAGGTTTATTCATAGCCAAAGGTGTAGAGTCAATTCCTTTCAAAGGAATAGGAACTTCCAGAGGCTCCAGACTAAACCCACAGCGGTTGGCAAATGACCAATCCATAAGACTCAGGGCAGCGCCTGAATCCACATAGGCATCGACGGAAATGGCTGATAATGAACAAATCAGAGTCACAGACAAAATGAACTTAGACTGTAAAGTACTAATGGCAACAGACTTATCAACCTTTTTTGTGCGTTTAGAGCATGCTGATATAACATGAGCTGAATCACCACAATAAAAACACAACCCATTTTTCCGCCTATAGTTTTGCCGTTCACTTCTGGACTGAATTCTATCACATTGCATTGTCTCAGGTGCCTGTTCAGAAGACACCGCCAAATGGTGCACAGGTTTGCGCTCCCGTAAACGCGATCAATCTGAATAGCCATAGTCATAGACTCATTCAGACCTGTAGGCGCCGGGAACCCCACCATAACATCTTTAATGGCCTCAGAAAGGCCATCTCTGAATTTTGCAGCCAGAGCGCACTCATTCCACTGAGTAAGCACCGACCATTTCCGAAATTTCTGACAATATATTTCTGCTTCATCTTGCCCCTGAGAGAGAGCCAATAAAGCTTTTTCAGCCTGAATCTCTAGGTTAGGTTCCTCATAGAGCAAACCCAATGCCAGAAAAAACGCATCCACATTGAGCAACGCAGGATCCCCTGGTGCCAATGCAAATGCCCAATTCTGAGGGTCACCCCGCAGGAAAGATACCACAATTTTGACTTGCTGAGCAGGGTCTCCAGAGGAGCGAGATTTCAAAGAAAGAAACAACTTGCAATTGTTCCTAAAATTCAGAAAACTAGATCTATCTCCAGAAAAAAACTCTGGGATAGGAATTCTAGGTTCAGACATAGGAGCATGTACAACAAAATCTTGTATATTTTGAACCTTAGCAGCAAGATTATTCAGGCTGGAAGCCAAACTCTGGACGTCCATGATAAACAGCTGAGGTCAGAGCCATTCAAGGATTAAGAGGAGGTAAGACGCAGCCAGGCTGCAATTAAGGCTAGGCAGCAAACTCTGAGGGAAGGAGAAAAAAAAAAAAAAAAAAAAAAACTTCCTCAGACTACTTTTCCTCCTACTTCAGCCAATACGATTACCACTTTTTGGCCGGCGATACTGTCATGATCCCAATGACAGGGGATCACAAAAGGACAAGCACACAAAAAACAGAACAAGCTCTAGGGTGATGGAAACTGAGCTGACCGCGATCCTGAACCTAATTCACAACACTAGCAGTAGCCGGGGAACGTGCCTACGATGATTCTAGACGTCTCGCGCCAGCCGAAGGACTAGCTTCCCCTATTAGAAGAAACAAAGACCTCTCTTGCCTCCAGAGAAACACCCCACAGAAATAGCAGCCCCCCACATGTAATGACGGTGAAATGAGAGGAAAGCACATACGTAGTAATGAAAACAGATTCAGCAAAATGAGGCCCGCTAAAACTAGATAGCAGAGAATACAAAAGTGAACTGCGCGGTCAGCGAAAAACCCTACAAAAAACCATCCTGAAATTACCTGAACTCATGTGCCAACTCATGGTACATGAGGAGTAATATCAGCCCACTAGAGCAACCAGCAAAAAGGAATCACATAACTGCAAGCTGGACTAAAACAAAAATAAAGCAAAACGTGGAACAGGAAAATCAAAAACTTAGCTTGTCCTGAAGATTACAGAAGCGGGAAGCAGAGGTAACAAGACACACTGATTACATTGATCGCCGGCGAGGAAATGACAAGAAAGCCAGGTTAAATAGGAAACTCCCATATCCTGATAGAACAGGTGGACACCAGGGACCGCAGAGAACACAAGTCACCCAGTACCATCTGTAACCACCAGAGGGAGCCCAAAAACAGAATCCACAACAGACATGCATATTCTAGAATACCCGATGCGTTAGAATCGGGCCACAATCTAGTAGTATTTATATTCTTGTACATAGGGGCAGTATTATAGTAGTTTTATTCTTGTACATAGGGGCAGTATTATAGTAGTTTTATTCTTGTACATAGGGGCAGTATTATAGTAGTTTTATTCTTGTACATAGGGGCAGTATTATAGTAGTTATATTCGTGTACATAGGGGCAGTGATATAGTATTTATATTCTTGTACATAGGGGCAGTATTATAGTAGTTTTATTCTTGTACATAGGGGCAGTATTATAGTAGTTATATTCTTGTACATAGGGGCAGTATTATAGTAGTTTTATTCTTGTACATAGGGGCAGTATTATAGTAGTTTTATTCTTGTACATAGGGGCAGTATTATAGTAGTTTTATTCTTGTACATAGGGGCAGTATTATAGTAGTTTTATTCTTGTACATAGGGGCAGTATTATAGTAGTTATATTCTTGTACATAGGGGTAGTGATATAGTATTTATATTCTTGTACATAGGGGCAGTATTATAGTAGTTTTATTCTTGTACATAGGGGCAGCATTATAGTAGTTATATTCTTGTACATAGGGGCAGTATTATAGTAGTTATATTCTTGTACATAGGGGCAGTATTATAGCAGCTATATTCTTGTACATAGGGGCAGTATTATTGTAGTTATATTCTTGTACATAGGGGCAGTATTATAGTAGTTTTATTCTTGTACATAGGGGCAGTATTATAGTAGTTATATTCTTGTACATAGAGGCAGTGATATAGTATTTATATTCTTGTACATAGGGGCAGTATTATAGTAGTTTTATTCTTGTACATAGGGGCAGTATTATAGTAGTTATATTCTTGTACATAGGGGCAGTATTATAGTAGTTATATTCTTGTACATAGAGGCAGTGATATAGTATTTATATTCTTGTACATAGGGGCAGTATTATAGTAGTTTTATTCTTGTACATAGGGGCAGTATTATAGTAGTTATATTCTTGTACATAGGGGCAGTATTATAGTAGTTATATTCTTGTACATAGGGGCAGTATTATAGTAGTTTTATTCTTGTACATAGGGGCAGTATGATAGTAGTTTTATTCTTGTACATAGGGGCAGTATTATAGTAGTTATATTCTTGTACATAGGGGCAGTGATATAGTATTTATATTCTTGTACATAGGGGCAGTAAAATATAGTAGTTTTATTCTTGTACATAGGGGCAGTATTATAGTAGTTTTATTCTTGTACATAGGGGCAGTATTATAGTAGTTTTATTCTTGTACATAGGGGCAGTATTATAGTAGTTATATTCTTGTACATAGGGGCAGTGATATAGTATTTATATTCTTGTACATAGGGGCAGTATTATAGTAGTTTTATTCTTGTACATAGGGGCAGTATTATAGTAGTTATATTCTTGTACATAGGGGCAGCATTATAGTAGTTATATTCTTGTACATAGGGGCAGTATTATAGTAGTTATATTCTTGTACATAGGGGCAGTATTATAGCAGCTATATTCTTGTACATAGGGGCAGTATTATTGTAGTTATATTCTTGTACATAGGAGCAGTATTATAGTAGTTATATTCTTGTACACAGGGGTGTTATTATAGTAGTTATATTCTTGTACACAGGGGCAGTATTATAGTAGTTATATTCTTGTACACAGGGGCGGTATTATAGTAGTCATACAATTTTATTTTAAAACTGAAATAAATATTAGCTATGGTTATGGCACTATTTATGTTCCATCAAATGTAACAAGCCTTAGCTCTACTTCTTTGACATAGGATGTATATTTTTTCTCTTTTCCTAATATATGTAGTAATAATAATAATGCATTGCGCGGTTTCACACGAATGTGATCTCTCACAATATAGTAGTATGTGGCGGAGCTGATTACATGTGATATCAGTGATCTCCTCCTTCTTTGCCTTTATGTGACTATTGTTCTTAAAGATTAAACAAACAATGGATGGGAACCATTGTCTCCATGTCTTATGGTTGTCTCTCTGATGACACAAACCAGCTACACTATCACCTATTCTATTCACACAGTTGGGCAGGCGTACAGCACTGCAGAATAGTGAAACATTTATATTAATTACAATATTTTATTTTTTCTCTAATTTTTGGAACAATGTACATACACATGCTTGTATTGATTCAATGTGACACTTTGTAGAAAATTCGGAAGGAAAATATAACAAATGGACCAGAAAAATAGGAAATTAAATGTTATATATATTTTGTAACGCTGGTGTGTTTGTGCCTTGTTTCCCCAGCGTTACTCTGCATGTCTGTGCTCTTACCCTTTCCTCCTTTCCCCCTAATCAGCTGGGATACTGTTGTCTGTTACCTGTATAGATGCTGCTCAGTTCCCTGCTCTGCTGCGTAGCCGTACAGGTGTTGTAGAGTCTATGCTACGTTGCATGACCATCCGCGCTTGTGGTCTCTGGCTGCCGCTGTGGAAGCTATCCGCGGGTTGCGAGGTCCTCTGCGGCTGGTGCGTGACCTTCCATTTGTATCCAGGCTTGCAGCCGCTGCCAAGTGCCCTAGGCCTCCGTTCCTGTGCTGGCTATGCTGTACTGGTTTCTGTCTTTGCGTAGGGTGCTCGTGGCCACACCTTCCCCGCTTTTAATAGGGGAAGTGTATGGAGCGCCCGCTAGAATCGTGGGGTACTCGGTACAGGGCCAGTTTCTTAAAGGGATGTGTCACGGCAGCAGTGATCCGGTCCGTGGCCCTGGGCATCCAATTAAAGGGGATAAAGTGTAGTGAGAAACAAACTCTCTAGTGTAATGTTCGTGACGCCACCTGTGGTACTCGGCCAGGGATGGCCGACGCTGCTTAAAGGGATCCGCTGGGGTCGATGGTAATGCAACTTAGATGGTTTTGCTCCCCACAGGTGGAACGGAGGCCCCAGGGCTACCAGGACAGTCAAAGAAGGGTTGTAGATGTTGAGGTGCAGGAAAGAATTGGAGGACACAGGGTGGCAGTCTCTTTACCTTTTACTGGTGGAATTGCAGTCCAGGGCACAGATTACAGGTGATCTTGAAATCCGGACAGCCTGGAAGTGATTCGGAATCCCCCTCGCCAGCTGGGGTTGGAATCCTTCCTTTCTGCGCTGAATTCTAGGTTCTTGATGCTTTAGTTTTCCTCAAGTCCCTCTCTCAATCTGTCCTTCAGATGGAACTCTACCCGCATGGTAGGTAGATCGAGCCTTTTTACAGATGTCCCTTCTCTCGTGGTGACTCCAGGCTTTATTCTGCTGCTGTGTCTTTGGATGTCAGTGGTGGCGAGGAGACCTGCTATCTCCAGCCCTCCGGTTTCTGCTGTGGGGCATACAGTTCCCACACAACCTCGGACTCTGGTGTCCGGTTTCTTGTGCTCAAACCTGGAGTGAGCCCATTCGCAGCTCCACTCCAGTTTCTCTCTCCTCCTGTGGTTCCTCTCCCTTCACTGTCTCACACAGATGGCTCTCTAATTCCCCATCCAGACCAGAACTTATAGGGAAACTACCCTGAAACCGGGTCTACAGCTCCCCCTTCTGGCCTGGAGTCAGGAAAGTGTTGTATGCTAGTGTTACCTGCTAAGGGAATTCCTTTTTGCTTCCACTCATGGCATCACCCTCCCTGGGAGGCAGGCAATACCACTGTGGCATCCGGTTTCCTGGGGTGCCACATGTGTGCGCTTGTATTGCTGTCCCCAGCCTATTGCTGAGGGGCAGCTCCTGTTTAAAGTTCCTCTTCCCTGTTAGGTGTTGCCAAAGCTTCTCATTAGGTTTCTGAACCTAGCCATGTGTGTTTGGTCCTTCATGTTGCTTCTGGTTTGCCTGGTCTTCAGCTCCTGTTCTGCCTGCTACCAGTTCCAGGAAAGCTGATGTCTTTGTCCCTGGACCCGTCCTGTCTGTGTTGGTACCAAAGTCCTTGCTTTGAATGTGAATTCCTGCTATGTGATATTCTCGAAGTCCTTCTGTGTCTTGAACTATGTACTCAGTGACTTTCCGGTCCAAGCCTGCGGTGCTTGCACCATCCCGCTTGAGTTCCTTTCTACGTCATGTCAGATGTCCGTATCCTGGTGACCGCTGCCTGATGCCTGGAGCCTGATGACCTCTGTCTGGTGCCTGGAGTCTGATGACCGCTACTCGATGTCCTGCCGGTGTCCCTGATGTCCTGCCAGTGTCCTTGATGTCCTGCCTGTGTGTCTGATGTCCTGCTTATGTCCTGACATTCCTTGCCTGGAGCCATGTCTCTTGTCCGAAGTCCAGATGTCCTGCCTTTGTCCTAGATGACTAGCCTGTGTCCAGATGTCCAGTCCGTTGTCCTGGTGGTCCAGCCAGTGTTTCAGAGTCTGTTCCACTCGTGTTCCTGGATTTGCTCCTCCTCCGTGTTTCTGGGGAGTCTCCAGTCTACTAGTGTTCCTTGGTGATGGCTCTGCCTGTATGTCCTGGATCTGACCAGCCGATGTCTGGAGCTTCCATGTCGGTGTTCCTGGACCTGTGCTGTCCGTGTCTTGTCTGTGCCCCAATGTCCTGCCTGTTCCCTGAGGTTCATCCAGTGACAATGTCTTTCTGAGGGTGGTGTCTGATATTCTCCTGCTGTGCCAGAGCTACGCCTGAGGCCTAAGAGAGAAGTTCTCCTGATATGCCCGTGCCAGATGACCCAGGACTGCATCAACCTGTGATGACCTCTTGCGATCATCTGACGTCTGCTGTCCTGAGAAGTTCACCCGTACTTGATGTGCGGAATCGGAAGCCTACATTGTTATGTCTTCTGTTCTGTATGATGACTTTGTCTAAGTAAACTTTATGTTTCTTCATACCTGAAGTTGTGAGGTGTCATCTAGTCCTGCATGTCACCATCTTGCCCAGATGCTCAGCTGCCACAGACCCCGGTCGCTGCCCTTCCCTAGTCCAGGTAGGCCGAGTCCCCCTCTGTGGTCCATTGGGACCACATTCTATTACAATCTGGGACGCACGCCCCACGTTGTCGTGGCCTGGCGACGTGGGAGCGTAAGCTAACTAAGCAAAGTTGCCTCTGTCCATCGTGACATATTTGATATACACTGTCTATATGCAGATGTGTTATCGGGTTTACTGCCTGTATTCTGGTGTAGAAGCCTCACAGGGTTATCCATCCGTATTGCTAATTGTAGTCAGAAGAAAAGAACAATCGTGTCTAGGTCTGTCGGCTGCAGGTGCGAGCGCAGAGGAGGGTGTGAGGGCTCTGCTCAATAGTAGTGAAAAGAAGAAAGATACAGAGCAGCAATGAGCAAACACATAATAATACAACGTGACCAGGAGGTAAAGACACAAGTGACAAGCTGCGAAAGCACACAAAGAGGAGGTGATAGATAGATAGATAGATAGATAGATAGATAGATAGATAGATAGATAGATAGATAGATAGATAGCAGAAGAAAAAAATGGAACAGCACCATATAGATGAATTCGGGGTGCAGGGCCCTCCAAACAAATATCCATTTGTATAAATAATAAAAAAGAAAAAAAAAAGAGACAGAACCCCAATAATTGATGAAAAAAAGTGGACTTTATTAGCCCTTATGGTGTGACAACGTTTCAAACCTCTATGTAGAAGACACAAAATGAAGGCAGAACACCAGTTAAAGATGAATTATTTAATTGCCCAAAGGGGCCACTGGTGTTCCATCTATTACACACATGTCAATGTCACTGGCCATCTATTCTAAGTGTTGTAATCCATGACATTTACCTTGGTGGTGCCAGCGACTCCTCCAGGAATTCTTCTATCTTGTTGACGTCGGTCTTTACCTCCCCATTATAGGTCAGGAAGGGCGGGTGTGTGCCTGGGGCGAGGTTGTGTAGGTCTGCTGGCTTTCTACAATATGGAAGAGATAGGACATAATAGTCTGATGATAACTTTCAGCTCATTCTATAATTACGGGGAGGCCATAAAGAAGCGATCCCATAACTTTCCATACTATGGGCCAAACCCTCCCGCTCGGCCGTAATTGTGGCCACATCCATTGCTTGGTTCCTACCTCTTCAGGTCGACTGTGGTGACATTGAAAACAACTCCTTTAAGCCAAAGAATCATGAAGAGGCGCTGAGAGAAAGGACAGTTCCCGATACTTTCTCCATCACTTCCAGCCTGGAAAATACCAAGCAGGAATCATCAATACAAGCCTGATAAGGTGCATCATGGGTCATTTAGGATATACTGCTTTTATAATATTAGTTATAGAGGATGAAGTGTTACCATAATATATATTATATAGAATGTTGTTATTCTAATATATGGTATATACGATGTATGTTGTACAGCAGGCGTGCCCAGCTTTTTCGCTGACATAGCGTGGGTTGTTAATGCCGGCTGCCTATTTTGCTCCCTCCGACCCATGAACTATTAGCTCTCCGTGTCTCTTCTACTAGTCCAACATTGAATCCCTTCTCCTTCAAGCAAATTTATTGTAATTCTAATGGTCATTTGCCCTTTGACCCTCAAGACAATTTCTTCTTTTTGATGAAATCTTGAACAAAATTAAAAAAAAAAAAAAAAGTTTCACATGTTTATATTACCTTACTTTTTTTTGCATTTTTGTGGGGGTTTTTTTAGGTAGTGATTTTATTACTAGATGGAGGCCGGATGCTATCGCATCGGGAGGGCGGTAATGTCACGATGGGGGCTGGCTTTGCAGCGTTGAGAATCTCTCCCCCCATGTGCTGACCCACCTATCCACTCTCTCTTTCCTGATGTGCTGACTTCTCCCGTATGTGCTCTCTTCTTTGCCCATGTGCTATCCCCCTTGCCTGCTGTCTCTCTCTGTCCTGTGCTGTCCTGTTTGAGCTGTCTCTCCCCGCTGTGTTCTGTCTCTCTCACCCCTTGTCGCTTTCTCTCTCCTCCATCTGCTGTCTTCTCCTCTCATGTCATCTCTTCTTTGACCTGTGTACCCCATGTGCTCTCGTACACAGTCAGACACAATTTTTAAAATGAACTTTCGTTCATGCGAAAATCCCATTAGTGTGACCGGCTTCCTCTGCCTGTAGACACGTCACGCGTCTGCCGCCGGGATGATTCACTGCCCCTGCGCTGAATTCGCGCAGGCGCAGTGAATCAGACCGCTGCCATCTTTGTGAAGACAGATAGCGGCGGTCACATTACAACTGCGCATGCGCTCCTTCTGTACAAAGATGGTGGCGGTCAGTGAATCATTCGGCTGATTCCTTGGGTGTCCCAATATGGCAGTCGGTGAACATCCGCCACTTAGAATTCTGGGATCCGGACACATCTGAACAGAACAGGATGTGAAGACATTACAAGGTAAGTATATATTAAGATTCTATCACTAAACCTAACCCTAGCACTATCGCTAGCCCTAACCATGGCTCTAGTTAGGGTTATAAAAAGAATATAAAAACTTAGTTTGTTCTAACTTAAGTGGAGTTTTTTTGTTTTGTTTTTTTTATAGGGGACACATTTTTAAATTTAAGACAGCTTCCCCAGCAGGTCTGTGTCTTTCCACTAACACAATTACAAGTGAGAGATGAGAGTTGTGGAAAAGCACAGCACAGACTTTGCCATCTCAGTTGCTGCCTATGCAGAGCATGGCAGCAGAGATACTGTACTCTGTATGGGCAGTGACAAGATGTCAAAACTTGTGTCAAGGGGGATATCGCAATAGAGAGGGGCCAGATGACCGCGGTGTCTGGTTTCACGCACTCCTGCTCTGGTTAGAAGTACTTCACTATCGTATTAAACAGTGCAGGCTTTTTCTTGCTGGCAGTGCAAAGGACTATCTGTTCAGTTGTAGCTCCTGGAGCTTTCCTACTTGGATTGTCTCAGCTGTTCAGTGTTGGCCAGTCCCCTTTTACTGTGTGGTTCTGGATTTGGAGGTGTAGTTCTTGGTTGGAGTTTGGAGATTTGTTCAGGAGATTATTGCTTGCAGTTTTGTTTGTGTCCTCATCTTTATCCTCTCCTATTTGGTTTCTCCTTCCTTTTACTCTTCTGTTTCCCACTTTGTTGTTTGGTGAGTGTATTTTGTATGGTAGGTATTTTCATTTATCCCTGTCTGTCTTCCCTTGTTTGTCTGGTTAGCGTGTTCCAATACATTTCAGTTTCTGCTACCATAGGTGACGTACATCAGGGTAGACATAGAAGCATAGCAAGGCACGAGAACCCCGGCGTCTCCACCTTCAGGAGTAATCCGGGGGACAGGGATAGATCAGGAAACCCCTAGTTCTAGGGACCTGGTTAGTGCCCAAAACTCAACACCTTCATGACAGCTTGCGTCATCATAGTGAGCTTTGTCATGTTGGTCGCTGCACTGCAAAGCACAGGACCAATGACAATAGTGAAAATGACACAGGACAGCTGCCGTTCACTTGGAACTTCCTGGCAGCTGATACAACAATTAGTGTGCCACTTTGACTATTATCTGTATTTTCTTGAGTGGAAAATAGAGAATTCTGAAAACATTTCCCACAGAACTCCTACATCTATCCCTACTTTACCATCTCACAGCCACAATTGAAAATAATTACATGTAAGTAAATCAAATAAATAAGGCAGCACTCTGTAGGGCCAAAACTTGCAAACATGAAATATGAAAATTGAATTGCATTACTGCACTAGTAATAAAAAAAGGGAAATGTTTAGCGCATAAATTGGCCAATTTATGTGTACCTGGTAGCCACAATAAGGCATTTCTCGTTTACCAGGACCTAACAATGCCAATCCTCGCTTAGAATAAAGTCTTCATCTGTATGGGAACCTGTAAATCCTCTCTTAGACTAAAATCTATATCTCTGTGGAGGAGTAGGATCCTGCCTTGATTAATAATGCCTGTAGCTAATAGTCGGAGTGCTCAGTCAGAAGGCAAATGTAAGTTAATGCATGTCTAAATCTAGGGAAGAATAATAACTTTATGTTATATAGTATATCTGTCCTCAATTCTCAGTCCATTTCCATTCAAAACATTCCTGAAATTCCAATGAAAAGACCGTCTCCGGTGAGAGGTCTACAAGGTGTAGTCCCTAAAGATGGAGAAGACCCAATGTAACACTTGTTTTTCATGATTATCGTAGGCTACCCGACACACATTTTCATCATTCCCACCTTTTCCTTTATAAAGAAGTAGTAATGCAGGAAGGGAGTGGGTACGACGTGACCAGATGGACTGTTGAAGGACAGTCATCCTCTAATTAAGTTTAAGGCCAAGTCGTCCCCCAATAGATTTTTACACCCACTAAACTTACAGTGTGCAATGTTAATCATTTGTAAGGTTATTATTGTGGATAGAATTAGAATTTTTCCATTGGTACAGTATGTTCATGGGTGACCCTGCCTGCTCCTCAGGGTTTGGGCGGATGGGAATGAACAGATTAAGAGGACTGTTATGGCTGGCAATCAGGCAACACAGCGTGCAGTAATCAGCGCACATACAGAGATCTGGCAATAACCAAAAACAATAGGACGAGCTCTGAGACGTGGAATCTCTGTAGACTGCAGTACCTGATCTATCCTCACACAACTATAAGCAGCAGTGGATTGCGCCTATCACTACCTATGCAACTCGGCACTGCCTGAGGAGCTGACTAGCCTGAAGATAGAAATACAAGCCTGACTTACCTCAGAGAAATACCCCAAAGGAATAGGCAGCCCCCCACATATAATGACTGTTAGCAAGATGAAAAGACAAACGTAGGAATGAAATAGATTCAGCAAAGTGAGGCCCGATATTCTAGACAGAGCGAGGATAGCAAAGAGAACTATGCAGTCCACAAAAAACCCTAAAACGAAAACCACGCAAAGGGGCAAAAAGACCCACCGTGCCGAACTAACAGCACGGCGGTGCACCCCTTTGCTTCTCAGAGCTTCCAGCAAAAGTTAATAGCAAGCTGGACAGAAAAAACAGAAAACAAACTAGAAGCACTTATCTAGCAGAGCAGCAGGCCCAAGGAAAGATGCAGTAGCTCAGATCCAACACTGGAACATTGACAAGGAGCAAGGAAGACAGACTCAGGTGGAGCTAAATAGCAAGGCAGCCAACGAGCTCACCAAAACACCTGAGGGAGGAAGCCCAGTGACTGCAATACCACTTGTGACCACAGAAGTGAACTCAGCCACAGAATTCACAACAGTACCCCCCCCTTGAGGAGGGGTCACCGAACCCTCACCAGAACCCCCAGGCCGACCAGGATGAGCCACATGAAAGGCACGAACAAGATCTGGGGCATGGACATCAGAGGCAAAAACCCAGGAATTATCTTCCTGAGCATAACCCTTCCATTTGACCAGATACTGGAGTTTCCGTCTAGAGACACGAGAATCCAAAATCTTCTCCACAATATACTCCAATTCCCCCTCCACCAAAACAGGGGCAGGAGGCTCCACAGATGGAACCATAGGTGCCACGTATCTCCTCAACAACGACCTATGGAATAAATTATGTATGGAAAAGGAGTCTGGGAGGGTCAGACGAAAAGACACCGGATTGAGAATCTCAGAAATCCTATACGGACCAATAAAACGAGGTTTAAATTTAGGAGAGGAAACCTTCATAGGAATATGACGAGAAGATAACCAAACCAGATCCCCAACACGAAGTCGGGGTCCCACACGGCGTCTGCGATTAGCGAAAAGCTGAGCCTTCTCCTGGGACAAGGTCAAATTGTCCACTACCTGAGTCCAGATCTGCTGCAACCTGTCCACCACAGAATCCACACCAGGACAGTCCGAAGACTCAACCTGTCCTGAAGAGAAACGAGGATGGAACCCAGAATTGCAGAAAAATGGAGAGACCAAGGTAGCCGAGCTGGCCCGATTATTAAGGGCGAACTCAGCCAACGGCAAAAATGACACCCAATCATCCTGGTCAGCGGAAACAAAACATCTCAGATATGTTTCCAAGGTCTGATTGGTTCGTTCGGTCTGGCCATTAGTCTGAGGATGGAAGGCCGAGGAGAAAGATAGGTCAATGCCCATCCTACCACAAAAGGCTCGCCAGAACCTCGAGACAAACTGGGAACCTCTGTCAGAAACAATATTCTCAGGAATGCCATGTAAACGAACCACATGCTGGAAGAACAAAGGCACCAAATCAGAGGAGGAAGGCAATTTAACCAAGGGCACCAGATGGACCATTTTAGAAAAGCGATCACAGACCACCCAAATGACCGACATTTTTTGAGAAACGGGAAGGTCAGAAATGAAATCCATCGAAATATGTGTCCAAGGCCTCTTCGGGACCGGCAAGGGCAAAAGCAACCCACTGGCACGTGAACAGCAGGGCTTAGCCCTAGCACAAATTCCACAGGACTGCACAAAAGCACGCACATCCCGTGACAGAGATGGCCACCAGAAGGATCTAGCAACCAACTCCCTGGTACCAAAGATTCCTGGATGACCGGCCAGCACCGAACAATGAAGTTCAGAGATAACTTTACTAGTCCACCTATCAGGGACGAACAGTTTCTCGGCCGGACAACGATCAGGTTTATTAGCCTGAAATTTCTGCAACACTCTCCGCAAATCAGGGGAGATGGCAGACACAATGACTCCTTCCTTGAGGATACTCGCCGGCTCAGATAACCCCGGAGAGTCGGGCACAAAACTCCTAGACAGAGCATCCGCCTTCACATTTTTAGAGCCCGGAAGGTATGAAATCACAAAATCAAAACGAGCAAAAAATAACGACCAACGGGCCTGTCTAGGATTCAAGCGCTTGGCAGACTCAAGATAAGTAAGGTTCTTATGATCAGTCAAAACCACCACGCGATGCTTAGCACCCTCAAGCCAATGACGCCACTCCTCGAATGCCCACTTCATGGCCAGCAACTCTCGGTTGCCCACATCATAATTACGCTCAGCAGCAGAAAATTTCCTGGAAAAGAAAGCACATGGTTTGAACACTGAGCAACCAGAACCTCTCTGTGACAAAACCGCCCCTGCACCAATCTCAGAAGCATCAACCTCGACCTGGAACGGAAGAGAAACATCAGGTTGACACAACACAGGGGCACAGCAAAAACGACGCTTCAACTCCTGAAAAGCTTCCACGGCAGCAGAAGACCAATTAACCAAATCAGCACCCTTCTTGGTCAAATCGGTCAATGGTCTGGCAATGCTAGAAAAATTACAGATGAAGCGACGATAAAAATTAGCAAAGCCCAGGAATTTCTGCAGACTTTTTAGAGATGTCGGCTGAGTCCAATCCTGGATGGCCTGAACCTTAACCGGATCCATCTCGATAGTAGAAGGGGAAAAGATGAACCCCAAAAATGAAACTTTCTGCACACCGAAGAGACACTTTGATCCCTTCACGAACAAGGAATTAGCACGCAGTACCTGGAAAACCATTCTGACTTGCTTCACATGAGACTCCCAATCATCTGAGAAGATCAAAATGTCATCCAAGTAAACAATCAAGAATTTATCCAGATACTCACGGAAAATGTCATGCATAAAAGACTGAAAAACAGATGGAGCATTGGCAAGTCCGAACGGCATCACTAGATACTCAAAATGACCCTCGGGCGTATTAAATGCCGTTTTCCATTCATCTCCCTGCCTGATTCTCACCAGATTATACGCACCACGAAGATCAATCTTAGTAAACCAACTAGCCCCCTTAATCCGAGCAAACAAGTCAGAAATCAATGGCAAGGGATACTGAAACTTAACAGTGATCTTATTAAGAAGGCGGTAATCAATACACGGTCTTAGCGAACCATCCTTCTTGGCTACAAAAAAGAACCCTGCTCCCAATGGTGACGACGATGGGCGAATATGTCCCTTCTCCAGGGACTCCTTCACATAACTGCGCATAGCGGTGTGTTCAGGTACGGACAAATTAAATAAACGACCCTTAGGGAATTTACTACCAGGAATCAAATCGATAGCACAATCACAATTCCTATGCGGAGGTAGGGCATCAGACTTGGACTCTTCAAATACATCCTGAAAGTCTGACAAGAACTCTGGGATGTCAGAAGGAATGGATGACGAAATAGACAAAAATGGAACATCACCATGTACTCCCTGACAACCCCAGCTGGTTACCGACATAGAGTTCCAATCCAATACTGGATTATGGGTTTGTAGCCATGGCAACCCCAACACGACCACATCATGCAAATTATGCAGTACCAGAAAGCGAATAACTTCCTGATGTGCAGGAGCCATGCACATGGTCAGCTGGGCCCAGTACTGAGGCTTATTCTTGGCCAAAGGTGTAGCATCAATTCCTCTCAACGGAATAGGACACCGCAAAGGCTCCAAGAAAAATCCACAACGTTTAGCATAATCCAAATCCATCAGATTCAGGGCAGCGCCTGAATCCACAAACGCCATGACAGAATACGATGACAAAGAGCACATTAAGGTAATGGACAAAAGGAATTTGGACTGTACAGTACCAATAACGGCAGAGCTATCGAACCGCCTAGTGCGTTTAGGACAATTAGAAATAGCATGAGTAGAATCACCACAATAGAAACACAGTCTGTTCAGACGTCTGTGTTCTTGCCGTTCTACTTTAGTCATAGTCCTGTCGCACTGCATAGGCTCAGGTTTACTCTCAGACAATACCGCCAGATGGTGCACAGATTTACGCTCGCGCAAGCGACGACCGATCTGAATGGCCAAGGACATAGACTCATTCAAACCAGCAGGCATAGGAAATCCCACCATTACATCCTTAAGAGCTTCAGAGAGACCCTTTCTGAACAAAGCCGCTAGTGCAGATTCATTCCACAGAGTGAGTACTGACCACTTCCTAAATTTCTGACAATATACTTCTACATCATCCTGACCCTGGCATAAAGCCAGCAGATTTTTCTCAGCCTGATCCACTGAATTAGGCTCATCGTAAAGCAATCCCAGCGCCTGGAAAAATGCATCAACATTACTCAATGCAGAATCTCCTGGTGCAAGAGAAAACGCCCAGTCCTGTGGGTCGCCGCGCAAAAAAGAAATAATAATCAAAACCTGTTGAATAGGATTACCAGAAGAATGAGGTTTCAAGGCCAAAAATAGCTTACAATTATTTCTGAAGCTCAGGAACTTAGTTCTGTCACCAAAAAACAAATCAGGAATCGGAATTCTTGGTTCTAGCATCGATTTCTGATCAATAGTATCTTGAATCTTTTGTACATTTACAACGAGATTATCCATTGAGGAGCACAGAGCCTGAATATCCATGTCCACAGCTGTGTCCTGAAGCACTCTAATGTCTAGGGGAAAAAAAAGACTGAAGACAGAGCTAAGAAAAAAAAATGCTGTCAGGATTTCTTTTTTCCCTCTATTGGGAATCATTGGTGTGGCTCCTTGTACTGTTATGGCTGGCAATCAGGCAACACAGCGTGCAGTAATCAGCGCACATACAGAGATCTGGCAATAACCAAAAACAATAGGACGAGCTCTGAGACGTGGAATCTCTGTAGACTGCAGTACCTGATCTATCCTCACACAACTATAAGCAGCAGTGGATTGCGCCTATCACTACCTATGCAACTCGGCACTGCCTGAGGAGCTGACTAGCCTGAAGATAGAAATACAAGCCTGACTTACCTCAGAGAAATACCCCAAAGGAATAGGCAGCCCCCCACATATAATGACTGTTAGCAAGATGAAAAGACAAACGTAGGAATGAAATAGATTCAGCAAAGTGAGGCCCGATATTCTAGACAGAGCGAGGATAGCAAAGAGAACTATGCAGTCCACAAAAAACCCTAAAACGAAAACCACGCAAAGGGGCAAAAAGACCCACCGTGCCGAACTAACAGCACGGCGGTGCACCCCTTTGCTTCTCAGAGCTTCCAGCAAAAGTTAATAGCAAGCTGGACAGAAAAAACAGAAAACAAACTAGAAGCACTTATCTAGCAGAGCAGCAGGCCCAAGGAAAGATGCAGTAGCTCAGATCCAACACTGGAACATTGACAAGGAGCAAGGAAGACAGACTCAGGTGGAGCTAAATAGCAAGGCAGCCAACGAGCTCACCAAAACACCTGAGGGAGGAAGCCCAGAGACTGCAATACCACTTGTGACCACAGAAGTGAACTCAGCCACAGAATTCACAACAGAGGACTGTTCAGAAGAATGTGGATGAAGACTAAAGGGTGGAGTCGGTGTACCGGGTGTATTGGCATTGACACTGGTATGAAAATCACACCGTCTACTCCTTTCAGCTGGACTCCCATTTCACATTCAAGTACTCAACGCTAGGCCAGATTTCTAAGCTTTCACTCTAGACCCCTCTGGTGCTGAACCACTTCATGCACTGTCTCAGGTGGCAACTCTTCATCTTATCATTCGAGGCAAACATAGGTCTCCTTGCTTCTCTTACAAGTGGCACCTCAATCTCTTGCAGCCTCAATGCTTGCCTCCCCAATTGGTGGTATTTTCAACCTCTTACTTGTAGGATTGGTATTTCAGAATTCTTTCTACCCATCTGTGACCCTCTCTACACCTGGGGTGGTGAACCTCTTGGACAATGATACCCACCCCTCATCATCCTGCTTTCTGGCTGACTGTGACACAGCTTCTCTGTCCCATGCGTCTAACCTGTACTGGGGGTAGGACACAAAAATCCAGCAAGGTTGGACTTCTTGTGACTTGCTTGTCACAGTTTCATTACCCTCAAAGTCGTGATCCTATTCACTGTGACGTAGCAACAACATCTAGCGAACTTTGGGCCGCGGCGTCTAAACTCTACTGGTGGGGAGACAAAACTCCGGCAAGGTTGGACTTCTTGTGCTTGCTTGTCACAGTTTCAGTACCCTTGAAGTCGTGATCCTATTCACTGTGACGTAGCAACAACATCTAGCGAACTTTGGGCCGCGGCGTCTAAACTTTACTGGTGGGGAGACAAAACTCCGGCAAGGTTGGACTTCTTGTCTTGCTTGTCACAGTTTCAGTACCCTCAAAGTCGTGATCCTATTCACTGTGACGTAGCAACAACATCTAGCGAACTTTGGGCCGCGGCGTCTAAACTTTACTGGTGGGGAGACAAAACTCCGGCAAGGTTGGACTTCTTGTCTTGCTTGTCACAGTTTCATTACCCTCAAAGTCGTGATCCTATTCACTGTGACGTAGCAACAACATCTAGCGAACTTTGGGCCGCGGCGTCTAAACTCTACTGGTGGGGAGACAAAACTCCGGCAAGGTTGGACTTCTTGTGCTTGCTTGTCACAGTTTCAGTACCCTTGAAGTCGTGATCCTATTCACTGTGACGTAGCAACAACATCTAGCGAACTTTGGGCCGCGGCGTCTAAACTTTACTGGTGGGGAGACAAAACTCCGGCAAGGTTGGACTTCTTGTCTTGCTTGTCACAGTTTCAGTACCCTCGAGGTTGCGATCATATTCATTGTGTGTTGTACCAACAACATTTAGCGAACTTTGGTCGAGCAACAGGTGCCAAGGCCAAAGTATGGCATGTGGTCAATGTAGAAGGGTTTCAGTAGCTCAGAGAGTGAAGAGATGCTGCAAACAAGCCCCTTCTGCTCAGGCAATAGTGCTCTAAGGTAAATGAGCCAAGGTATACCTCCAATTCCCAAACAACGGATCACCAAGATGACTTTATTTTAACAAGGGGTAGTCCATGTGAGAGACAGGCATGACACTATAAAAATGTCTCATTCTACAGAGCCACTTTCCATCGGATTAGAGAAATACTGCTGCCTTGTTTTTCAAAGACAGCGCCACCACTATCCACAGGTGGTGACTACAATTGCAGCTAGGCTCAATTTAAATTAATGGGAATGAACTGTAATAATTCACAGTACCTGTGCTGAGAGGTGTGGCGCTTTTTAGATGTTTGGTGACACATACTGTTAGTTATGCCGACTACTGCGCCAACAGGAAGCTGGGAACCCTGCTCCCATAAAAAGCTGCTCTGTATACTGGGAGAACTGGGTAATAATCCTTGTGCTAGCCATAAATTGCAGCAATATGGCGGTGGTATAAAACAGACGTAGGAAACAGTGTTTTCACAACCTGGTCGCACTGTACGCCTCCATACAGAGGACACCTATGTGACCAGTGAGATGCAGCCGCAGAGAAAAGGATGGTAGTCAGGGGTTGAAAGTTAACCTCGTCGTGAAACACAAACCTCAGCTAAATTATTCATTGAAATTCCAATACTCAGACTTACAAGAAGAAACACTGCCACGTGTGCAGGGTGTTACGGCGCAGCCTCCGCACCGGCACCCCACGGCCCACATACATTACACGTCGGGCCTAATTCATCTGCGTTGGAGGCGTTAAACACACTTGGTTTCGCTCCTTCATCATTTTTAAGATCTCTGTTTCAGCAAGTCAGAATATTGCTTAAGGTTAAGTCTACACGGCGACATGTGTCGCGCGGCACTGAAATCGGGGCTGTCACGTTCCAACCTGCGAAATGGCGGCCCAAATGTTTCCAAAATTATGGGATTTTCTGTGGCTGGTTGTAAATCACTTGACAGCATGGTTTACTACAGCCAACTTATTTAGTCTGCGCATCCAGATTCATTCCGAACTTTTTTTCAGTCCTTTTTTCCATTCTAGAATGCGTTTCCAATTTTTATGTAAATGAGCCTCAAGTGCAGGGGGCGTGGCTGTGCACTTGCAGCTCGTCAGTCTCTTTCACTTTTTCCTCCTAGCGCTGAACGACCGGTCACTATTGTCTGAGTAACCTGCCTCCTCTGCTGGAGATTTTGCCCAGATGCCATCATTTCTCACACCAAAGCGTGCAGCAGACATCGGGTGCTCTAACACATAGGCAAACACTGAATATATGTCATGTAAACTGCATTACTGTCGAATAGACTATATACTTGTAAAAATCAGACACTTAGCGAACAAATTGTCAAATTCTTTTGCGTCCACTAGACATGACTTTCTTTTGATGGGACCCGAACCATTTCTCAAGGGCCACGCCTATAACTTTAATGATCCGGCACTAATTAAAAAAACAGCCCTAGGGCTTGTTCAGACGAGAGCGCATTACACAGAACTGTCCGTGTAATTCAATAGAGCTGATCAAATTACGGATTTTTCACATGCACCAAATGTGTGACAAAAATGGCAGCACGCACTTTTCTCTACAGGTTTGCAAAAAAAATGTATGGGTTTTCAAAAAATGTACGGGTTTGCAAAAAAGTGTACGGGTTTGCAAAAAAATGTACGGGTTTGTAAAAAAGTGTGTGGGTTTGCGAAAAAGTGTACGGGTTTGCAAAAAAGTGTATGGGTTTGCGAAAAAGTGTACGGGTTTGCAAAAAAATGTACAGGGTTGCTAAAAAGTGTACAGGTTTACAAAAAAGTGTACGGGTTTTCAAAAAAATGTACAGGTTTGTAAAAAAGTGTACGGGTTTGCAAAAAAATGTACGGGTTTGCAAAAAAGTGTACAGGTTTGCCGGAAAAAAAAATCCCAAACAGGTCATCTGTTTAGGATCCGATTTTTATGGATAGATTGCCATTATTAACACAGGAAACTATATTTGATAAACTTCATTTTAAAGTGTTAATGTATAAAAATGGACGTCACGCAGACATAAAATACGAACACGCTGATGATAACATGGATGAAAATTGTCTCAATTTTTCATACGCTTGTCTGAACCCCCGGTTTTAGACTGAGAGAAGAAGCGCGACTTTGGAGCCTTCTTCTTTGGCTGAACACTCCTCCCATCAGTTTAAGGCTGCGTTCACATGGCCATAGTAAACCTAGGGTCAGTCACGTCAGCAAATTGCCATTTGCAGGAGCTGCCTGCTATTTACATGCACCCGTCTGGTCCATAAATCAGAAAAGACTGCAGCAAAAAATGTATACTAAGCTGCTCTACCAATCTTCACGGTATACCCTTATCAGAGCAGTCCTAACTAATGTATGCAATCCCTATCTGATGTATTTAAAAACCTGATCATCTGTATATAACCTGTGTGAACAGGGTTCAGAGAGGAAAAATCCATGTGTGCATACAGGGCAGAACAGCTTTTGTGCAGATAGCCCAAGAGGAGTGGTGGAACTCCCCAGTCTTGTAGACACAAGAGAACAATTATGGAAACATTTTTTGCAAAAAACGTATCAACCAAATACCCTGTTTTTTACATCTTTTACTAGCACTTGCGGATTACTGCAACATTTTTTCAAACTGAGTGTTTTTGGTTTTACTATTCTCTTTTGTGTCTTCTGGTTTCTTGGTGGTGTGTGAACATGATCATACAGACTTGTTCACTGTGCAAGTAGCCCATGTGTTCCTGTTTCCAAAATAAATACAAATGTCCTTGTCTTCAGGCATTTCCACTGAAGTTGGATCAGCCTGGAATTTGATTTTCCACTTTGATTTTGAGTATCATTCCAGATCCAGACATCTAGATAATACATACAGATAATAGATAGATGATAAATAGATAGTTAGTTAGATAATAGATAGATGATAGATAGATAATAGTTAGATAGATAGATAGATAGATAGATAGATAGATAGATAGATAGATAGATAGATAGATAGATAGATAGATAGATAGAGATAGATTTGATAGATATGTGACGAGGCTGTTTTCAATTAGTGCTGCATCCTACCCTTTATATGTGTAACTTTTAGCCCTAGAGAGGTATGTCTGATAAATATTAGGTTTATAGTCCCATCACAAAAAAGGTCACCTTGTCATGGCTGGTGGGCTCTCATGATTTCTAAGTTTCCAGATAATTTTGGCATTTTTTGATATTAAGTGCTCGATGAACAGAATCTCTGGATTATCCTATGCTGGATTAACGGAATTTTAATATTTTAACAGTAAGTTCTGCACAGGCAGGATATGAAGTGCGACAAGTCATCCTCCCCCCGTCCACTGTGATCCTCCGCTAGACGCAGCGCACACTGTCATTTCCTTCCCTGATATTCAATCTCATGTGTCTGGATTAAGCTTCGCCATTCAGCCAGAAAAAGCAAAATGAAAGGAGTAACACAATACGCAACTGGATAAACAAAGAGGATGACGGGTCCAGAATATACACAGGCACAATGGCAATCATGTGGCTGCGGCTTTGCTATGCCCGGACTTTTATCTGCTGCATTGTGTGCAGACAATATACAGGTACAGTCACAAGTGGCCGCGGTATTATCAGACACAGCGTTACTAGAACACCGGCCCCGGGTGTGATCCACAGACAGATGGGTCACAACGTGATCACTACCACTGATACATTATCACCAGGCACTACTTCTGGGGTCCCCATGTGAAATCTGCCATTTATAATACCAATGCCCTATTATGTGGCTGAGGAGCTTTTGGACTTCATCTGGTATTATGGATTAGGTGCAACTGCTACCTCAGCACCCCCATAGCTCTGCCCCTACTAATTTTCTGAACCAAGGATTGGACATGTCGAAATTCAACATGTCCGATACTTCTTTCCACAACACTTTGCTCTCAGAATTTAGGCATTTGAATTCCATAGAGCCCAGCAGAAGACCCACATCTGAAAGTGCCACCACAGTAGATTGCTTTTTGTTGACGTTCACCTGATTTGTCAGCTGAGCATCTAATATAATGTTGACATCATAAACCCAAATTGGTCAAAACCAGTTATTGACTTAGAGGGGTTTTTTCATTTTTATTTTCTAGGAGGTCTCCTGCCTCCCGGCTTCCTGATGAAGAGTGACAGTGCATTCCTGATGATTGTAGTTCGGACCAGGGGCATCATCAACACTGGCTCAAACTCTGTGCTCCATGACAATGCAAGCAAGCTTAGGGGCAATGAAGATGGGTAGATTCAGTAATTCATCCAGCTTCATAACAGTGCTTACAAGCTCTATTGAAAAGAGCTTGCAAACACTGTTCTCCATGCCCAGGAGGTCAGCCACTATTAAAAAAAAAATTTTAAGGATGAGGAAGATTTTTAATAACAACTAATTTGCAAAAGTTGCTTGTTTTCACAACATTTTGCAATTTTAACCATTCATCATGTTGAGAATAACCATTTTTTGGTCAGAAAATTAGGCTCAACCTCCTTTGTCATATGGAGTCAATGACTCAACCGTGGACCCAATGTTGAGTTTTTGTTGGATTGGATTACTCTTGATGCTCTTGTTACTCTGCTCATCATCTTTGATGGTTAACTGTCTATCAGCCATAACCTCCTTCTTCTCATCACGCTTCCAAAAGCTCAAAGTGGACAAAAGTGAACTCATCATCTTTTCTCAAATTCACCTAATACCCCTACCAGATCTATCACAATAAATTACATCACACTTTCCCCTGTACCGGAAGTCCGCTGCCTCGGAGTAACCTTCAACTCTTCCCTGTCCTTCAAACAGCACCTTCTGCCACTTTCTACTCAGAAATATTTCCAGAATCCGTCTTTCCTTAATCCTGAATCTAGTAAAATGTTAGTCCATTCCCTCATCATCTCCCGCCTTGACTATTGCATCCTCCTCCTCACTGGTGTTCCTGCTAACACTGCTCTCCTCACTACTACTCCACTTCTCCAAATTCATTCAATGGCTTCTATTTCCTCAACGAATCCAGTTCAAGCTACTACTTTGACCTACATTGTCGTCCATAACCCATCTCCTCCATATATCTCCAAATTAATCTTCTGATATTTTCTCTGATCCTCCCAAGACCTTCTTCTCTCCTCAACACTTTTATGTTTCTCACCTAATCGCCTCCAAAATGTCTCCCAAGTATCCTTCATCATCTGAAATTCTGTGCCCTAACACATCCGAATATCCACCACATTTGGAACTTTCAGACGCAACTTGAAAAAGCATCTCTTCTAGAAAGCATACAGCCTACAATAACCCACTTCACCACCACAACCCCCCAACCTACTGTCTCCTTCCCCATTGCCCTGTAGACAGTAAGCCCACATGGGCAGGACCCTCTCCATTCTGTACCAGTCTATCATGGTTGGTTTATTCACAGTAATTTATATGTGTATTTCGTGTTTTATGTACAGCACCATGGAATCAATGGTGTCCTAAATAATATTTAGCTGAACATCTAGTCTTATGTGATGTCACCATGTTGAGTGCAGTCACATCACATATCCTGGCCCAAGTGTCCAGTGTCCAGTGTACTCCATCATTGGAAGAGAGGGCAACAGACCTATAGAAAGCCCATGAATTCGTACACCTTTCGTGGCGATCTCCAATAAGAACCAAGTAGAGTCAACTGTATGGCAATGTTAAGGGGGTTCTTTTTGGGAATATTATTTGGACACTATGTGGCAAATCATAACGAGTAGTCAAAATAAGGCGTTGCACAGGGCACCTTCCCTCTCTATTCTGACAACATGGCTGGGAGATCATCTGCGAAGAATCGTAACACCCTGAAGATGATACTGAAACTCCCTAATATAAGGTTCCAACCGGCTCCCAAGTCCTAAATGTTTTCAGTTCTGGAAAGGGATGACTCAGGTAGTTTTACTCATCAGCTTGAAATACATCACTGTTTAATCTGGCCTTCTGCCTGACACGTTAATGAAGGAGCCATCACAAGACTTCCAAGCTCGTGATACAATTACATATGGGGCAGTGGGAGGTATTAACTTTTGTACGCAAAATTCTCTGGTCTTCGGCAGTTGACGTTGGCATTTTATCAGACCATTTCTCCCAGTCCTTAGCTTTACTCATATCACTTACTTTTGATAAAACATGACATAAAGGTCTGATAGATGGCGACCCACCTCTGAGACCCTCGCCTATCAGGGGAACCAAGTAGACCCTGAGGGACCAACGTTGGTAGCAAAGTAATTAAAAGGAATCAGTCAATAAGATCAAACCCCTCCAAAACCGCCTATATGGGCTGCAGGTCACCACTTTTTAATTATGATAAGGGCTCATTCAGACGTCCGTGGATTTCGGTTCGATCTCAAACCACAATGCACGGACTGGCCACAGGTCTCCTGACCCAAGCGTGACAACCTCATAGAAATACATGAATCTGTCTCGCTCGGATCAGGATCACCATTGTCAATCCGTGCTTTAGTGATCAACGTTTTGACCGATTGGCACAAATGTTTGAGTAAACCTGACATCACCGCCTACAGTAATGAGCAGCATTGTCCCCAATTGCTGCCTCCATCACTAGAACAGGGGCTCCCTTTTGCTCCTCATCGCAACTGCGTTTGGTAGATGGTCAAGGCTTTTTGAGACATCTGTGTTGCATATACTGGTGGTGGTTCTTCTCACTCGAATTTGACAACCTTATATATTTCTATGAGGCTGTGACTTTCAGATCAGTAGACCCGCAGCCATTCGGAGCATCACAATCCGTACACAGGCCTTGATAAGAAGACGTCTAAATGAGGCTTAACGAGCTCTCATTAATGATGTCAGGGAGCTCAGATGTCACCACTTTATGAAATCACCGATTCATTTTGTCATCATGTTTAGTTTGTGAGCTCTGGTATCATCATTTTCTCTTATGATCAGTGACTAATGATGTCATCATCACTTTTAAATCGGTGAACTCTGATGTCACCACTTTCTCCTGTTAGCACTTAATGTTGTCATCACGTCTAATTAATGAACTCCAATGTCATCGTTTTCTCTTATGACAAAAAGACTGACTGGCACTTCCAAGTTAACGTGGTGCGAACTAGGAGTAGCTACCTCCATATACAATAAACAAAAAAAGTTGCACTCTGTAGTGCTAAAGCACGTCAATGTGAAATATATGAAATATGAATAGTAATGCTGCTTCTGAATAGTAGGAAAAATTGAGAATCTTAGCACAAAATTTGGCCAATTCATGCATGTCCATTAACCAATGACAAGGCTTGAGACAGTTTTGAGACCACCTTGTCGTTGGTTGATGGGCATGCACGAATTGGCCAAATTATGTGCTAAGTGTCTCATTTCTTCCTAGTATTCAGAAGTCGTATTGCTATTCATATTTCACACTGACATGCTTTAGCACTACAGGGTGCAACCTTTTTGGTTAATTTTCTCTGATGATCAGTGACTAATGATGTCACCACTTTCTCCTATTAGTACTTAATGTTGTCATCACGTCTGTGTCACGTCAGGTATCATCGTTTTCTCTTATGACTACTGATTAATGATGTCATCAGTCTTAATCCGCGAGCTCTGATGTCACCACTTTCCTTTTTGATTAGTAAATAATGATGTCATCTCTCACACATTACACGGCTTCTGCCTCTCCACGATAGCTCTCTGTACATGAGGACACACTTGATGTCTTAGGTCACCATTTTTTATTACTAGTAATTAATGATGTCACGGCTTTTAATCAGTGAGCTCTTATGTCTCCATTTTTACTGCTAATTAGTTTTCTAATGATGTCATCGCTTATGACATCATCAATCCCCTATAACCGGCTTAGCGAAAACCTTACTGACTTATAATGGGGCTATTATTTATAGTCGGGGCGTACATTGAACCTTTTTTTTAAAAAAATAGATAGAGTGCAGTAAAAGTAGATGACTTTTTGGGATATATTTTAAGTGTTGGGTATAATACGGGTCACACAGGGCAAGGTAAGAATGTTGTGGCCACGGCAGCTGTCCCTACCTGTCCTTCCATTCTCTATTTGCAGAGCAGTGTCTGGTATCAGAGATATGTGATGACACATTGTAACGGCATGGCCTATTCCTCGGGGAACATTTAAGGTGCTTAATGACTTGTCCCTTCAGACATTGTGACACCAAAATGTCTCATGTATCATCTAACAGGGAAGCTTAAAAATAGGCACTCGGAGCAGCGTCAGCACTGCGCCCCGGCATCCAGGGATGTACGTACGGCACCAGGTCACGGCTGCTCCGGAGCGTTATTTCTGCTGCTCCCATGACACTCCTGTGTAATAATGCTATAAAGTCCTGGCAGCCATACGTCAAACTTCACGTCATGTAGTCACCAAGCCATAAACCGAGGTCAATAATACATTTATGTTCTGTAATAAATTCTGCACAGTTCCACAAACATCTAAAAATATATTTTCATCATTTCGTCAACTAAACAATGGTTAATTGCTTTTCGGGCTGCACTTAACTAGGTTTAAAGGGGCAGTCCAATAGTTCCAACCAGGAACAATCTACCGTAATTGTTATGGTATATGATAATCATAAAGGGGAATACCCCACTCAACGGACAGCCGATGCTAACAGTGGCTCCTCCTCTGCTCATTTCACAGCAGCTAATATATTTAACAAGACACAAAATAATGCCACGTTTTACCAGAAGTGGACGCTGCAGGAGAATCAGAGTGTCCTTCAACATTAACACATGATCCTGAGAACGACCCCAGGAAAAATTGCCAATGACCCCTATATTCTGATCTTTTGTACAGGTACTGGGATCTGGCCTGACGATAAATAATTAATGTTTGAGGTCAAGCCCTTTAAAAAAAACCTGTCCCCTTCCCCAAAAATTGAATTAAATACTTTGTAAAAATCCCTGAGCTCCTCTGATTCTGCAGCTGTTTTCCGTTTTGCGCTGCGTCGCTCCACTGCAGAGATATTCACTTTTGTTGCTTTTGGAGCGCAGTATGTGAAATCTCTGCTCTGCAGTCCAACTGGGCGTTTCTTCAGAGTCTTCTCTGAAAGCGTGCACTTCCACCCCTCCCAATCAGGCGATGCCAATCACAGGTCGGCAGCATCTGAGACTGATTAACTGCTAGATTAGCTGATGAGCTGTGACCGGCAGTGTCTGGGAAGGAGGGGAGAAAGCGTATGCCTCAGAGAAGACTCTGAAGAAACGCCCAGTTGGACCGCAGGGCAGAGATTTCACATACCGCGCTCCAAAAGCAAAAAAAGTGACTCTACAAAGGAGCGACTCAGCACAAAGCCGAAGAAAGAAGCAGAATGAGGGGAACGCCTGGATTTTTGTAAGGTATCCAGCTCAGTTTTGGGGGGTTTTTTTTGCAAGTGACAGTTCCTCTTTAACATTATTTTTTTGGGGAAGGATGATCAGTGTATTTAGTAAAAAAAAAAGTGTGTCCATAGTTCTTTTTAAATGAAATATCATGCCAAAGTTGAAAAAAAGAACATCAAACCATAAAGAGAATATCAGCTCCATTCTGACTATAGTATGTTTTTTATTCTACTCTTAGCGGTTATCTTCAGGGACACAAACACCAAAATCTATGCCAAAATCCGAGTACGGTAATTGGATTTTCCCCTGCTGATTTCCCTAAAGAGTCTTATATATGTACTTGAGAAACTTTCTGCTGTAACTTTGAACATAAAGGTATTTAGCATATTGGGGGGCCTACAGCCACCAGTAGGGGGAGCTAACTGCATTTTTACTTATACAGTTCCCCCATGTAGAAGCTGCTAGTAGATGGGGAAGAATTTGAAGGGGTTGTCCAGGACACAGATATTGATGACCTATCTATAAGATTGGTGGTGGCTCCTCCACTATCAGCTATTTGTGGTGTCCGTTAACAGTGTGCAGAACTGGGACAGCACAGCTCCACACACCATGTACTGGTGGTTCTCAGGTACTGCAGCTTAGACCATTCACATCAATAGGAGCTGAGCAGCAGTAATGATCATGCGGTTTGCGATCCTACATGACGGTGTCAGTCGTGGGCGAGTTTCCTCTGCTCCCGGGCTGGTACGCCTCTCCTCACTTCCTCCGATAATCCTCACTCTGTTCTGCAAATGATTCTTGCTTTACTCATTTCCTTTTAATCTGAACCGAAAATAAAAACAAATCCTATTGTCGCTGACTCTGATTATCACAGAACGTTTCATCCGCTGATCATCACTATATTATGCGAAGAAGAACATGGCCCTGATTAGGTGCAGGACATATGATTGCCAGGAGCCGGGCATCACACCGTCAATTATCTTTGTTCTACATATTTTATCTATATGTTCCTTGTATTAGAATGTTCTTCCCAGCTGCATTCATAATTCTGCTACTAAGGCCCCTGCTTATTCAGTGTCTGTACAGGCTATGAACTCATGTTTACTTATAACTGTCTATTTAGAGTGCTCCCCTTTCCTCCCTCACCTTGTTGCCCACCTTCTGAATCCGCCATAGGACCCCGGAGCTCTGTCTTCACTGCTTTCCAGGAGGCTTATGTGTCCCAGCGAACACGTGGCTTGTGAGCCCTCTTAAATGGTAAAAGCAGCAGCTGTTTTAGTGGACCCTCATACTTGTCCATTGTGATGTGCAGTCAACTGCAGCTTCTGTTACCAACTCATCACAAGGGGTTTCAAGAGTGGCGGACATCACCTTTAACTGCCCCTCACAGTTAATAAGAAATAAATGTATACTATCTCCTGATTCTCTAGGAGAGATATGACAAAAATAATTTCTAACTGATGCAGAAAAACATTCCTGGATTTGGGACTGTATCCCACTGTCCCCGGAGGTCGGAAGTATGCGCTGGTGTCAACTGTATCTGTGCCATCAATGGTAGAGGAGGGAGATGTCAGCCTCCTGCTCCACCATCCATCCTGTGCGTCTGAGTCTCCTGCTCCACCATCCATCCTGTGCGTCTGAGCCTCCTGCTCCACCATCCATCCTGTGCGTCTGAGTCTCCTGCTCCACCATCCATCCTGTGCGTCTGAGCCTCCTGCTCCACCATCCATCCTGTGCGTCTGAGCCTCCTGCTCCACCATCCATCCTGTGCGTCTGAGCCTCCTGCTCCACCATCCATCCTGTGCGTCTGAGCCTCCTGCTCCACCATCCATCCTGTGCGTCTGAGCCTCCTGCTCCACCATCCATCCTGTGCGTCTGAGCCTCCTGCTCCACCATCCATCCTGTGCGTCTGAGCCTCCTGCTCCACCATCCATCCTGGGCGTCTGAGCCTCCTGCTCCACCATCCATCCTGTGCGTCTGAGTCTCCTGCTCCACCATCCATCCTGTGCGTCTGAGTCTCCTGCTCCACCATCCATCCTGTGCTTCTGAGCCTCCTGCTCCACCATCCATCCTGTGCTTCTGAGTCTCCTGCTCCACCATGCATCCTGTGCTTCTGAGCCTCCTGCTCCACCATCCATCCTGTGCGTCTGAGCCTCCTGCTCCACCATCCATCCTGTGCGTCTGAGCCTCCTGCTCCACCATGCATCCTGTGCTTCTGAGCCTCCTGCTCCACCATCCATCCTGGGCGTCTGAGCCTCCTGCTCCACCATCCATCCTGTGCGTCTGAGTCTCCTGCTCCACCATCCATCCTGGGCGTCTGAGCCTCCTGCTCCACCATCCATCCTGTGCGTCTGAGCCTCCTGCTCCACCATGCATCCTGTGCGTCTGAGCCTCCTGCTCCACCATCCATCCTGTGCTTCTGAGCCTCCTGCTCCACCATCCATCCTGTGCGTCTGAGCCTCCTGCTTCACCATCCATCCTGTGCGTCTGAGTCTCAGAGCAGCAGGCACAATCACAAATGTTTGGGGGCACTGTGAGGGAGTCATACTGTGTGGCGGGCACCACGGGGGCATTATAATTTATAGGGGGCACTGTATGGGGTTTTATAATGTTGTGATGGTATATTACTGTGTGCAGGACACTGTGACCAGAATTATAATGTGTGGTTGGCACTGTGATGGTATCATACTGTTTGGGGAGCACTGTGGGGGATCATACTGTGTGGGGGGTACTGTGGGAGCATCATAATTTACAGAGGCCACTCAGTGGGGCATTATAATGTCGTGATGGACACAGTGACTGGAATTACAGTGGTGGCATGTGTAGGGGCACTGTGGGGGCATCATAATGTCTGAGGGCATCACAATGTGGGGGTATTATAATGTATGGGCATTATAATGTGTAGGGAGCACTGTGGGGGTATTTTACTGTTTGGGGGGTACTATGGGGATATACTATGGGCGCAGCATTGTGGCGGCATCATAATTTAAAGTAGACAGTGTATGAAGCATTATAATGTTGTGAGGGCATCTTACTGTGTGGGGGAAGCTGTGATGGGCATTATAATGGGCGGGAGCACTGTGGTGTCATAATGTGTGAGGGCACTGTGGGGGACATCATACTCTGTGGGGGACAATGTAGGGGGTATCATAATGTGTGTGGGGGTACTGTAGAAGCATTATAATGTGTAGGGGGTACTGTGGAGGTATTTTACTGTTTGGGGCCACTATCGGGGCATCATAATGTGGGGACACTGTGGTGGCATCATAATGTATAGAGGACACTGTGTCAAGCATTTTAATGTTGTGGGGGCATTTTACTGTGTGGGGGACGCTGTGATGGGCATTATAATGTGTGGAAGCACTGTGGTGCCATAATGTGTAAGAGCACTGTGGGGGACATCATACTGTGTGGGGGACAATGTAGGGGGTATCATAATGTGTGCGGGGGTACTGTAGAAGCATTATAATGTGTAGGGGGTACTGTGGAGGTTTTTTACTGTTTGGGGTCACTATCGGGGCATCATAATGTGGGGGCACTGTGGTGCCATAATGTGTAAGAGCACTGTGGGGGACATCATACTGTGTGGGGGACAATGTAGGGGGGCATCATGATGTGTGTGAAGGGGTATCTTTTCGACATCACACTGTGTGCGGGGTCGTTATACTATGTGGCGAGCCATCATACATTGGGAGCCATGAACGGGGTACTGCAGTGAATGGGGCTTCACAGGAGGCGCTATGTGTGTGTGGGCGCACAGAAAGGATTGGCGGGGGTTAGGGTTGGGTTCTTCTTTACAAGGCAATGAAGAGATCACTGCATCCGCCATTCACACTCAATGGAAACACAAGGTGCAAAAAGACAAATCCTGAGAATTAGGAACCACAACCTGAATCAGAATGACTGAAGCCCGGCGGCGGCGGAGCATGTCGTCCTTAACCCCTGAGTGCCCAGCCTGCTGCATGCTCTTCCCTTTCATCATGTGGGCCTTTTCTATGTTGTTGTTGTCATGGATGGGGTTACTAGGGAGGAAGCCAGATAAGACACCACAGAAGGTATTGGCTGATAAGAAGGCCCGGCCTGTGTCACTATGTAGAATTATGAGCCTACACATGGCTGACTCTGTATACTTGTCTGCTTCTCCCAGATTACAGCCCTCCCTGCAGATCCGCCATTATCTCCTCCTATATATATTTACCCCCCTCCGCAGTCACCTGTACGTGTGTATACAGATGTATACAGGCCCATGCACAAATCTCAGCAATGGTCAGGCAACTAAAGCATGCACCAGCTCCCGACCCACCGTATACCTTGCGCGCACACGTGTATGGCAACACGTTGGCCATATTACAAATTATGGGCCGCCATACTTACCAATATTAAAGTTGGTGACATCGAGACATTTAAAGGGGTTGTCGTCGCAACTTCTCAAATGTGTTACAGCGCAGAGTTCTCGTAAAAACAAGCAACTTTGCAATTAATCTTATGTTAAAAAGCCTTTCAGTTCTCAAGAACAGCAGAATTCTTAATTCTATAGTTCACAGCTCGTTGCATAGGCTACCGGCCACCTCTGTAGTCTATCCAAGGTGGCCGGTTTCCTAGGCAATGAGCGCCAATGCTCCATCACTGCTAACATTGGAGAGCGCTGAGTTCGGACCAGCGGTGCGACCATGCCACGACCACTGTCAATCTTCAAGAGCATGGCGCCCCCGGGCAAACAGCGCAGTACACCGGAAGACAAAAGGTTAGAAAACCCCTTCAAGTCCCATTGCCCTCATCCTTGAGCTGCCCAGGAATCCCCACTTTGGGGTGGGATGTAAATAAACCCTGCACCCAAGTTTGCCCTAAAATTGACGGAATTGGATTTGGAAAATCAGGATTGTTGGCAGCGATGTGTGCACCAAGGAAAAGACGGTCATCTCCTGCAGGACCGAGAACATCAATACTAAGCAAGAATCTTAAAGGATCGAGTAGGTGATTTAATTTTCATTGCGAATATGATAAGACCCCAAATTCTCACATTTCCTGAAGGGTTAATGGAGCGGCTGGGATAACATGCCTCATTAAGGAGAGGGTCACAGTGCCTCGCCCCACACACCGTAGGTCCCAGTCTGGCACTGGTAAACTGGTCATCACCCATCTTTTCCCAAGGCAAGTGTAATTAATATAATGGGTGAATCTCTAAATTCGGTCTGCCTCACCTTAGATATTGATGGCATATCCACGACATATACTACAGAGGAGGAGGAGCTGTGCAGGTTAATTTATAGATTTGTGGTGAAAGGTTCAACAGAACTTGTATTTTATATACTTTAAATCCCTGCTCTTACTATGCTTCGGTGTCCAGTGGGCGGTCCTAAACAGTGACTCAGACAAGGAGTCCAGTGGGCGGTCCTAACCAGTGGCTTACAGACAAGGAGTCCAGTGGGCGGTCCTAACCAGTGGCTTACAGACAAGGAGTCCAGTGGGCGGTCCTAACCAGTGACTTACAGACAAGGATTCCAGTGGGTGATCCTTACTAGTGACTTACAGACAAGGAGTCCAGTGGGTGATTCTAACCAGTGACTCACAGACAAGGAGCAGTCCTAACCAGTGACTCACAGACAAGGAGTCCAGTGGGCGGTCCTAACCCATGACTCACAGACAAGGAGTACAGTGAGCAGTCCTAACCAGTGACTCACAGACAAGGAGTCCAGTGGGCGGTCCTAACCAGTGACTCACAGACAAGGAGTCCAGTGGGTGGTCCTAACCCATGACTCACAGACAAGGAGTACAGTGAGCAGTCCTAACCAGTGACTCACAGACAAGGAGTACAGTGAGCAGTCCTAACCAGTGACTCACAGACAAGGAGTCCAGTGGGAGGTCCTAACCAGTGACTCACAGACAAGGAGTCCAGTGGGCGGTCCTAACCAGTGACTCACAGACAAGGAGTCCAGTGGGCGGTCCTAACCAGTGACTCACAGACAAGGAGTCCAGTGGGCGGTCCTAACCCGTGACTCACAGACAAGGAGTACAGTGAGCAGTCCTAACCAGTGACTCACAGACAAGGAGTCCAGTGGGAGGTCCTAACCAATGACTGATAGACCAGTGGATGACACTAATCAGTGATTGACAATTTTTTCTATATTCACTTATACATTGAAGGCTGTCAACCAATGAACAGGACATCTCCCTGGACTACTAAGCTGACTACTCCTGAGAAGGACAGCCCACTGGACTCCTAAGCAATCAATGATTACGGATGACTACCCACTGGACTCCTAAGTAATTACTGAAAAGGACCACTCACTGGACTCTTGAGCATTTAATCATTGATAAGGACAGCCCACTGGACTCCTAAGCAGTTAATGATTAAGGATGACCATCCACTGGACTCTTAAGCAGTCTCAATCCCTGAGAAGAACCACCCATTGGACTCCTAAGCAGTCAATTATCAAGGATGACCACCCACCGGACCCCTAAGCAGTCAATTATCAAGGATGACCACCCACTGGACTCCTAAGCAGTCAATTATCAAGGATGACCACCCACCGGACCCCTAAGCAGTCAATTATCAAGGATGACCACCCACTGGACTCCTAAGCAGTCAATTATCAAGGATGACCACCCACTGGACTCCTAAGCAATAAATTATTAAGGATGGCCACCCACTGGACTCCTAAGCAATAAATTATTAAGGATGACCACCCACTGGACTCCTAAGTATGAGCAGGAATTAAATCCATATAATATAAGTTATACTGACTCTTTCCTTGCAATCCTCCTACATATCAGTCAGCTCCGCTCCTCCCGCTCCGGACCATGCGTCCCACAGATCAGACACTAAGTGTAACCTGACAAGTTCCCTTTAAGCTCAGTCTGACATCTCGCTGCCTTTTTCTCATACCCAACACCTCTGCGACTTCCTTATGGTCACGGCATCATCTCATCCTGAAACCTAATTGTGAGGTTTCTCTTCATTATATAACCGGGGGGGATTTTTGAGGGTTTTGATATTTTAACACTTTTTATACCCAACTCGACAGGATCTGCCATCATTCCTGGTACATGCACTTGTGCGGTCAGTCACACCTTTCATACTAACCCCGGCGTGCCAGGTGGGGCCACTACTACCTAGGCCCCCTAGGCTCGCACCACCCAGTTCTGCCACCCCTATGGTCAATATATTATTATTATTATTTATTATTATAGCGCCATTTATTCTATGGCGCTTTACATGTGAGGAGGGGAATACATAATAAAAACAGGTACAATAGTCTTCATCTGATTGGCATAGCAAACCCCATAGGATGCCCGTGGGGTAGAGCAGCGTGGCCTGATAGGGAAATGCAGTGATGACTGACAGCGGTCTATCTCCCCGGTCACACACTGCCCGCACCGGTCACAGACTGCCCGCACCGGTCACAGACTGCCCGCACCGGTCACAGACTGCCCGCACCGGTCACAGACTGCCCGCACCGGTCACAGCCTCCCGCACCGGTCACAGACTGCCCGCACCGTCACAGACTGCCCGCACCGGTCACAGACTGCCCGCACCGGTCACAGCCTCCCGCACCGTCACAGACTGCCCGCACCGGTCACAGACTGCCCGCACCGGTCACAGCCTCCCGCACCGGTCACAGACTGCCCGCACCGTCACAGACTGCCCGCACCGGTCACAGACTGCCCGCACCGGTCACAGACTGCCTCCATCGGTCACAGACTGCCCGCACCGTCACAGACTGCCCGCACCGTCACAGACTGCCCGCACCGGTCACAGCCTCCCGCACCGGTCACAGACTGCCCGCACCGTCAGACTGCCCGCACCGGTCACAGACTGCTCGCACCGGTCACAGACTGCCTCCATCGGTCACAGACTGCCCGCACCGTCACAGACTGCCCGCACCGTCACAGACTGCCCGCACCGGTCACAGCCTCCCGCACCGGTCACAGACTGCCCGCACCGTCACAGACTGCCCGCACCGGTCACAGCCTCCCGCACCGTCACAGACTGCCCGCACCGGTCACAGACTGCCCGCACCGGTCACAGACTGCCTCCATCGGTCACAGTCTGCCCGCACCGGTCACAGCCTCCCGCACCGTCACAGACTGCCCGCACCGGTCACAGCCTCCCGCACCGTCACAGACTGCCCGCACCGGTCACAGCCTCCCGCACCGTCACAGACTGCCCGCACCGGTCACAGACTGCCCGCATCGGTCACAGCCTCCCGCACCATCACAGACTGCCCGCACCGGTCACAGACTGCCCGCACCGGTCACAGCCTCCCGCACCGTCACAGACTGCCCGCACCGGTCACAGCCTCCCGCACCGGTCACAGACTGCCCGCACCGTCACAGACTGCCCGCACCGGTCACAGACTGCCCGCACCGGTCACAGACTGCCTCCATCGGTCACAGTCTGCCCGCACCGGTCACAGCCTCCCGCACCGTCACAGACTGCCCGCACCGGTCACAGCCTCCCGCACCGTCACAGACTGCCCGCACCGGTCACAGACTGCCCGCACCGGTCACAGACTGCCTCCATCGGTCACAGTCTGCCCGCACCGGTCACAGCCTCCCGCACCGTCACAGACTGCCCGCACCGGTCACAGCCTCCCGCACCGTCACAGACTGCCCGCACCGGTCACAGCCTCCCGCACCGTCACAGACTGCCCGCACCGGTCACAGACTGCCCGCATCGGTCACAGCCTCCCGCACCATCACAGACTGCCCGCACCGGTCACAGACTGCCCGCACCGGTCACAGCCTCCCGCACCGTCACAGACTGCCCGCACCGGTCACAGCCTCCCGCACCGGTCACAGACTGCCCGCACCGTCACAGACTGCCCGCACCGGTCACAGACTGCCCGCACCGGTCACAGACTGCCTCCATCGGTCACAGTCTGCCCGCACCGGTCACAGCCTCCCGCACCGTCACAGACTGCCCGCACCGGTCACAGCCTCCCGCACCGTCACAGACTGCCCGCACCGGTCACAGCCTCCCGCACCGTCACAGACTGCCCGCACCGGTCACAGACTGCCCGCATCGGTCACAGTCTCCCGCACCGTCACAGACTGCCCGCACCGGTCACAGACTGCCCGCACCGGTCACAGCCTCCCGCACCGTCACAGACTGCCCGCACCGGTCACAGACTGCTCGCACCGGTCACAGACTGCCCGCACCGGTCACAGCCTCCCGCACCGGTCACAGACTGCCCGCACCGTCACAGACTGCCCGCACCGGTCACAGACTGCCTCCATCGGTCACAGTCTGCCCGCACCGGTCACAGCCTCCCGCACCGTCACAGACTGCCCGCACCGGTCACAGCCTCCCGCACCGTCACAGACTGCCCGCACCGGTCACAGCCTCCCGCACCGTCACAGACTGCCCGCACCGGTCACAGACTGCCCGCACCGGTCACAGACTGCCCGCACCAGTCAGATGGGTGTAACCAAAACCTGACATGTCTGACATGACATAGAAAGTTGCAGGAAGGATTCCAGTGCATTGTTCGCTTCTCCATTGTAACAACACCTCAGTAATGATTAATGACTGTTTGCGCAGCAGGTGGAGCGGGGCTGTGATACTGCGCCCGGCTCCTACTGAAAGTCAGGTCAGAGCCGCAACCGTGCTGCTACTTAAAGGGGTATTCCAACAATATCAGATCACATCTCCCAGCTCCAGCTGACCGAGCGCTTTTTCTGCTCCGACAAAACTGTGACTGCTACAATCGTTTGGCTGCAGCGTTCACTTAATATTGTTTATGTCTCAAACAGATAAACACACTTTTTTTGCTTTATCCGGCACCCTAGGCCTTTTATAATATAGTTCATGCGGAGATTTCTATTAATCTCACACATACATATGATAGGACACCCGGGTGTAGGGGCTGTGGTGTAACAAGGGTTTAACCACACCTGGGTCATGGTCTCCCTGCCCCGTCACTTACTCTGGTCAATCACAGCCTGCATGAAGGGAATGTGGCAGCAGGTTTTTGCTATTTAATCTGAGAGCAGCATGATGTAGGCACAGAAAGCCTAATTCCAATGATGTATCACCTGCACAGTTTCAAAACAATCAGTGTTTCATCAGCAGGAGATTATCACTGCAGGACTAGGTGTCACATGCACAGCAGTCAAGCCCCGCCCCCACCACTGATTGGCAGCTTACTGCTACCTTTTATGGTGTTTACTAAGAAGGCTCACAGGGTCCTATGTAAGATAGAAAAGGGAATTATTAATATCTGATGGCACATAAGGGCCGATTATTAATATATGTAGACACAAAAGGGTGTCTTATTAATTAATGGAGGCATAGAAAGGGTCTTATTGACAAGGAGGTACAGAAGGGGCCACTATTAATATATTGAGGCAGAGAAGGGGGCCTTATTAAAAAATGGAGGTATAGAAAGTATCTTATTAATGTATGGGGGGGCAAGAAGTGTCCATTATTAATACATAGAGGCACATAGGGGGCCAACATGGATACAGTATATGGCGACATATAAGGAGCATTATTAACATATGGAGGCACTTAGTGACCATTATTAAATATAGGGACCATTATTAATACAGTGGGGAAAATAAATATTTGATACACTGCTGATTCTATAAGTTTTCCCACCTACAAAGAATGGAGAGATCTGTCATTTTTATCGTCGGTACACTTCACCTGTGAGAGACAGAATCTAAAAACAAAAACCAGAAAATCACATTGTAGGATTTTTACATATTTAATTAGAATTTTATTGCCAGAAATAAGTATTTGATCACCGACCAACCAGAAGATTTCTGGCTCTCACAGACCTGTTAGTTTTTCTGTAAGGCCGGGGTCACACTAGACCGTAACACGGACGAGTGCTATGCGATAAAAAATCATATAGCACTCGGACCAATGTTAATATATGGGGCAGCTCCTATCATCCGTTGTTTTCTCGGCCGTATTATACAAGCTAGTGAAATCTCAGCATGCTGCGATTTGCACTGTATATCGGCCGAGAATCGCCAATGAAAGTCTAAGTTTCTGAATATTTTCCCACGCTGCAGAGTTCATATGAGTTCATGCCGCCAGGAGGCGCAGCTTCGGTGACATCACCGCTAGTCACCGAAGCTCCGTTCCCTGCATTTCATTAATTCCCCAGTCTTTTACAGCCGGGAGTGGCCGCATTAGCAGCGCTCCCAGTTGTAAAGTATTTAACCCCTTGAGAAGGATTTACAGCGTGGGACATGACAGTACAGCGGACAGGTATGCGATATTGTTACTTTTTTAGTTTGGAATTTTTTACAGGAGAATGAGGGCTTCAGTTGGATTGAGCGAACAATAAAGATTTTAAAAACCTGTGTGTTTCTTTTTCATTAAAAGACTTTATTCTTTATTTATAGATTGTATATATGTTTTCACGAATATTTGAGCCCATGGATCAACTATATGTCCATTTTTTTGCAAGCCGGCGAGAAAATCTCGCTGTACGGATGCCATACGGATACTTTGATGCAAGGAAATCGCATCCTCGCATTGCACATGGATCACTGTTCATTAAACATTTATGCGATTCTCGTCTATGTAAAACGGTCCGATTTTTTTTATACGTTGTGTGTGACGCCGGCCTAAGAAGCATCCTACTCTGCACAGCTCCAACCTCTCCAAGACCAATAAGCTGTTTAAGGACACCAGGGACAAAATTGTAGACCTGTAGAAGGCTGGGATGGGCTACAGGACAATAGGTAAGCAGCTTGGTGAGAAAGCAACAACTGTTAGCACAATTTGAAAATGGACACAACACAAGATGACTGTCAATCTTCCTCGCTCTGGGACTCCATGCACGATCTCACCTTGTGGGGTAAGCATGATCCTGAGAAAGGTCAGGAATCAGCCCAGAACTACTATGTAGGACATGGTCAATGGCCTGAAAAGAGCAGGACCACAGTCTCAAACGTTGCCGTTAGTAAGACACTACGCCAACATGGATTAAAATCCTGCAGGGCACATTGGTCCCCCAGCTCACAACAGCACATGTCCCGGCCCGTTTGAAGTTCACCAATGGCCATCTGGATGATGCAGAGGAGACATGGGAAAAGGTCATGTGGTCAGATGAGACCAAAATAGAACTTTTTGGTATCAATTCCACTTGCTGTGTTTGAAGGATAAGTACAAGCCCAAGAACACCATCCCAACCGTGAAGCATGGTGGGGGTAACAGCAGACTTTGGGGGTGTTTTACTGCAAAGGGGACAGAACAACTGCACCGTACTGAAGGGAGGATGGATGGGGTCATGTATCGTCTCCAGACCTGAACCCAATAGAAAATCTCTAGAGGGAGCTGAAACTCAATGTTGTCCAGGGACAGTCCTGAAACCTGAAAGATCTGGAGAAGATCTGTATTGAGGAGGGGGGCCAAAATCTCTACTGCAGTTTGTGAAAACCTGATCAAGAATTACAGAAAACGTCTGACCTCTGTAATTGCAAACAAAGGATTCTGTACCAAATATTAAGTTCTGTTTTCCTATTGCATCAAATATTTATTTCATGCAATAAAATGCAAATTAATTATTTAAAAATCCTACAATGTAATTTTCTGGATTTTTTTTTTAGATTCTGTCTCTCACAGGTGAAGTGTACCTACAATAAAAATTACAGATCTCTTCATTCTTTGCAAAATTGGCAGTGTATCAAATACTTATTTTCCCCAATGTATATGGAGGCACATAGGAGGCATTGTCACTGGGACATTTGAACAACACGGAGGGCCCGTAGTGCTCTAGTTACGACCGTGCGTAGGGTCTCATTGCAAGTGAGACCCCACGCATAACTACAGTACAGACCAAAAGTTTGGACACATCTTCTCATTTAAAGATTTTTCTGTATCTTCATGACTATGAAAATTGTACATTCACACTGAAGGCATCAAAACTCTGAATTAACACATGTAGAATTATATACTTAACAAAAAAGTGTGAAACAACTGAAAATATGTCTTATATTCTAGGTTCTTCAAAGTAGCCACCTTTTGCTTTGATGACTGCTCTGCACAGTCTTGGTATTCTCTTGATGAGCTTCAAGAGGTAGTCACCAGGAATGGTCTTCCAACAATCTTGAAGGAGTTGCCAGAGATGCTTAGCACTTGTTGGCCCTTTTGCCTTCACTCTGCGGTCCAGCTCACCCCAAACCATCTCGATTGGGTTCAGGTCTGGTGACTGTGGAGGCCAGGTCGTTTGGCGTAGCACCCCATCACTCTCCTTCTTGGTCAAATAGCCCTTACACAGCCTGGCGGTGTGTTTGGGGTCATTGTCCTGTTGAAAAATAAATGATGGTCCAACTAAACGCAAAACCGGATGGAATAGCATGCCGCTGCAAGATGCTGTGGTAGCCATGCTGGTTCAGTATGCCTTCAATTTTGAATAAATCCCCAACAGTGTCACCAGCAAAGCACCCCCACACCATCACACCTCCTCTTCCATGCTTCACGGTGGGAACCAGGCATGTAGAGTCCATCCGTTCACCTTTTCTGCGTCACACAAAGACACCGTGGTTGGAACCAAAGATCTCAAATTTGGACTCATCAGACCAAAGCACAGATTTCCACTGGTCTAATGTCCATTCCTTGTGTTCTTTAGCCCAAACAAGTCTCTTCTGCTTGTTGCCTGTCCTTAGCAGTGGTTTCCCAGCAGCTATTTTACCATGAAGGCCTGCTGCACAAAGTCTCCTCTTAACAGTTGTTGTAGAGATGTGTCTGTTGCTAGAACTCTGTGTGGCATTGACCTGGTCTCTAATCTGAGCTGCTGTTAACCTGCGATTTCTGAGGCTGGTGACTCGGATAAACTTATCCTCAGAAGCAGAGGTGACTCTTGGTCTTCCTTTCCTGGGGCGGTCCTCATGTGAGCCAGTTTCTTTGTAGCGCTTGATGGTTTTTGTCACTGCACTTGGGGACACTTTCAAAGTTTGCCCAATTTTTCGGACTGACTGACCTTCATTTCTTAAAGTAATGATGGCCACTCGTTTTTCTTTATTTAGCTGCTTTTTTCTTGCCATAATACAAATTCTAACAGGCTATTCAGTAGGACTATCAGCTGTGTATCCACCAGACTTCTGCACAACACAGCTGATGGTCCCAACCCCATTTATAAGGCAAGAAATCCCACTTATTAAACCTGACAGGGCACACCTGTGAAGTGAACACCATTCCCGGTGACTACCTCTTGAAGCTCATCAAGAGAATGCCAAGAGTGTGCAAAGCAGTCATCAAAGCAAAAGGTGGCTACTTTGAAGAACCTAGAATATAAGACATAATTTCAGTTGTTTCACATGTTTTTCTTAAGTATAAAATTCCACATGTGTTAATTCATAGTTTTGATGTCTTCAGTGTGAATGTACAATTTTCATAGTGATGAAAATACAGGAACATCTTTAAATGAGAAGGTGTGTCCAAACTTTTGGTCTGTACTGTATGTCAACAGGGATATGAAATATCTCTCCATGATCCATGCAAATACAGAAATTTGGCTGCAGACACGGTCATGTTCCCCTGCCGGTCTGGAGTTGATCTCCGCACCTGCATAACGTGTGGAGCTGCGGTGTTTCCTGTTGTTGGTTCAGACATAGTGCACAAGGTACAGGACCGTGAGTAATGAGCGTGATCTGGAAAAGTCACCGGATATTATTAGCCTTAGTGTAGAGGATACAAGTGTCTAAATCGATTCTCCTGCCCATTATTTTGCAGGCCCAGTGGTCAATAGGGAAGGCTTATAGGAGGTGCAGAGGATACAGTCAATTCAGGGACCTGAAGCCTGAGGGAGCGCAAAAAATCCCACCATCCAGGGCAAATGATGGAGGAGAACCAGTAATAAATATTTTTTGCCATGAAATCATGTTATGTGTTATTATTACTGTGTTGTTCTGTATTCCTGTATCTGTGGATGGAGATCATTCTGCAGCCTCAGCGGAGAACACCGGCAAACAGGCAAACTGGGCAGTTGCAAAGGGCACCAGAAAAATCATCAGCTCTTTATAGTAAACTGAGCATCATGTGACTTCCAAATCACACCAATCCAGAACTTCGTATTATAATACTAGATGGTGGCCCGATTCTAATGCGTCGGGTATTCTAGAATATGCATGTCCACGTAGTATATTGCCCAGCCACGTAGTATATTGCCCAGCCACGTAGTATATTGCCTAGCCACGTAGTATATTGCCCAGTCACGTAGTATATTGCACAGCCCATGTAGTATATTGCACAGCCCATGCAGTATATTGCCCAACCATGTAGTATATAGCAATGTGGGCATCATATCCCTGTTAAAAAAAATAATTAAAATAAAAAATATTTATATACTCACCTTCCGGAGCCCCCGGATCCAAGCGAAGCGGTTACCGACGCTCCTCGTGCGCTCCGGTCTCAAGAGTGCATTGCGGTCTCGCGAGATGATGACGTAGTGGTCTCGCGAGACTGCTACGTCATCTCGCGAGATCGCAGCATGGACCGGTTACCGGAGCGTTGCGAGCTGGAAACGCTTGTTGTGGATCTGAGGGGCTGACGGACGGTGAGTATATAACGATTTTTTATTTTTTTTAAATTATTTTTAACATTAGATCTTTTTACTATTGATGCCGCATAGGCAGCATCTATAGTAAAACGTTGGTCACACAGGGTTAATTGCAGCGTTAACGGAGTGCGTTACACCGCAGCATAGCGCGGTCGGTTAACGCTGCCATTAACCCTGTGTGAGCGCTGACTGGAGGGGAGTACGGAGCGGGCACTGACTGCGGGGAGGAAGGAGCGGCCATTTTGCCGCCGGACTGTGCCCGTCGCTGATTGGTCGTGGCTGTTTTGCCGCGAACAATCAGCGACTTGGATTTCCATGACAGACAGAGGCCGCGACCAATGAATATCCGTGACAGACAGAAGGACAGACGGAAGTGACCCTTAGACACTATATATAGTAGATTGGTGCAGTACTAAAATAACACATAGAGTACTGTAGCACGCAAGAGACAAGAAAAGAACCCCGGGGGTTTACCTACCAATCATGTAAATATCTCACTCCCCTCAAAAAGAAAGTAATTAGCCTGTGTATAATGGCACCATTACAGGCATATCTGGACTATTCAAGAATGAACCCAAACAGTATGAGCGGACTTGGAAGCAGAGGAGTAACTGTAGGGGATCGCAGAGTCTGATTTCTCCTACTCCTGCACTAAATTAGAAGCACCTCACCTTTATGTTAAACAGTGTAAGTTTCTTTTAGCAGTGCAGGGGTTAATATGCTGAGATGAGAGCTCCTGGAAGCTTTCCTGCATTAAGGCTCTCAGCTGTGCACTGTTAGCCACTCCTATATAGAGTGGGCCCTGGCTAGCACTCATTGTCAGAGTTAGCTTGTGCTGCATGGCTGGAGGTTGTTGGTTATTATTGGTGGATTTATCAGTGACTGTTGCTAGGTTTTGAGTGTGCGATATTTTCCTTTTTTCTCCTAGTTTGGTTTCACCCCATGCACTATTCCCTGGTGTATAACTCTGTTGTTTGTGTGAGTATATTTGTTTTTTTTTTGTTATACCTATTCGTATTACCTTGTTAGTCTGGTTGGTGTATTACGGTACACTACTACTCCCCTCATCCCTGGGTGGGGGAAGGGTACAGACTGAGGGTCTATTCAGAAGCTAAGGCAAGGAACGTGGCCCTGGCATCTTCACCATCAGAAGTAGCAGGGAGAGCTAGGATGCCCCTAGCGTTAGGGACAGGGAAGGATCCTTAAAGTTACCCCTCTGCACTTGAAGCTCTTATATCTGTCCAAAAACCAACCAGTCCAACCTCACCTGCGGCAAAAGTCACACTTAATTCATATTTTGCAGTAACTTTGTGAGATTATGAAATTTCGCACCAATATGGGTGACCGTGGACCAAAGAAAATGCAAGTGCCACATTTCTACCAAAGCAGTGACTTAGGCAGGGAGATTTGACACATGATGCGATTCGCTCTACCTGACTTGTTTCTGCCTGGGGTAACCTGACCGCACACGTTTCATGGGAGACGTTTCATCACTGCCCTCAGAAGAGCACTGATACGGTCACGAGATGATTCTGACCACATAATTAGGGTTGGCCCACAGGGTAGGTGACAAATTGCTGATTGCTGGATGTCCTCCTGGTTGGACCTCCACAGATCACAAAGATGGCAGTGTGCACGCTTGGCTGCCAATCCAAAACATTGGCACAGTTCTCGTAATAATAGGCGTCAGAACAACGGATTACCGGACTATCAGACTTTCTGGATTATTGGATGGCGGACTATAAGAATTTAAGTCTTAATTAATTAACGGTTTAACATATAGATGGATAATTGATAAATTAAGAGTGGGAGGAACCCTCCTTTATTTAAGAGTGTTGCTATTTTGGCATCTATTAAAATCCTATTGGCGTAAGTATAAAGGAACTTAATAATAATAATAATAATAATAATAATGTCATCACTGATATAAACTATTAGGTTGTTATTTGTAACAATAGTGATTGTAACAGTAGATGTAACAGAACAGTATTGTATTATTTGTCCTATCATTTTTTTATTAGTATTATTACATTACCATATTAGTTGTGATATATTTTTATTATAATTATTTTAGCATTATTGCATAAATTCATTATTTGTTAATAATAATTAAATAAGTATTATTACATTATTATATAATTTTGTGCTATTATTATTATTATAAATAATAATAATAATAATTTTCATAATTATAACTTTTACTGAGAACAAAACATATTAATGCAATAATAAAATGAAAAAATGACCATAAAAAGGACGATTAATATGACAATGTAATACTAATAATATTGGTAATACAAATAATAGCACTACTTGGTATTATTTTTATTTTTTTATTATTAATATATTTAAAGCTATAATTTATAATAATGATAATATAAATTGTAATTATTGTCATTATTACTATTTGATTACGTATTTATTAATAATAATTATTATTATTATTATATTACATTATATTATTTTGTGATATTATATCTAAAATATGATGATAATAATAATAAAATTCTTTAAAGCAAAATAAAATACTAATTCAGGAGCCAAATAAAAAAATATTGAAACACGTGTAAGGCCAAAAAATGATCTAAAAAAAAAAAAAAAGCAAAGTATTCTAACACACATCCAGTGTACGCAGGGCACCTGAAAACAGTAGCTGCCCCCCATCTCCCATTGTCTCAGCCAAGACGCAAGGTCTAACTTATAATTAAAATTCCTAACAAGTCTAGAAACAAGAACTCCGCATATACGAAAGAACAACAAAACCAAACACAACACAAAAATATAAAATAAAAAGTGCCTGGCCCACTAAAATAAGAGACTGTTCTTGGAGCCAGTAAGGACTTACCTTTACAAAGAGTTCAATTTCTGGGTCCTTCTCTCCATTAGGAGTGCTATCGGACATTTTGGTCAAGTTTACAGTATTTTTTCGATTTTTCTTGTGGTAAAGCAAAAATTAAAGAAAAAAAAAAAAAAAAAAGAGAAATTAATTTAAAAAAGAATAAATTAAATTAAAGAAAAATAAAAATAAATCCACTAGAGCCTTTGCAGTAAATTAGCCCCTGACTAGGTGAGATTTAGGAGGCATCTTCAGGTTTGGAGATCAGTAGAAGATCTGAATTGTTCGCAGGAGAGGGAGCAGTCATGATCAGAGAGCAACAAGTCCCCAGCTGGATACTGTATCCTCATGTGTCAGTGATCAGTTCACACTGACAGCCAGAAATAGCCCAGAGCTGGAGAGGAGCAGAGGAGTGGCCCAGGGGAGGGCTGTGTGCACCCAGAGAGCAGTGCCAGGCTGCCCTCCCTGCACAGTGTGCACACTGACAGCATGGCCTCCCTGCACACTGACAGCATGTCCTCCCTGCACAGTGCCAGCATGCCCTCCCTGCACAGTGCCAGGCTGCCCCTCCCTGCACGGTGTGCACACTGACAGCATGGCCTCCCTGCACACTGACAGCATGTCCTCCCTGCACACTGACAGCATGTCCTCCCTGCACAGTGCCAGGCTGCCCCTCCCTGCACGGTGTGCACACTGACAGCATGTCCTCCCTGCACAGTGCCAGGCTGCCCCCTCCCTGCACACTGACAGCATGTCCTCCCTGCACAGTGCCAGGCTGCCCCCTCCCTGCACACTGACAGCATGTCCTCCCTGCACAGTGCCAGGCTGCCCCTCCCTGCACGGTGTGCACACTGACAGCATGTCCTCCCTGCACACTGACAGCATGTCCTCCCTGCACACTGACAGCATGTCCTCCCTGCACAGTGCCAGGCTGCCCCCTCCCTGCACACTGACAGCATGTCCTCCCTGCACAGTGCCAGGCTGCCCCCTCCCTGCACAGTGCCAGGCTGCCCCTTCCCTGCACACTGACAGCATGTCCTCCCTGCACAGTGCCAGGCTGCCCCCTCCCTGCACACTGACAGCATGTCCTCCCTGCACAGTGCCAGGCTGCCCCTCCCTGCACGGTGTGCACACTGACAGCATGTCCTCCCTGCACACTGACAGCATGTCCTCCCTGCACACTGACAGCATGTCCTCCCTGCACAGTGCCAGGCTGCCCCCTCCCTGCACACTGACAGCATGTCCTCCCTGCACAGTGCCAGGCTGCCCCCTCCCTGCACAGTGCCAGGCTGCCCCTTCCCTGCACACTGACAGCATGTCCTCCCTGCACAGTGCCAGGCTGCCCCCTCCCTGCACACTGACAGCATGTCCTCCCTGCACAGTGCCAGGCTGCCCCCTCCCTGCACAGTGCCAGGCTGCCCCTTCCCTGCACACTGACAGCATGTCCTCTCTGCACAGTGCCAGGCTGCCCCCTCCCTGCACAGTGTGCACACTGACAGCATGTCCTCCCTGCGCACTGACAGCATGTCCTCCCTGCACAGTGCCAGGCTGCCCCCTCCCTGCACACTGACAGCATGTCCTCCCTGCACAGTGCCAGGCTGCCCCTCCCTGCACGGTGTGCACACTGACAGCATGTCCTCCCTGCACACTGACAGCATGTCCTCCCTGCACACTGACAGCATGTCCTCCCTGCACAGTGCCAGGCTGCCCCCTCCCTGCACACTGACAGCATGTCCTCCCTGCACAGTGCCAGGCTGCCCCCTCCCTGCACAGTGCCAGGCTGCCCCTTCCCTGCACACTGACAGCATGTCCTCCCTGCACAGTGCCAGGCTGCCCCCTCCCTGCACACTGACAGCATGTCCTCCCTGCACAGTGCCAGGCTGCCCCTCCCTGCACGGTGTGCACACTGACAGCATGTCCTCCCTGCACACTGACAGCATGTCCTCCCTGCACACTGACAGCATGTCCTCCCTGCACAGTGCCAGGCTGCCCCCTCCCTGCACACTGACAGCATGTCCTCCCTGCACAGTGCCAGGCTGCCCCCTCCCTGCACAGTGCCAGGCTGCCCCTTCCCTGCACATTGACAGCATGTCCTCCCTGCACAGTGCCAGGCTGCCCCCTCCCTGCACACTGACAGCATGTCCTCCCTGCACAGTGCCAGGCTGCCCCCTCCCTGCACAGTGCCAGGCTGCCCCTTCCCTGCACACTGACAGCATGTCCTCTCTGCACAGTGCCAGGCTGCCCCCTCCCTGCACAGTGTGCACACTGACAGCATGTCCTCCCTGCGCACTGACAGCATGTCCTCCCTGCGACTCACAGGAATACAAATCGTTACATTATTAGATATTTACAATGTTTAAAATCATTTAAAAAAAAGTGCAGAACTTGGAGTCAAAAAGTGTTATTAAACATATGGGCAAAGTTGGAAAAGAAAAGATAAACTGTTGAAGCTTCTAATTGATGGGATGTGTTTGCATCAGGAAAGCTATGGCCAGGTTCAGCAAAATGCAGATTTTATCAATATTTTTGGCAACATAATTATAAAATGATAAAAAAAAAGTGCAAATTGCCACAATCCAGAAATAGATGTAGATGTGCTCCACAGGGGACGGCGCTGTGAACGAATTTAGAAAGTGGAAATGTTATTGGGTAAATTCTGCCTCTACTGGAAATCATATAGAATGAGCAGTCACTGATGAGGTTCCGCAGCAGCTCAGGTGTATAATGAGGTTCTGCAGTAGATGATGTGTATTATGAGGTTCTGCAGCAGCTAAGGTGTATAATGCAGTTCTGCAGCAGCTGTGGTGTATTATGAGGTTCCGCAGCAGCTCAGGTGTATAATGAGGTTCTGCAGGAGCTAAGGTATGTAATGAGGTTTGCAGTAACTGAGGTGTATTATGAGGTTCTGCAGCAGCTGAGGTGTATTATGATGTTATGTAGAAGCTGTGGTGTATTATGAGGTTCTGCAGCAGCTTAGGTATGTAATGAGGTCTGCAGAAACTGAGGTATATTATGAGGTTCTGCAGCAGCTGAGGTGTATTATGATGTTATGCAGAAGCTGTGGTGTATTATGAGGTTCTGCAGCAGTTGATGTTTGTTATGAGGTTCTGCAGAAGCTGAGGTGTATTATGAGGTTCTGCAGCAGCTGTGGTGTATTATGATATTCTGCAGCAGCAGAGGTGTATTGTGATGTTCTGCAGCAGCTGAGCTGTATTATGGGGTTCTGCAGCAGCTGAGGTGTATTGAGGTTCTGCAGCAGCTGAGCTGTATTATGAGGATCTGCAGCAGCTGAGGTGTATTAAGATGTTCTGCAGCAGCTGATATTCATATGAGGTTCTGTAGTGGCTGAGGTGATTTGTGAGGTTCTGCAGCAGCTGAGGTGTATTGTGATGTTCTGCAGCAGCTAAGGTATGTAATGAGGTTTGCAGCAACTGAGGTGTATTATGATATTCTGCAGCAGCTGAGGTGTATTATGATGTTATGCAGAAGCTGTGGTGTATTATGAGGTTCTGCTGTAGCTGTGGTATGTGATGATGTTCTGCAGCATCTGAGCTGTATTATGAGGTTCTGCAGCAGCTGAGGTGTATTCTGAGGTTCTGCAGCAGTTTATGTGTGTTATGAGGTTCTGAAGCAGCTGACGTGTATTATGAGGTTCTGCAGCAGCTGAGGTGTATTATTATGTTATGCAGCAGCTGTGGTGTATTATGAGGTTCTGCAGCAACTGTGGTATGTGATGATGTTCTGCAGCAGCTGAGCTGTATTGTGACGTTCTGCAGCAGCTGAGGTGTATTATGAGGTTCTGTAGCAGCTGAGGTGTATTATGAGGTTCTGCAGCAGCTGAGTTGTATTATAAGGTTCTGCAGCAGCTGAGGTGTATTATGAGGTTCTGCAGCAGCTGAGTTGTATTATAAGGTTCTGCAGCAGCTGAGGTGTATTATGAGGTTCTGCAGCAGTTGATGTGTGTTATGAAGTTCTGTAGCAGCTGAGGTGTATTATGATGTTCTGCAGCAGCAGAGGTGTATTGTGATGTTCTGCAGCAGAGCTGTATTATGGGGTTCTGTAGCAGCTGAGGTGTATTATGGGGTTCTGTAGCAGCTGAGGTGTATTATGAGGTTCTGCAGCAGTTGATGTGTGTTATGAGGTTATGCAGCAGTTGAGGTGTATTATGATGTTCTGCAGCAGCAGAGGTGTATTGTGATGTTCTGCAGCAGAGCTGTATTATGGGGTTCTGCAGCAGCTGAGGTGTATTATGGGGTTCTGCAGCAGCTGAGGTGTATTATGGGGTTCTGCAGCAGCTGATATTCATATAAGGTTCTGCAGTGGCTGAGCTGATTTATGAGGTTCTGCAGCAGCTCAGGTTTATTTTGTGCAGTACAGCACCTCGCGGTCACAACCTTTAGGACTGACACATTGACATTTCAGGAAGAACACGTTGCAGCTTCTGCAGGGGAAACATTACATTCTCAGAGGCAGCGGCTCATTCCTGCAGTGGCAGATACTGTACACAGGTGTCAGTTGTCAGGAATCTTTACTGATGATTCAGTTTCTTCTTATGAGGAGACGCAAGTTCAGTTATAGTCAATAATTTCCTGACCTTTCACAATGTAGAGTGTTCTGTGGATTAATGATTGTCCATAAGGCGTACGGCTGTATAATGAGGTGAGTCTGAATATTCTGGATTGCTGAAGAGTCCAGGAAAAGTATAGATGCTTCAATAGGGGAGAGGGCGACCCAAATACTCAGCTGGTATCACTGTTCTGCCATATCTAGGTGGTATACAGATGTTATCAGGGCCAGTTTTAAACAAAGTGGGGCCCTGGGCAAAAGTTTAAAATGGGGCCCCAAATGCTCACATATTGCTCCATCACACAGAAACATTTTGGTTGTATTCACATGCGCTGATCTCAGGCCGTTAAATGAGTGTGATCGACAATATTGAAGTCATTCGGCATTTGTTCCCGGCCTCTTTACTCCAGCTGAGGAAGAATGATGGGGACAGAACAATCAATATTAGATCAATGGCCCCAGACAGTATCATGTTATCAGCAGCATGTCTGCCCCATAGTCCTCCATATAGTATAATGCACTCCCCATAGTCCTCAATAGAGTATAATACATTCTCCATATAGTACATATAGTATAATGCACTCCCCATATAGTATATATAGCATAATGCACTCCCCATATAATACATACTGTATAGTATAATGTACTCTCCATAAAGTACATATAGTATAATGCACTCCCAATAGAGTACATATAGTATAATACACTCCTCATATAGTGTATATATAGTATAATGCACTCCCAATATAGTACATACTAGATTGTGGCCCGATTCTAACGCATCGGGTATTCTAGAATATGCATGTCCCCGTAGTATATGCACAATGATGATTCCAGAATTCGCGGCAGACTGTGCCCGTCGCTGATTGGTCGAGGCAACCTTTATGACATCATTGTCGCCATGGCAACCATGACATCTACGTCGATACTGTGCCCGTCGCTGAATCAGAAACGTGAGATGTCTACGTCCTTTATGACATCATCATCGCTGTGCTCGTTGCTGATTGGTCGAGGCCTGGCGGCCTCGACCAATCAGAGACGCGGGATTTCTACGTCGATGCGGTGCCGGTCTCTGATTGGTCGAGGCCAATCAGAGAGCCGGGATTTCCAGGACAGACAGACAGACAGAAAGACAGACAGACAGACAGAAAGACAGACAGACAGACGGAAAAACCCTTAGACAATTATATATATAGATAGTATTATGCACTCCCCATATAGTACATATAGTATAATGCACTCCCAATATAGTACATATAGTATAATACACTCCTCATATAGTGTATATATAGTATAATGCACTCCCAATATAGTACATATAGTATTATGCACTTCCAATTTAGTATATATAGTAAAGTGCACTCCCTATATAGCACAAATAGTATAATGCACTCCCAATATAGCATATATAGTAAAGTGCATTCCCATATAGTATATATAGTAAAGTGCACTCCCCATAGTCATATAGTACATATAGTATAATGCACTCCCAATATAGTACATATAGTATAATGCACTCCCAATATAGTACATATAGTATAATACACTCCTCATATAGTATATATAGTATAATGCACTCCCAATATAGTACATATAGTATAATGCACTCCCCATATAGTATATATAGTATAATGCACTCCCAATATAGTCCATATAGTATAATGCACTCCCCATATAGTATATATAGTATAATGCACTCCCAATTTGGTACATTTAGTATAATGTGCAACACCCCAGGGTCCTGGTTGTTACATTGGCATTGCTTTCCTCACAGGGAGAGTGATGTCACGCTTGGAAGGGAGGTAAGATCTCTTTCATCAGGGAAACACAAGCATACAACATGTTCACGCTCCAGGCCAGAAGGGGGAGCTCTAATCCAGTTTATGGGTGGCTTCCCTATATATATTCTGGTCTGGAGGGAAAGTCAGTCTGTCTGTCAGAGAGACAGGAAAGAGAGCAGTCAGACAGTGAGTGTCGGAAGGACTGGAGGGGCCGAGCAGCTCCTGGAGAAAGAGAGAATACAGAAAGAAGAACACATTGTAGTGAGCGTGCAGGAGAGCGAGGCAAAGGAGAGGAAACAACTGGGGAGAATATCTGCGATTGAGCTACCTCCTTGCAGAGTGCAGGCACTGATAGCCGGAAGGCCGAGGTTGTGTCAGACTCCATGTGGCACAGCAGAAACCGGCAGGGCAGCTGATTTCACGTCACCTGTTCGCCCTAACACCTGAGACACAATAATGCATAGAGCCCGGGTCGTGATAGAGATCCTGTCATGCAGGTATTGTCCTACCCTTTAAGGAAGACAGAGAGACAGTGAAGACTTTGAGTGAGGCCTAAGGCAGCAAAGGTCTACACCACAGCGTTAGTAGGAAGGCTTCTAACTCCACCTGGTAAAGGGGACTCTGAACTCGCTTCCAAGCCAGCCGGACCCTGCCTGTACCTGTGATCTGGTGCCCTGGACTGTGGCTGGCTGAAGTCTTCAGCAAATCAGGTAAAGAGACTGCAAACCTGTGTCCTCCATTTCTTACTGCACCACTCATAATCTCCATCTATACATCGAGAGGCCTGGGGACCTACTTCACCTGTGGGAAGTTATTCCATCCTAGCTGCCACAACATCACCACAGAGGACCCTCTTAAGCAGTGTTGGTCCCCCCTGACCGAATATCACAGGTGGCGTCATGAACAAACTTTATTCTCAAAACCCCTTTAAAGTCTTTCCCTTTTACATATTGCCCAGGGCCATGGACTGGGTCGCCGCCGCCGTGATACGTCCCCTTAAGTACCGGACCCGGTACCGAGTACCTCAAGGCCCTGGCGGACGTTCCAAATGCACTCCCAATATAGTACATATAGTATAATGCACTCCCCATATAGTACATATAGTATAATGCACTCCCAATGTAGTATATATAGTAAAGTGCACTCCCAATATATAGTACATATATTATAATGCACTCCCAATATAGTACATATAGTATAATGCACTCCCCATATAGTACATACAGTATAATGCACTCCCCATATAGTACATATAGTATAATGCACTCCCCATATAGTACATACAGTATAATGCACTCCCCATATAGTACATACAGTATAATGCACTCCCCATATAGTACATATAGTATAATGCACTCCTCATATAGTACATATAGTATAATGCACTCCCAATATAGGATATATAGTATAATGCACTCCCCATATAGTACATATAGTATAATGCACTCCCGATATAGGATATATAGTATAATGCACTCCCCATATAGTACATATAGTATAATGCACTCCCAATATAGGATATTATTATTATTATTTATTATTATTATTATTATTATAGGATATATAGTATAATGCACTCCCCATATAGTACATATAGTATAATGCACTCCCAATATAGGATATATAGTAAAGTGCACTCCCCATATACAGTGGGGCAAAAAAGTATTTAGTCAGTCAGCAATAGTGCAAGTTCCACCACTTAAAAAGATGAGAGGCGTCTGTAATTTACATCATAGGTAGACCTCAACTATGGGAGACAAACTGAGAAAAAAAAATCCAGAAAATCACATTGTCTGTTTTTTTTATCATTTTATTTGCATATTATGGTGGAAAATAAGTATTTGGTCAGAAACAAACAATCAAGATTTCTGGCTCTCACAGACCTGTAACTTCTTCTTTAAGAGTCTCCTCTTTCCTCCACTCATTACCCAGTAGTAATGGCACCTGTTTAAACTTGTTATCAGTATAAAAAGACACCTGTGCACACCCTCAAACAGTCTGACTCCAAACTCCACTATGGTGAAGACCAAAGAGCTGTCAAAGGACACCAGAAACAAAATTGTAGCCCTGCACCAGGCTGGGAAGACTGAATCTGCAATAGCCAACAAGCTTGGAGTGAAGAAATCAACAGTGGGAGCAATAATTAGAAATGGAAAAAAAGGATGGGGGACATTATACCAGGAATGGGCCCAGGATGGGGGACATTATACCAGGAAGGGGCCCAGGATGGGGGACATTTTACCAGGAAGGGGCCAAGGATGGGGGACATTATATCAGGAATGGGCCCAGGATGGGGGACATTATACCAGGAAGGGGCCCAGGATGGGGGACATCATACCAGGATCGGGCCCAGGATGGGGGACATCATACCAGGATCGGGCCCAGGATGGGGGACATCATACCAGGATCGGGCCCAGGATGGGGGACATCATACCAGGATCGGGCCCAGGATGGGGGACATCATACCAGGAAGGGGCCCAGGATGGGGGACATTTTACCAGGAAGGGGCCAAGGATGGGGGACATTATATCAGGAATGGGCCCAGGATGGGGGACATTATACCAGGAAGGGGCCCAGGATGGGGGACATCATACCAGGATCGGGCCCAGGATGGGGGACATCATACCAGGATCGGGCCCAGGATGGGGGACATCATACCAGGATCGGGCCCAGGATGGGGGACATCATACCAGGAAGGGGCCCAGGATGGGGGACATTTTACCAGGATCAGGCCCGGGATGGGGGACATTATACCAGGAACGGGCCCAGGATGGGGGACATTATACCAGGAACGGGCCCAGGGTGGGGGACATTATACCAGGAACGGGCCTAGGATGGGGGACATCATACCAGGATAGGGCCCAGGATGGGGGACATTATACCAGGAAGTGGCCTAGGATGGAGGACATAATACTAGGAATGGGCACAGAATGGGGGACATTATACCAAGAACGGGCCTAGGATGGGAAACATTATACCAGGAACGGGCCCAGGATGGGGGACATCATACCAGGAATGGGCCCAGGATGGGGGACATTATGCCAGGAACGGGCCCAGGATGGGGGACATTATACCAGGAACGGGCCGAGGATGGGTGACATTATACCAGGAAGGGGCCCAGGATTGGGGACATTATACCAGGAACTGGCCCAGGATAGTGGACATTTTACCAGGATCGGGCCCAAGATGGGGGACATTATACCAAGAAGGGGCCCAGGATGGGGGACATTATACCAGGAATGGGCCCAGGATGGGGGACATAATACCAGGAATGGGCCGAGGATGGGTGACATTATACCAGAAAGGGGCCCAGGATGGGGGACATTATACCAGGAACGGGGCCAGGATGAGGGACGGGCCCAGGATGGGGGACATTTTACCAGGAATGGGCCCAGGATGGAGACATTATACCAAGAAGGGGCCCAGGATGGGGGACATTATACCAGGAATGGGCCCAGGATGGAGACATTATACCAAGAACGGGCCCAGGATGGGTGACATTATACCAGGAACGGGCCCAGGATGGTGGACATTATACCAGGAACGGGCCGAGGATGGGTGACATTATACCAGGAAGGGGCCCAGGATTGGGGACATTATACCAGGAACGGGCCCCGGATGGGGGACATTATACCAGGAACGGGCCCAGGATGGGGGACATTTTACCAGGACCGGGCCCAGGATGGGGGACATTATACCAAGAAGGGGCCCAGGATGGGGGACATCATACCAGGAATGGGCCCAGGATTGGGGACATTATACCAGGAATGGGCCCAGGATGGGGGACATTATACCAAGAACCGGCCCAGGATGGGGGACATTATACCAGTAATGGGCCCAGGATGGGGGACATTATACCAAGAACGGGCCCAGGATGGGGGACATTATACTAGGAACGGGCCCAGGATAGGGGACATCATACCAGGAAGGGGCCCAGGATGGGGGACATTATACCAGGAATGGGCCCAGGATGGGGGACATACCAAGAACGGGCCCAGGATGGGTGACCTTATACCAGAAACGGGCCCAGAATGGGTGACATTATACCAGGAACGGGCCCAGGATGGGTGACATTATTACAGAATGGGCCCAGGATGGGGGACATTATACCAGGAACGGGCCCAGGATGGGTGACATTATTACAGAATGGGGGACATTATTACATTATGAGGGAAGACAACACGTATGTCTTTATATGATTTAATATGCAAATCACCTCTTCAGAGAGGAAGAGGACAAGAACTCTAGCACCACCTATTGGAAGTAGCAATCCTAGAAGTCAATATCAACCCTTTAAAGAGCCTTGACCCATGACTTAGGACAAAAACCAAACCAGAATCCCAATTTGCAGACACAGTGTTTTGGGGTATTGCCCCTCGTCAGTGAAAAGCATGATATCTGATTTGGCTAAGTGAGAGGCTAAGACTGGGATCTGAAGAGGCAATTTGCATATTTAACTTCCGACAGGAGCATGACGTCAGGTCTAGTTTGTCACTCTACACAAGGAGAAATGTTACTCCTTAGATCCCAGTCTTTGACTCTTTTTTACACAAATTAGATCTCATACTTTGCACTGATGAGGGGCAATACCCTGAAACACCATGTCTGCAAATTGAGATTCTGGATTGGCTTTTATCCTGAGTCATATTGAAAGGCTCGTTAAAGGGTCAATATTGACTGCTGCTTCCAGTGGGTGGTACTATAGTTCTAGTCCTCTTTTTCTCCAACGAAGCAATTTGCATATTTAATTTCCCAGAGGAGCTTGCAAGGCATTTAAGTCTCCTCACTCTGACATGACAGGCCTGGCTTGTCACTCTTCACAAGGAGAAACATTTCCCCTTAGATCCCATTTATAGGATTTATAATGCTACAAGGGTTAATACATTTGACCAACATGTAGATAGGTGACTATTTTGTATCCTGTACTCTTGGTTACTTGGTTTATAGCTTCATGGACTGAATGGTGGCAGCTCTCAGTCCTGCAGCTCAGATCCTATTGAAGTGGCAGTGATCTGAGCTGCAGTACCTGAAAACTGCCACTACACACTGCAAGGAGCTGTGCTGTGCCAGCAATGTACACTGGTTACTTCCTGCTACTTCTGTAGGAACTGCAAACTGCTGATCAGTGGGGGTGCTGATTTTTGGACCCCCTAACGCTCAGATATTTATTACCTATTTCCCAATTTGGACTACTAAAATGTTGATGAGTGTAGGATAGCATGGCTTCCAGCAAGATTGACAATTAATCTGTCAATCATTTACCATATTTTACTGATAGCAATGAATAAAAAATAAAAAATGACTGTAAAATATGATATAATTGCTTACATGAAGGCATGAAGCATGAAGTTGCAGTACTGATACCAAGGGGCATTTTTTTTTTTGCAAGGACCCTTTTAAGCTTTCAGGTGAAATGAAAAATGAACCAGATGTATCCACTAGGATTGAGCGAAACGGATCGTTCATTTTCAAAAGTCGCCGACTTTTGGCAAAGTCGGGTTTCATGAAACCCGACCCGATCCCTGTGTGGGGTCGACCATGCGGTACGCGACTTTCGCGCCAAAGTCGCGTTTCGTATGACGCGCTTGGCGCCATTTTTTCAGCCAATGAAGGAGTGTGGGCAGAGTGATGACATAGGTCTTAGCGGCGTGGACGCCTATCGCCATCTTGTCGCTTGTGCGCTGTAGCGATTTGCAATGTGTAACACCAGCTTTTCTGTTCAGGGACGGAGGGGGGAGAGAGAGAGAGAGAGAGAGAGAGAAAAATAATCCCATTGACTTTGCATTGGGTTTCGTGTTTCGGTCGATCCCCGACTTTTCGCTATAATCGGCCGATTTCACTCGACTCGACTTTTGAGATAGTCGGGTTTCGCAAAACCCGACTCGACCCTAAAAAAGTAAAAGTCACTCAACCCTAGTATCCACTTGTTTCTTAATTAGCTTATAGATTTCTGGAATTGATTTACGAAGTTTTGCCACCTTGTAGGTAAATGAGTCGAAGAGTAAAATGCAAGAAAGGAGTTGAGCTTAACCTTGAGAAGCAGTGATGTCCTCGCTTCTCTTATCTGGATGGACAACTTGTGGCACAGAAAATGTCACACAAAGGCACTAATGATGGGTGCAGGCATTGATTCTTTGCCATTACTGCCCTCTGTCTTCAATACCTTACTAAGCATAAGTCTGATTGATTTCTGCGTTTAGTGTCTGATGATTTCTGCGTTTAGCGTCTGAAGACTTCAAGAGTAAGAATGAACGGACCCATGGAAGTTCGGGTTCTGGCACCCTACCCCAACTTTATTCCAAAGTTCAGTTCGGGTACAAGAACTGTAACCAGAACCTGAATCCCTTTGAAAACAATAAGGATCCAAACTTTTGAGCTGGAAAATTCTTTCTCTCTCCTCCCGGACTTCACCGGAACTCCGACCATTGCAACAGACTACCAGGAGAAGTCCTTGTTCGTCATTTAGCACCGGACAATAACTGTCCAGTACGAACCACAAACTGTTAAGTTTGTATTTGTTCATCTCTATTCAGAAGTAAGGATGAGCGGACCCGAATTTAAAAGCTCGGGATTCGTACTGGACAGTTAGCATTCGGTGGTAAACACCAAACAGTGACATCTCCCAGTAGTCCGTTGGGATAGTCGGAGTTCTGGGGGAAGTATGGGAGGACAGAAAGAGAGAGTGAGAGACAGAACCTGGCACCTGAACCGAACTTTGAAATAAAGTTTGAGTCGTGTACTAGAACCCGAACTTCCAAGGGTCCGCTCATGCCTATTACATGCATCAGGATACGGGGCGTAAAGGAGGTGATTCTACTCCTGAAAACAATGCACATGCGCATGATTTCATGTGTGATTACAGGGATCCATATGCAAAAATAAAATGTCAATTAACAAGTGCTAGACGGCATTCCAGCATACTTGGGGAGACAGGAATTTTCCAAAAGTTAAGTTCACTAGTTTTGGTTGTGCTTTGATTTTTTAAAACTGAGCAGGTTTTTCCACAGCTATGGTACAAATACAATGAAGCTGCAATGTGTGAATGCAGCCCAAAAAACTTGGCAAAAACTCCCAAGATTTCTTGTGCTCCACTTCCTCCGGAACGGTAGAGTCCAAGGTGAAGAGGGGACTGAAAATCAACATGGAGGTGTGTGAACTCTAGAAAGACTGATGTGTCTAACCTTATCACAGTGAGATTTCCTCATTCCTGGCACTTACTGATATTAAGGCATTGGGAGAAGAAAAAAAATCTATCGTGGAATAATGTCTTGACAACTGGAAAAGATGCAGACCAGTGAATGTGATACACTGCAGGTCTCATCTCACAGCACTGTCACGTCCTTCATAATGGAATGACATGACAGTGCCGGCACTTGAGAGCTGCACAATGTGAGCAGTGTGTCATTGCTCTGCATCCATTACAAGTATCATGACTTTATTCCTCGATATCTGGGATAGATCCAGAACATTGTATGTAAAGACAATACAGAGCAGCTCTCTTCTCCCGACACTGTCATTTCAGTAAGTACAAGCAGTGAGATCTGAGTGTGATAAAGTTAGACACATCAGTCTTACCAGATCACAGTGAAAATTCTGATCTAGGGGCGTTTTATTTTTTGCCCCCTGTATGTCGCTGCCTTCTTGTAATTGGGCAATGTCATACAACTGAAAAAGTAAATACCACCAGAGAAGAATCCCTTTTAATGCCTCCCCCCTAGTTGAAAGGGAGATTAGCATATTAGGTGCCCTAAACTTCAGTAACCTAAATCTCTACAAAGGAGAAATAAAAAAGGAATAAATTATATTACAATTTCCTTTAGCAGAAAAATTAGCTCTGTCCCTTGTGAACGTATACCCCAAGAAATATTTAGAATTTTGAATGCATATTCTATTTAGAACAACAAAAGGGTCTTAAAAGAAAGAAATAAAACCTCTTATCTACAAGAATAGTGTGAGGTGGTGATAGGCAATCTCGAGTTTTAATGAAAATATGTATTTTAAGGCATGTTACATGCTTACATTATTGAAGGGTATAGAAACAATATTGAGACTTGATTTAAATATTCTTATCTCAGAATAAAGTTTAAAAAAAAACTATAATTAAAATAAAGTGTGTTTCTAATGATGACCACTAGAGGGCAGTGCTGTCTATGGAATAAAATGTAGAGGCTAAGCACCTTATAAAGGGACTGTCAGCACAGAATGACTGCCCAAACCAAGCACAGGTACTCGGAAAAGTGGGTTAAAAGGAGTTTGACCTAAAACACTTAAAGGGGTTGGTCTCACAGCTGCAGTAACAAAAAAAAATTGTGCTATCCATTGGTGAGTCTCAGTCGCTGCACTGGGTCTCTGGAATTGGCTGCGGAGCGGACGCCCTGGTGACAGTGGCCACTCAGTGAGATTAGTGATTGTGCCAATGTAGACGGATCGCCCCCTTCAGAACCACTGAACTCAGTGATTGGCTGTCGACATGATGTCAGCTCCACAGCCAATGCCAGACTCTGAGAGCGGCAGAGACTCATGGGTGGAGACAGGGAAGGTGAGCAAAGGGCGATTTGTTATTTTTTTTAACAAATTGCCGCCAAAGCAAACATTATCTGAAAGAGGACAACCCCTTTAAGGAGAACCTATCAGGCTTGCCGAAATTTCAGGCATTTAAATGGAATCTATCAGCAGATTTTTGGTATTCCATCTGAGAGCAGCATGATGTAGAGACGGAGACCCTGATTCCAGTGTTGTGTCACTTACTGGGCTGCTTGCTGCTATTGTGATTTAAAAAAAAATGATCTGCTGCAGGTCTAGCAGTTCTCTGAATGCTGAGCACTGTGCATTGGCAGAAAGCTGCCAATCAGTGGTGGGGGCGGGGTTATACCGAGCTCATGAATATGGAGGACTAGCTGGCAGCTGGTTTACTAGTCCTCTAGTGATAGTCTCCTGTGATAAAACTACACTAAGCAGCCCAGTAAGTGATACGGAGTCTGTGTCTCTACATTATGCTGCTGTCAGATTAGGTGGCAAAATCCTGGAGATAAATCCCCTTTATGTCTGGCCCCCCAAAACGTCCATTCCCCTCCCAGTAACCCACACCCACTCCTCCCTGAGATGCCAATAGCCCCTCCGGAGTTTATAAAAACCTTCCCCCTTTGGTCGTTGCCTCTTGTTGGTGGCTGCACTACTCTCATCCTCCGTAATCTTCCTCCATTGCCTGTGAGTGATAATTTTGAGAAGTAGAAGGAACCGAAGCAATTAGGCCACAAAGTAGAGACCCCATAGCATTACAGAGCGGTGGGCCGGGTGCTGAGGAGCAGAGGGCAGAAAAGTCACCAATGCTCTGCAGACCCCATAACTGCAGGAACCTACTCACGCATTAAAGGGGGCAGTGTGGTCACACCATATTGATGACCTCTCCATGTGTAGTTCCATTTACTGTGTAGTGCCGCTGCAGGGTGCTGCAGAACAGATTCTGTTCTTTCCACTAGGAGTTGTTCTGCAGTACCAGGTGTTGAACTCTCACGGATCTCAAGTTAATGACCTACTATATGATATAAAGGTCACCAACTTAGTGTGACCAGACAAACCCTTTATAATCAGCACAAAAACTGTGCTATGAGGTTTATGGCATTGGTTTTCATGGTCAAGTAGCTGCATGCAGCCGTACATCACCAAGCACAATGCCGAGCCTCGGAGGGAGTGGTGTAAAGCCGCCACCACTGAATTCTGGATGAAACGTGTTCTGTTCAGTGGCGGATCACCCTTCTCTTTCTGGCATCTGATGGAGGAGTGTGAGTTTGGTGATTCCAGGAGGATGTTACCCGCCTGTACAGATGGTAGAGGGAGGATAACGCTATGGGATGTTTTTCAGGAGTCTCAGCTCCAGTGATGAGAAATCCTATCGCTTCTGCGCAAGACATTGTGGACAGTTTTAGCTTCCAGCATTGTGGGAACACTTTGGGGAAGGCTCTATTCTGTTCCCTATGATTGTGCCTAGTGCACAAGGTCCTAAAGACATGGGTGGAGGAGTTTTGTGGTAGAACGTGACCGGCCCAGAGCCTGACCGTCAGTCCCATCCAACACCTAGAATGGAGACTGTGGTCCCGGCCTTCCCCCAACCTCACGTACTGACCTCAGACCTATGACTGCAGACTTGTGAATCCTCATAGTGCTGTGAGGATTCTCTGGTGTCGGCCCGGCATGAAACCGCAAGTATGCAATTGGCCATATTCCAACTAGACTCATCCGGCGCTGCATGTCTAGTCGGTTTGTGACCGCATGTATGCAAATCACATACTTATGGTCACGTGCCCACCACTCCCAGCATCGGTGAATCCTCACAGAAGATTCTGCAGTGTTTCCAGGCATAATACAATAAGGAGTCACAAATATTCAGTAGAAGATAACCCTATTTGGAGGTTTTTGCTAGTGAAATTGTTAGACACTAGGATTTATTTCTTATGGGATAATTCACAAAACCCTATAAGATCTCATTGATGATCTGTCTGGGATGATTTAGTGAATCGTGCTTTGAGCAGGGCGTTGGATCAGGTGACCCAGGAGATCCCTTCCAACTCTAATATTCTATGATTCTATGATACTGCCATGATGGAGCTGTAATAACCACGTAGAAAGCTGTAATCAATAGAATGGTTGGTGATGCACTGATAGCGGTGGATATAGTGTCAAATGTGCTTAATTTATGATGCAGAGAAATGAGCACCATATAATCAGGAATTGGTCATCTACATGGTTCATGGTTATATACGACCTGAGTCATTAAAACTGGTACAATAACTGATAAAGTCTTATTACGTGCGTCTGATATGTCCTTAATTGACCCTGATTATCAAGGTTTGAGCAGTAAATGATCACAGTTAATATGAAACGTTATTCTGTGTGTCAGGAAAGTTTGTAAGAAGGAACATAAACCAGCTCACCCGTGATTCAACAACCAAACCTCGGGAGCACGGACCCGCTGTGTCCAGGCGTACAAGATCCAAAAAAAGAAAGGAATGTCCAGCTTCACCGAGTCCGTAAAAAAGCGTTTTCTTCATTCACAAACTTTAAACATGGAGGATACAGACTTCAGCACAACCATATGGGTGAGAATCTCAACGCGTTTCTGGAGACTAGGCTCCCTTAACCCCTTCATGACCCAGCCTATTTTGATCTTAATAACCTTGCCGTTTTTTGCAATTCTGACCAGTGTCCCTTCATGAGGTAATAACTCAGGAACGCTTCAACGGATCCTAGCGGTTCTGAGATTGTTTTTTCGTGACATATTGGGCTTCATGTTAGTGGTAAATTTAGGTCAATAAATTCTGCGTTTATTTGTGATAAAAACGGAAATTTGGTGAAAATTTTGCAAATTTAGCAATTTTGAATTTTTATTCTGTTAAACCAGAGAGGTATGTGGCACAAAATAGTTAATAAATAACATTTCCCACATGTTTACTTTACATCAGCACAATTTTGGAACCAACATATTTTTTTGCTAGGAAGTTATAAGCGTTAAAATTTGACCAGCGATTTCTCATTTTTACAACGAAATTTACAAAACCATTTTTTTTAGGGACCACCTCACATTTGAAGTCAGTTTGAGGGGTCTATATGGCTGAAAATACCCAAAAGTGACACCATTCTAAAAACTGCACCCCTCAAGGTGCACAAAACCACATTCCAGAAGTTTATTAACCCTTCAGGTGCTTCACAGCAGCAGAAGCAACATGGAAGGAAAAAATGAACATTTAACTTTTTAGTCACAAAAATGATTTTTCAGCAACAATTTTTTTATTTTCCCAATGGTAAAAAGAGAAACTGAACCACGAAAGTTGTTGCCCAATTTGTCCTGAGTACGCTGATACCTCATATGTGGGGGTAAACCACTGTTTGGGCGCACGGCAGGGCTTGGAAGGGAAGGAGCGCCATTTGACTTTTTGAATGAAAAATTGGCTGCACTATTTAGCGGACACATGTCACGTTTGGAGAGCCCCCGTGTGCCTAAAAATTGGAGCTCCCCCACAAGTGACCCCATTTTGGAAACTAGACGCCCCAAGGAACTTATCTAGATGCATAGTGAGCCCTTTAAACCCCCAGGTGCTTCACAAATTGATCTGTAAAAATGAAAAAGTACTTTTTTTTCACAAAAAAATTCTTTTAGCCTCAATTTTTTCATTTTCACATGGACAACAGGATAAAATGGATCCTAAAATTTGTTTGGCAATTTCTCCTGAGTACACCGATACCTCACATGTGGGGGTAAACCACTGTTTGTGCACATGGTAAGGCTCGGAAGGGAAGGAGTGCCATTTGACTTTTTGAATGAAAAATTATCTCCATCGTTAGCGGACACCATGTCACGTTTGGAGAGACCCTGTGTGCTTAAACATTGGAGCTCCCCCACAAGTGACCCCATTTTGGAAACTGGACCCCCCAATGAACTTATCTAGATGCCTAGTGAGCACTTTAAACCCTCAGGTGCTTCACAAATTGATCCGTAAAAATGAAAAAGTACTTTTTTTCACAAAAAAAATTTTTCGCCTCAATTTTTTCATTTTCACATGGGCAATAGGATAAAATGGATCCTAAAATTTGTTGAGCAATTTCTCCCGAGTACGCCGATACCTCATATGTGGGGGTAAACCACTGTTTGGGCACACGGCAGGGCTCGGAAGGGAAGGCACGCCTTTTGACTTTTTGAATGGAAAATTAGCTCCAATTGTTAGCGGACACCATGTCCCATTTGGAGCGCCCCTGTGTGCCTATGCAATGGAGCTCCCCCACAAGTGACCCCATTTTGGAAACTAGACCCCCCAAGGAACTTATCTAGATGCATACTGAGCACTTTAAACCCCCAGGTGCTTCACAGAAGTTAACAATGCAGAGCCATGAAAATAAAAAATAATTTTTCTTTTCTCAAAAATGATTTTTTAGCCTGGAATTTCCTATTTTGCCAATGGTAATAGGAGAAATTGGACCACAAATGTTGTTGTCCAGTTTGTCCTGAGTACACAGATACCCCATATGTGGGGGTAAACCACTGTTTGGGCGCACGGCAGGGCTCAGAAGGGAAGGCACACCATTTGGCTTTTTAAATGGAAAATTAGCTCCAATCATTAGCGGACACCATGTCGCGTTTGGAGAGCCCCTGTGTGCCTAAACATTGGAGATCCCCCACAAATGACACCATTTTGGAAACTAGACCCCCAAAGGAACTAATCTAGATGTGTGGTGAGCACTTTGAACCCTCAAGTGCTTCACAGAAGTTTATAACGCAGAGCCATGAAAATAAAAATAAAAATTTCTTTTCTCAAAAATGATTTTTTAGCCCGCAATTTTTTATTTTCCCAAGGGTAACAGGAGAAATTTGACCCCAAAAGTTGTTGTCCAGTTTCTCCTGAGTACGCTGATACCCCATATGTGGGGGTAAACCACTGTTTAGGCACATGCTGGGGCTCGGAAGTGAAGTAGTGACGTTTTGAAATGCAGACTTTGATGGAATGCTCTGTGGGCGTCACGTTGCGTTTGCAGAGCCCCTGATGTGGCTAAACAGTAGAAACCCCCCACAAGTGACCCCATTTTGGAAACTAGACCCCGAAAGGAACTTATCTAGATGTGAGGTGAGCACTTTGAACCCCCAAGTGCTTCACAGAAGTTCATAACACAGAGCAGTGAAAATAATAAATACGTTTTCTTTCCTCAAAAATAATTTTTTAGCCCAGAATTTTTTAATTTTCCCAAGGGTAACAGGAGAAATTTGACCCCAATATTTGTTGTCCAGTTTCTCCTGAGTACGGTGATACCCCATATGTGGGGGGAAACTATTATTTGGGCACTTGCCGGGGCTCGGAAGTGAAGTAGTGACGTTTTGAAATACAGACTTTGATGGAATGCTCTACGGGCGTCACGTTGCGTTTGCAGAGCCCCTGATGTGACTAAACAGTAGAAACCCCCCACAAGTGACCCCATTTCGGAAACTAGACCCCGAAATGAAATTATCTAGATGTGTGGTGAGCACTTTCAACCCCCAAGTGCTTCACAGAAGTTTATAACGCAGAGCCGTGAAAATAATAAATACGTTTTCTTTCCTCAAAAATAATTTTTTAGCCCAGAGTTTTATATTTTCCCAAGGGTTACAGGAGAAATTGGACCACAAAAGTTGTTGTCCAGTTTCTCCTGAGTAAGCTGATACCCCATGTGTGGGGGTAAACCACTGTTTGGGCACACGTGGGGGCTCAGAAGGGAAGTAGTGACATTTGAAATGCAGACTTTGATGGAATGGTCTGCGGGCGTCACGTTGCGTTTGCAGAGCCCCTGGTGTGCCTAAACAGTAGAAACCCCCCACAAGTGACCCCATTTTGGAAACTAGACCCCCAAAGGAACTTATCTAGATATGTGGTGAGCACTTTCAACCCCCAAGTGCTTTACAGAAATTTATAACGCAGAGCCGTGAAAATAATAAATACATTTTCTTTCCTCAAAAATGATGTTTTAGCAAGCAATTTTTTATTTTCTCAAGGGTAACAGGAGAAATTGGACCCCAGTAATTGTTGCGCAGTTGTCCTGAGTATGCTGCTACCCCATATGTGGGGGTAAACCACTGTTTGGGCACACGTCGGGGCTCGGAAGTGAGGGAGCACCATTTGACTTTTTGAATACAAGATTGGCTGGAATCAATGGTGGCGCCATGTTGCGTTTGGAGACCCCCTGATGTGCCTAAACAGTGGAAACCCCTCAATTCTAACTTCAACACACCCCTAAACCTTATCCCAACTGTAGCCGTAACCCTAATCACAACCCTAACCCCAACACACCCCTAACCACAACCCTAACCCCAACACACCCCTAACCCCAACACACCCCTAACCCTAACCACAACCCTAATTCCAACCCAACCCTAACCCTAAGGCTATGTGCCAACGTTGCGGATTCGTATGAGATTTTTCAGCACCATTTTTGAAAAATCCGCGGGTAAAAGGCACTACGTTTTACCTGCGGATTTACCGCGGATTGCCAGTGTTTTTTGTGCGGATTTCACCTGCGGATTCCTATTGAGGAACAGGTGTAAAACGCTGCGGAATCCGCACAAAGAATTGACATGCTGCGGAAAATACAACGCAGCGTTCCCGCGCGGTATTTTCCGCACCATGGGCACAGCGGATTTGGTTTTCCATATGTTTGCATGGTACTGTAAACCTGATGGAACACTGCTGCGGATCCGCAGCCAAATCCGCACCGTGTGCACATAGCCTAATTCTAAAGGTATGTGCACACGCTGCGGAATACGCTGCGGATCCGCAGCAGCTTCCCATGAGTTTACAGTTCAATGTAAACCTATGGGAAACAAAAATCTCTGTACACATGCTGCAGAAAAACTGCACGGAAACGCAGCGGTTTACATTCCGCAGCATGTCACTTCTTTCTGCAGATTCTGCAGCGGTTTTACAACTGCTCCAATAGAAAATCGCAGTTGTAAAACCGCAGTGAAATGCGCAGAAAAAACGCGGTAAATCCGCGATAAATCCACAGCGGTTTAGCACTGCGGATTTATCAAATCCTCTGTGGAAAAATCCGCAGAGGACCAGAATACGTGTGCACATCCCGAACCCTAACCCTACCCCTACCCCTAACCCTAACCCTAACCCTACCCCTAACCCTAACCCTAACCCTACCCCTACCCCTAACCCTAACCCTAACCCTAGTTCTTACCCCAACCTTAGTGGAAAAAAAAAATTCTTTATTTTTTTTATTGTCCCTACCTATGGGGGTGACAAAGGGGGGGGGGGGGTCATTTACTATTTTTTTATTTTGATCACTGAGATAGGTTATATCTCAGTGATCAAAATTCACTCTGGAACGAATCTGCCGGCCGGCAGATTCGGCGGGCGCACTGCACATGCGCCCGCCATTTTGGAAGATGGTGGCGCCCAGGAAAGAAGATGGACGGACCCCGGGAGGCTAGGTAAGTATAAGGGGGGGGAGATCAGGGCACGGGGGGGCGTCAGAGCACGGGGGGGTGGATCGGAGCATGGGGGGGTGGATCGGAACACGGGGGGGTGGATTGGAGCACGGGGTGGGGGATCGCTGTGCGGGGGGGTGGATCGGAGCACGGGGGGGGGGAATCGCTGTGCGGGGGGGATCGGAGTGTGGGGGGGTTTGATTGGAGCACGGGGGGTGTGATTGGAGCACGGGGGGAGCGGACAGGAGGACGGGGGAGCAGAGCACAGGACGGAGGGGAGCGGACCACAGATCGGGGGACTGGGGGGGGCGATCGGTGGGGTGGGGGCACATTGTTTCCAGCCATGGCCGATGATATTGCAGCATCGGCCATGGCTGGATTGTAATATTTCACCAGTTTTTTAGGTGAAATATTACAAATCGCTCTGATTGGCAGTTTCACTTTCAACAGCCAATCAGAGCGATCGTAGCCACGGGGGGGGGGGAACCAACCCCCCCTGGGCTAAACTAGCACTCCCCCTGTCCCTGCAGATCGGGTGAAATGGGAGTTAACCCTTTCACCCGATCTGCAGGGACACGATCTTTCCATGACGCATATGCTGCGTCATGGGTCGGAATGGCACCGACTTTCATGACGCAGCGTATGCGTCAAAGGTCGGGAAGGGGTTAATCATGTTTAAAGTTTGTGAATAAAGAAAACGCTTTTTTACGGACTCGGTGAAGCTGGACATACCTTTCTTTTTTTGTGTCAGGAAAGTGCAATCCTGGTCCTGGGGCAACGTGTGCCGGAATGAGAGAAGCCATGAAAGTCAATGAATATCATGAGCAACAAAAGTGTTGGGGCACAACGCATTACACCTCCTGGAGCTTCTTCAACCTCCTATTTTATGTCCACGCTAATATGGAGTCGGTCCCTCTGTAGATATAATGGCTCCCGCTCTTCTGGGAAGGGTCTCTACAAGATTTGGGAGGCACAAAAAGAGCACAGCGAGGTCAAAAATACTCTGTTGTAAAGAAGTCACAGTAATAAGCAAGTGCTAGTCAAAAAATGAAAAAAATTGGTGGAGCAGCTTAATATACATTTTTTTGCAAAAAAAAACGTATTAACTAAATACCCTGTATTTTTTTTTTCATTTTTTGACTAGCACTTGCTCATTTACTGTGACTTCTTTACAACAGAGTATTTTTGACCTCGCTGTGCTCTTTTTGTGTCTTCAAGTTTCTTGGTGGTGTGAACAGGTTTCTACAGACTTTTTCACTGTGCAAGTAGCCCATGTGTTTTTGGTTCTAAGATTTGGGAGGCGTCTGTGGGATTTTTTCCCCTTGATCCAGAGTAGAGTTACTGCAGACTTGTACCTTAAGGCCAGTAAAGGGTAACTAAAGCTTTTATTTTAATTTAATCATAGATCAGTCTTTGCAAAGTTAGGAATATTTGTAATATACTCCATTACCTTATTTTTATTCCCTTTTTTCCAAGCTCCATGTTGAAAGGGGTGTTGTCTCGCACAGAGTGCAACACGAAGGAATGAAGGGAAGAAAGCCCAGACATTAGGGAAGTGGTGAGTGGAAACCCCTAGGCAGATGTGATAACACCCTACCTGCCCTACTGTCCATAAATTGGTTCCTCACCAATCGCCGAGCAGGAACCTAAGCCCTGTATCTCCCTAGAGCTAGGCCCTGAATAGGGAGGGGGAGAGGTTGAGCACTGGTCAATCCCCACTGAAAACTAAAGACAAAAAGGTAGACAAATAAGGGGAATGAACTTAGCTTGAGCAGACTCAGAGAGGTAACACAAAACATCCTCAAACAGCTCCAGAGATTAAGTTAACCGACTGCTATAGCTCCAAGCCTCACATGGGAAAAATGCGAATATCACCAGCGACTCTCTGCAGCAGACTGGGGATTTATAAACACCCAGGTCCAGGTGTGTCAACTAGAGCCGGAGGGAGGTTGCCGGGTCCGAGAGTCAGAAGGATTAAGGAGGCGTCTGTAATGCAAAACGCAGAAACCTTCTACAGCCAGATGTAGAGCAACAGTCTGTTGCATCTGACACACCCGTGACAGCTGTTTCAACTGCCTTGTCCATGCACTTAGAGTTGCTGTTTTGACCTCCAGTTCTAGCAAATATCTGTACTCCTGTGTCAGCTTCTCCGCTCCCCTCCTCAATACTCAGACACTGTTCACAGACACTGTTCCTGTCTGACCATGGAGAAGGGGAGCGGAGACACTAGCACTGGTGTGTGGATGATTACTAGAACTGAAGTTCAAAACAGCTTCTCTACGTGCAAGAACAAAACAGGTGAAGCAGCTCATTCTGCATGGAGTTTGTGGAGAAAAAGAAGCAAGATAAGACAATGGTATATACAGTGGGTACGGAAAGTATTCAGACCCCTTTAAATTTTTCACTCTATGTTTCATTGCAGCCATTTGGTAAATTCAAAAAAGTTCATTTTTTTCTTATAAATGTACAGTCTGCACCCCATCTTGACTGAAAAAAAGAAACAGAAATGAAGTATTTTTTTCAAATTTATCAAAAAAGAAAAACTGAAATATCACATGGTCATAAGTCTTCAGACCCTTTGCTCAGTATTGAGTAGAAGCACCTTTTGAGCTAGTACAGCCATGAGTCTTCTTGGGAATGATGCAACAAGTTTTCCACACCTGGATTTGGGGATCCTCTGCCATTCTTCCTTGCAGATCCTCTCCAGTTCCGTCAGGTTGGATGGTGAACGTTGGTGGACGGCCATTTTCAGGTCTCTCCAGAGATGCTCAATTGGGTTTAGGTCAGGGCTCTGGCTGGGCCAGTCAAGAATTGTCACAGAGTTGTCCTGAAGCCACTCCTTTGTTATTTTAGCTGTGTGCTTAGGGTCATTGTCTTGCTGGAAGGTGACCCTTCGGCCAAGTCTGAGGTCCAGAGCACTCTGGAAGAGGTTTTCATCCAGGATATCTCTGTACTTGGCCGCATTCATGTTTCCTTCAATGATAACCAGTACCCCCATAGCATGATGCTGCCACCACCATGTTTCACTGTTGGGATTGTGTTGGGCAGATGATGAGCAGTGCCTGATTTTCTCCACATATACCACTTAGAATTATCACCAAAAAGGTCTATCTTCCTCTCATCAGACCACAGAATCTTATTTCTCATAGTCTGGGAGTCTTTCATGTGTTTTTTAGCAAACTCTATTTCATATATCTTGCACTCAGGAGAAGCTTCCGTCAGACCACTCTGCCATAAAGGCCCGACTGGTGGAGGGCTTCACTGATAGTTGACTTTGTGGAACTTTCTCCCATCTCTCTACTGCATCTCTAGAGCTCAGCCACAGTGATCTTGAGACATCAACATCAACCAACCTAGAGATGATATGAAATGTTTTGACCCATGAAAGTATAACTAAAGTTTTTTTGTTTTTTGTTTTGTTCGGCAGTGTTAATTGGTGGAGGTGCAGTTCTGAGACCTCCACCGATCGATCAAACAAGCAAACTTTAGCCTCGGGCGTGAGAAGAACAGTATTTGGACAAACAGGCTTGTATGGAGCTTGTACATCATACTGCTCATACGCTATAAGAAAAGGCTTCTTTTTCTAGGTTTGGCTGATTGTCGGCGACCTGGAACGTTGCCAATCAACACTAAGAAAAAGGGCTATAGCATATCAAAGAAAATGTATAAGTTTAGAAACTTTTTTAGAATACCTGCTCTACACAAGTCAAGTTAAGTGTGATATATACGTGGCACCAGGGGTGGACAGAGAAAGGAGAAGGCCCCTGTGCAAGGATAGTTTATAGGTCTTCATCATCTTGGGCCCCTGGCTGGCTGCACAGGTTGTACCAATGATATGTCTGCCCCTACATGGGACGTTTTATGACTGTTCTCAGTGGGTCAAAAAAAAATCCTTTACAACCCATGGGTGTAATATGCTGCTGCAGTGTAGTATAGTGCAACTTCCACCAGGGGGTGCTGGTTAAGAAAAAGAGGTTGTACACACAGCGCAGCAATACTGAACAACAACACAGGTGTCACAGGTAATGAAAGAGAAGTCAGACAAGCCAAGTCATACACAGAGAGATCAGCGCAGTACACAGGGGGAGTCAGAGGAAAGGTCAGGGACAAACAAGAAGTCAGAGCCTACCGGGAACGTGGTAACCAAAACGTGAGATGTAAGACGAAGTCAGGATACAAGCCAGAAGTCAGAACATGTCATAAACGGGTACAGGCAGTCAGAGGCAAAAAGGAACACTAGTACAAGTGAACAGATCAGGTGCTCAAGCCCTGCAGCATGAACTATAGCTGACACTGGCCCACAGACTGCAGAGGACTTTAATAGTGAGGCAGAGGGGATTAATTCCCACATGACCAGTCCAGAGACAAGACAGCTGAACACAAACTCAGAACTGGATCATGACAATGGGGTTATGGGTCAAGTTGTACGATGGAAACCAAAATATCTTTTACAGACTTTTTATAATTTGATTGACTAACATTGTAAAAACACACTAAATAATAAAAATGAAAAAATGCTCTAAAATACTAGCAGGGTACTACAATACATAAAAAAATAAAAAAAGTATAGGAATCTATGATGATTGCTTGTCTGAAACCAGTCATGTTTCTTATCGTATGTGTATATCCAGCCAAAATTCTGAATTAGTGCTAACATCTATGTTGTCCCAAGGCTGGAATCTCAGAGAACGGTGCCCCATCTCACATGTCTGGGGTGTGGACCCCAGTATAAGTTAGGCCAGGCTAACATTGCGATTTAGCGGTCCGTTAGACGGACTACGTTACACCGCGGCATAACACGGTGTAACGCAGTCCGTTAACGCTGCCATTAAGCCCATATTGGGCGTGCGCTAGCGATGTCCTGTCATTGAGTGACGGACCCTGGGACGCGGGCTGCAGTGTTTCCGGGTCCGTCACTGCTAGCGCAGATAGAGCATCTGCTAGCTCTATCTGTGCTAGCGGTATGACAAGTCGGCACTTGCGTTAACAGCAGCCCGTTAACGCATGTGTTGAACGGGCTGCTGTTAACGCAATGTGAACCTAGCCTAAGTGAGGTCTGTCCGGCACTTCTGACATCCGTCGTGATATGGACAGATCACTTGGTTATCTAATGGACACCATGATCCATTGTAGCCGTACAACATAAGAACTCCAACAAACAACACCTCGTATCTCAACTTCTTGGACTTTTGTGAGAGAGGAGTGAAGTATTGGAATTTTATCTTTAATGTTATGTCCACAAGGTGCCAGAAAGAAAATTCAGGTTCTTTTTAGAAATCTTATCTACTATGATAAGGTAATGAACAACGAGTCTTGGATATGTCCCAGACTCTAAAACTTACAAAATTCCATATTGCCTCATCAAAAGAAAATGATAGCGGCTAATAAAGTGTTGATTGGGACTCTCGACCTTCTGCTTCAGTTCTGTTATGTACCAGCTAGACCCTGTGAGTGCCCCAGTAGATCAGCACCTCCTATATCCCTGCCACCTCAGCACATCCTATAGCTCTGCCACCTCAGCATCTCCTATAGCTCTGCTACCTTGGCACCTCCTATGGCTCTGCTACCTCATAACCTCCATAGCCCTGCCACCTCAGCATCTCCTATAGCTCGGCTACCTTGGCACCTCCTATGGCTCTGCTACCTCATAACCTCCATAGCCCTGCCACCTCAGCATCTATGATAGCTCGGCTACCTTGGCACCTCCTATGGCTCTGCTACCTCATAACCTCCATAGCTCTGCCACCTCAGCATCTCCTATAGCTCTGCTACCTTGGCGCCTTCTATGGCTCTGCTACCTCATAGCCTCCATAGCCCTGCCACCTCAGCATCTCCTATAGCTCGGTTACCTTGGCACCTCCTATGGCTCTGCTACCTCATAACCTCCATAGCTCTGCCACCTCAGCATCTCCTATAGCTCTGCTACCTTGGCGCCTTCTATGGCTCTGCTACCTCATAACCTCCATAGCTCTGCCACCTCAGCATCTCCTATAGCTCTGCTACCTTGGCGCCTCCTATGGCTCTGCTACTTCATAACCTCCATAGCTCTGCCACCTCAGCATCTCCTATAGCTCTGCTACCTTGGCACCTCCTATGGCTCTGCTACCTCATAACCTCCATAGTTCTGCCACATCAGCATCTCCTATAGCTCTGCTACCTTGGCACCTTCTATGGCTCTGCTACCTCATAACTTCCATAGCTCTGCTACCTCAGCATTTCCTATAGCTCTGCTACCTCTACAACTCCTATGGGTCTGCCACCTTAGCATCTCCTATAACTCTACCACCTTGGCAACTACCATAGCTCTGCTACCTCGCCACCTCCCATAGCTCTACTTCCTCGGTACCTCCCAAAGTTCTGCTACCTCAGCACATCTTATAGGTCTGCTAGATGGGCACTTCCCATAGATAGGCCAAAAGAAAATTCCAAACTTATCGCAACGCTCGTCATTTTCCAAACTGAAGTTAAGATCCATTTTTGCACATTTATCAGCACCTCCTATAGCTCTGATACCTCATCACATCCTACACCTCTGCTACCTTGGCACCTCACATAACTCTGCTACCTCAGCACATCCTATATCTCTGATACCTTGGCACCTCTCATAGATTGTAAAAAAGAAAATGCCAACCTTATCTGAACCCTCATTATCCTAACTGAAGCTAAGGTTTCTTTTTCCCATTAACTTGCACCTCCTATAGCTCTTCTACCTTAGCACCTACTATCGGTCTGCGGCGCCACAGGGTCCTGGTCGTCACAGTGGTATTGCTTTCCTCTCTGGGAGAGTGATGCTACGTTTGGAGGCAAAGAAGGATAACTGCATCCAGGTATCACAAACATGCAACACATTTCACACTCCAGGTCACCAGGGGCAGCTTCTGCTCCTATTTATTAGGTCACTCCCCGTATATATATAACTGGTAGTCTGTAGGAAGAGTAGTGAGTTCCAGACAGGAGTCAGTTCCTGACAGAGCTCCAGTCAGGAGTTCTGGAGGGAGTTCCAGACCACAGTCTGAGGAAGAAAGAAGGTTAAAAGGAGCTGTGCATGCCCTTAGAGCTGCAGCTCCCAGAAAGAGACATTGAAGGCAGAACTGTATTGCAGAGAGCGTGCAAGGAAAGCAAAGCAAAGGAGAGGATACCAGAAGGGGACCAGCCCCGCTCAGGCTGCCTCCTTCTGAGGCGCAGAATCCCAGTAGCCGGAACACCTAGGGAGTAAGGACCTTTATGCTTTACTCCAGAGACCAGCAGGACAGCTAATTGCAGGTTACCTGTTCGCACCTACACCCAGGAGGCACGGTGGCACCCCTCAGAGGCCGGGGCGTGCTAGAGTCCCTATAACCAGCTTCAAGCCACCAGTCATACGGGTTTTGTCCTATCTGACTACGGGGGACAGCGAGAGAGACACCACATCTGTGAGACCCTTATTTGGAGCTTATGCAGTAAGGGACTACACCACTACAGAGCAAGGGAAGGCTATTGTTTTCCACCTGGACAAGGGAACTCTGGACTTGCCTCCAAACCGGCCGGACTCTGCCTGCCCTGTGGTCTGGTGCCCTGGACTGTGGATGCTGAAGTCTTCAGTAAAGATAAAGAGACTGCAACCTTGTGTCCTCGTTCTTCACCGCGCCATTCACCATATCACCATCTACACACCGGGAAGCCCTGGGGATATACTTCACCTGTGGGAAGGTATACCATCTAGCTGCCATAACATCACCCCAGCGGACCCCCTTTAAGCAGCGTCGGTCATCCTGACCGAATACCACAGGTGGCATCACGAACATTCCCCTTAAAGACCTTTCCCCTTTACACGGACGTCCCAGGGCCACGGACCGGAGCCGAAGGACCTGGTACCGAGTATCCCACGGCCCTTGGGGGGCGATCAGGTATGCTACCTCAGCACCTCCTATAGCTCCGCTACCTCAGCACATTCTTTAGCTCTGCTACCTCAGCACCTCCCATAGCTCTGCTACCTCAGCACATCCTATAGCTCTGCTACCTCAGCACCTCCCATAGCTCTGCTACCTCAGCACATTCTTTAGCTCTGCTACCTCAGCACCTCCCACAGCTCTTCTACCTTGGCACTTCTCATTTCTAAGCCAATGGAAACAGCAGCCCTATCTGAACCCTTCTCATTTTCCTAACTGAAGTTAAGATCCTTTTTGCACAATAATAAGTTGATAATATACATACAGTGGCATGTAAAAGTTTGGGCACCCCTGGTCAAAATTACTGCTATTGTGAATAGTTAAGTAAGTTGAATATGAAATGATCTCTAAAAGGCTTAAACTTAAAGATGACACATTTCCTTTGTATTTTAGGGGAAAAAAACAAAAGTTTTACATGCTACTATATATACAAGGTACATAACTCATCCACCATGCTGCACCAGTGCCACTCGCCCAAGAACTCCTCATCCAGGTCAGATGAGGGATCAAGGATCGATCTCACCAGGGGAGACATAACAATAATCCAGCAGTATGCCACCAATTGCCACCAATATACTGCCCCTTTAATTGGTGCAGCCATATTGATTGGTGCCTCCTCTCTCCAGGGGCACTACAGCGAACTTTCTATTGATTTTTATCACGTACAATTACTTTTCCCTTAAAGGGACAGTAATATTTTTTTCCGTATGCATTGATTTCAAATAATAAACGGAGGCATACTCGCCATACAGCAACCCCCAGATCTAGGGTTTAATGTTTCCCCGACAACGTTCTCTTTTAGTCACTAGCCAATTACAGACTGCAACGGTGCTAGGATTTAAAAACAAAGCTGTCACCGCTGGCGTAGACCCCCAGGGTGGTCTGCGTTAAATTCAAGGGGGGCACCGGGAGGTGAGTATATCTCGTTTTATTATTTTTAATCAATCCGTGGCTTATAGAAAAGAGGGTGGGTCTTCTGTATGGAGGGGGTGTGGCCACAAAGATGCGCTAAATTAATTAGAAGTCGCATGTCTCTGAGTAAATTTGGCGCATCTTACTCCGGCATGGTTATCTTCAAGACTGGTGTATAAAGTTTCAGTATTGGGGGTGAAAATAACCCTCATGATTCATATTATTCACTTTATCCTCATGAATTAAGCAGAAAAAGAAAAGGCTTGTTTGAAGTGTTGTTTTGCAAGCTAATTGGTTACTATGGAAACCGGGCCTAGTGATTTCACTTTGATGATGAGCCTTTGATGCGGCCTACTTTCGCTCTGATGCCTACGGCCGGTGTTCTCTGCCCATCATTGTCGCTATAGCGATACATCCATCAAAGTGAAAGCAAAATGGAGTCATTTTCATGTCATTTGTCCCTGAGGAAAAAATATATTTTTATTGTAAATAAATAAAAATTAAATATAAATAAAGAACCACTTATAACCTATAGACAAAAAGTAGGGATCATAGGGTCAGGATAAGCTCATAAAAAATAATAGAGCAGAAAAAATATATGATAATAAGGAAAGGACTAGGGATGATAGTGGTGCCTCACCCTAAGCTGTACCCTTCCTTGCAGCGGAGGTTGGCACCCTGGGATACGAAATGGCGCCCCCGCTCAACGTCGACTGACCCTGATAACCCTAGTAGGTGTCCCTACCACAAGCCACCACCCAAACAAACACCACAAAAAAAAAACAGAAAAAAGTGTAAATGTACACTAAAATGCTGTAGCTGGTACTGACTGCTGATAGTGATGGTGAGCTTATTATAATAGACTCTAAGAGATTACCAAGACTCTTACTAATGTGAATCACTAGAAGATAAGGTGATTTACAAAGAGGTAGATACAGGTGGAGTATAAGAAAAATTCTCAAGTAGTCACCTATTAGTAAATAGAAGAGTCTTGATACATCTTATGGTGTCGATGCCAGACAAAATATATATATAGGGACATGGCTATTAATGATATTTAGGTCAATCCCTTATAGTGCACAATGGCATCAGCACAAGAAAAAGATAAATTCATTCAAACATCTGAACGTAAATGATGGACAATGTTCAGTCCCTTTTTTTTTGGTGCACACTGGCATCGGCGCTAGACAGATAATAGGTTTATTCTCTTATATGAATATTTATAAGTGCATCGTGTCTCAAAAATAGAGCATAAATAATAAGCTGATCAAAGCTTAATGGCATCACCACCAGAAAAAATAAAACAGAGTCATAGCATATGCGAGGGCATCGTTGCCAGAGCGTATCATGATCCAGATATCATATACAGTGATATCGACGCCAGAAAAAAGTCAGTCTATTCAGATATATGTGAGGGCATCATCGCCAGAGATATGATGCTCTATAGATATCAACGGATATTGGCATCATTGCCAGAGCAGAGCCCTCAGTGAACTGATCCATACATAGCGTCACTGCCAAAAAGATGTTATTAGGATCATCGCATATGCACAAGCATCACCAAAGGCTGTCACAAACCACCTGTGCCAATCGCATCACTATCAATGCAGGCAAAGCCCCAAAGCATTAATATGTATAATCACTAATAGGTGACTACTTGAGAATTTTTCTTATACTCCACCTGTATCTACCTCTTTGTAAATCACCTTATCTTCTAGTGATTCACATTAGTAAGAGTCTTGGTAATCTCTTAGAGTCTATTATAATAAGCTCACCATCACTATCAGCAGTCAGTACCAGCTACAGCATTTTAGTGTACATTTACACTTTTTTCTGTTTTTTTTGTGGTGTTTGTTTGGGTGGTGGCTTGTGGTAGGGACACCTACTAGGGTTATCAGGGTCAGTCGACGTTGAGCGGGGGCGCCATTTCGTATCCCAGGGTGCCAACCTCCGCTGCAAGGAAGGGTACAGCTTAGGGTGAGGCACCACTATGATCCCTAGTCCTTTCCTTATTATCATATATTTTTTCTGCTCTATTATTTTTTATGAGCTTATCCTGACCCTATGATCCCTACTTTTTGTCTATAGGTTATAAGTGGTTCTTTATTTATATTTAATTTTTATTTATTTACAATAAAAATATATTTTTTAGGTCTTTTTTGTATTTTTTGGTTTAGTTGAATAGACCTTGGTCATTTGTTTCTGGTTTTTTTCATTTGTCCCTGAGGCAATTTTATTAACATAATAGTGGCCCAGAGTAAAACGCATTTTAGTCGCTACCTATCAACGAACACATCTCCAATTATGGATGCAGCAGAGCCGAGATTGTGGTTTAATTTTTCGGAGCTGCATTGCAAAGTTTTTTTTTCATAGTCCTATCAGAAAAAAGGCAAAAGATAGAAATGGCCTCCATTATTATGCAGAATTGCCACTGATGATAGATGAGTTTGGTGTACATTTATTTATTTTTTTCTAGAGATGAATCCATCACCAATTTCTGGAAAAATTCAGATTCATCCCTCAAAAATTATTATTTACTGATTCGATTAGCAAAAAATGCAGCAAAATGGCGGCCGGCCAACTCCATTTTACTGGCTTCATTTGTGGGTTAGGAAAGGGTTTGAAAAAATAGTAAACAATCATATTCACCTGTCCTAGACAGCTCCTCACCTGTCCTAGACCCGCTCCTCACCTGTCCTAGACCAGCTCCTCACCTGTCCTAGATATGCTCCTCACCTGTCCTAGACCCGCTCCTCACCTGTCCTAGACCCGCTCCTCACCTGTCCTAAACCCGCTCCTCACCTGTCCTAGACCCGCTCCTCACCTGTCCTAGACCAGCTCCTCACCTGTCCTAGACCAGCTCCTCACCTGTCCTAGATATGCTCCTCACCTGTCCTAGACCCGCTCCTCACCTGTCCTAGACCAGCTCCTCACCTGTCCTAGATCTGCTCCTCACCTGTCCTAGACCCGCTCCTCACCTGTCCTAGACCCGCTCCTCACCTGTCCTAGACCCGCTCCTCACCTGTCCTAGACCCGATCCTCACCTGTCCTAGACCCGCTCCTCACCTGTCCTAGACCCGCTCCTCACCTGTCCTAGACCCGATCCTCACCTGTCCTAGACCCGATCCTCACCTGTCCTAGACCCGCTCCTCACCTGTCCTAGACCCGCTCCTCACCTGTCCTAGACCCGCTCCTCACCTGTCCTAGACCCGCTCCTCACCTGTCCTAGATATGCTCCTCACCTGTCCTAGACCCGCTCCTCACCTGTCCTAGACCAGCTCCTCACCTGTCCTAGATCTGCTCCTCACCTGTCCTAGACCCGCTCCTCACCTGTCCTAGACCCGCTCCTCACCTGTCCTAGACCCGCTCCTCACCTGTCCTAGACCCGCTCCTCACCTGTCCTAGACCAGCTCCTCACCTGTCCTAGACAGCTCCTCACCTGTCCTAGACCCGCTCCTCACCTGTCCTAGACCAGCTCCTCACCTGTCCTAGATATGCTCCTCACCTGTCCTAGACCCGCTCCTCACCTGTCCTAAACCCGCTCCTCACCTGTCCTAGACCCGCTCCTCACCTGTCCTAGACCAGCTCCTCACCTGTCCTAGATATGCTCCTCACCTGTCCTAGACCCGCTCCTCACCTGTCCTAGACCAGCTCCTCACCTGTCCTAGATCTGCTCCTCACCTGTCCTAGACCCGCTCCTCACCTGTCCTAGACCCGCTCCTCACCTGTCCTAGACCCGCTCCTCACCTGTCCCAGACCCGCTCCTCACCTGTCCTAGACCCGCTCCTCACCTGTCCTAGACCCGCTCCTCACCTGTCCTAGACCAGCTCCTCACCTGTCCTAGATATGCTCCTCACCTGTCCTAGACCCGCTCCTCACCTGTCCTAGACCAGCTCCTCACCTGTCCTAGATCTGCTCCTCACCTGTCCTAGACCCGCTCCTCACCTGTCCTAGACCAGCTCCTCACCTGTCCTAGATCTGCTCCTCACCTGTCCTAGACCCGATCCTCACCTGTCCTAGACCCGCTCCTCACCTGTCCTAGACCCGCTCCTCACCTGTCCTAGACCCGCTCCTCACCTGTCCTAGACCCGCTCCTCACCTGTCCTAGACCCGCTCCTCACCTGTCCCAGACCCGCTCCTCACCTGTCCCAGACCCGCTCCTCACCTGTCCCAGACCAGCTCCTCACCTGTCCTAGACCAGCTCCTCACCTGTCCCAGACCTGCTCCTCACCTGTCCTAGACCCGCTCCTCACCTGTCCTAGACCCGCTCCACACCTGTCCTAGACCCGCTCCACACCTGTCCTAGACCCGCTCCTCACCTGTCCCAGACCAGCTCCTCACCTGTCCTAGACCAGCTCCTCACCTGTCCCAGACCCGCTCCACACCTGTCCTAGACCTGCTCCTCACCTGTCCTAGACCCGCTACTCACCTGTCCAACCTCCGCAGCTCACCTGTCCTAGACCCGCTCCTCACCTGTCCTAGACCAGCTCCTCACCTGTCCTAGATCTGCTCCTCACCTGTCCTAGACCCGCTCCTCACCTGTCCTAGACCCGCTCCTCACCTGTCCTAGACCCGCTCCTCACCTGTCCTAGACCCGCTCCTCACCTGTCCTAGACCAGCTCCTCACCTGTCCTAGATCTGCTCCTCACCTGTCCTAGACCCGCTCCTCACCTGTCCTAGACCCGCTCCTCACCTGTCCTAGACCCGCTCCTCACCTGTCCTAGACCCGCTCCTCACCTGTCCTAGACCCGATCCTCACCTGTCCTAGACCCGCTCCTCACCTGTCCTAGACCCACTCCTCACCTGTCCTAGACCCGCTCCTCACCTGTCCTAGACCTGCTCCTCACCTGTCCTAGACCCGCTCCTCACCTGTCCTAGACCCGCTCCTCACCTGTCCCAGACCCGCTCCTCACCTGTCCTAGACCCGCTCCTCACCTGTCCTAGACCAGCTCCTCACCTGTCCCAGACCCGCTCCTCACCTGTCCTAGACCCGCTCCACACCTGTCCTAGACCCGCTCCTCACCTGTCCTAGACCAGCTCCTCACCTGTCCTAGACCCGCTCCTCACCTGTCCTAGACCCGCTCCACACCTGTCCTAGACCAGCTCCTCACCTGTCCTAGACCCGCTCCTCACCTGTCCTAGACCCGCTCCACACCTGTCCTAGACCTGCTCCTCACCTGTCCTAGACCCGCTACTCACCTGTCCAACCTCCGCAGCTCACCTGTCCTAGACCCGCTCCTCACCTGTCCTAGACCCACTCCTCACCTGTCCAACCTCCGCAGCTCCATGTCCGAGCCTACGATCTTTACTTCGGATCTTTCGGCCTCCAGGCTTACTGGTCCTGAATAGGAATCGAGTGGTCACGTGGAGCGCATGGCAATAACATGACCGCGTGAGGATTGGCGGCAGGCGAAGCTGGCAGGACAGGTGATGTGGCGGCATAGGCAAGTTGAGTATAATCTTTTATTATTTTTTTAACCCCTTCTCTCACCTCTGTTTAGGGGTCTGGAAAGACCTCAGGGCATCAAAAATGTCGTGATGGATTTTAATTTTCCTTCCAGTTCGGATTAAAATTAAAACCTAAGCAAATTTTTTAAACTTTGCTCACCTTTTATTTTTTACCCTATGAAGCCCCTTCCATGGGCCTATTTCCATACTTGCCGACTTTAAATGGTCATGTGGAAGAATGAGTGATGCAACTAATTGGGCCGATGAAAATTAATTTAAATGACCACGACCTCCATTTACCATGTGATTTGCTTCCCGTACCCATTAATTCTTCACATTCCCTTGCCTATGTGAAGGTGCGTAACATCTGGACACTGGGACTGAGTTTCATAAAGCTGGAACCGAGCTAAAAAATATTCAGGCAACGCTACCACCTGGGTGGTTTATGTGGGCGCCGCAGATTGTCAAGTTTTTTTCCTGGAACCTCCTGGATGTTCTGGGAGAGGTTGTAAATTGTCCTCCAGAGCTGTCATTTGAATTTCCTGGGCCCCAATAGTGAATGTTTAACAAGGGTCTCATGGTTACCATCGTGGGGATGGATGGCTGTGAGAAATTGGGGAGCAAAGATTACGGGAATTGATGCGTTGATATAAAAGTCCCCTACTGCCAACTCAGTACTCCCATGAAGTCCTTCCAGTGGCTGGGCTTCACAGGTGATCAGTAATATACATAATGCAATACTATCCTATATATATATAAAAAAAAATAATCACACTCCTTTTCCCATTTAAAAAATAAAGAAAGAAAAAATTAAACATCTTTGGTATCGTCAAGACTATAGAAATCAGTCCATCATATTATAAAGACGTTACAGACTGAAAAAGGGTGTGGAAACACCAGACTTCAAGTTTTTAGGACATTGAACTTCTCCCCCCAAAAGTACAATGAATGCGAAAAAAAAGTATGTTGTATGTTGACCAACAAAAACATTCCTCAATGGAAGAATAAATAAGTTACGGGTCTCAGAAAATGGGGACAGAAACCAAATTTTTATTTTACAAAGTTCAGAATTTAAAAATAAAATTCTAAAATTTTAAATAAATATATATATATACTATACAGTATCTACTATATAATTGTCTAAGGGTCACTTCCGTCTTTCTGTCTGTCTGTCCTTCTGTCTGTCACGGATATTCATTGGTCGCGGCCTCTGTCTGTCATGGAATCCAAGTCGCTGATTGGTCTCGCCAGCTGCCTGTCATGGGTGCCGCGACCAATCAGCGACGGCCACAGTCCGATTAGTCTCTCCCTATTCCCCTGCAGTCGGCGCCCACTCCATACTCCCGCAGTCACCGCTTACACAGGGTTAATGCCAGCGGTAACGGACCGCGTTATGCCGCGGGTAACTCACTCCGTTACCGTCGCTATTAACCCTGTGTGACCAAGTTTTTACTATTGATGCTGCCTATGCAGCGTCAATAGTAAAAAGATCTAATGTTAAAAAATAAAAAATCAACATATACTCACCCTCCGGCGCCTTTCCCGCTCCTCCAGACGCTCCGGTGCTAAGAATGGTATGCAACAAGGACCTTCCATGATGTCACGGTCATGTGACCGCGGCGTCATCACAGGTCCTGCGTGACAAGGACCTTCCATGACGTCACGGTTATGTGACCGCGACGTCATCACAGGTCCTGCGCGCCTGCGCGACAAGGCCCTTCCATGACGTCACGGTCATGGGACCGTGACGTAATCACAGGCCCTGCGCGAGAAGAACCTGCCATGACGTCACGGTCATGTGATCGAACTACAACTGGTCATCGGAAAGGGGAGTATGTTTATTTTTTTTTAACCTGTGACAAATGTGGATGGGCAATATACTACGTGGCTCTGTGCTGTATACTACGTGACTGGGCAATATACTACGTAGCTGGGCAATATACCACGTCACTGGGCAATATACTACGTGGATGGGCAATATACTACGTGGCTCTGTGCTGTATACTACGTGACTGGGCAATATACTACGTGACTGGGCAATATACTACATGACTGGGCAATATACTACATGGCTCTGTGCTGTACACTACGTGGCTGGGCAATATACTACGTGGCTGTACAATATAATAAGCTATAGGCTGGACCATGGTGAGTCATTGGACGTGGTATATCTCGATTTTTCCAAAGCGTTTGATACCGTGCCGCACAAGAGGTTGGTACACAAAATGAGAATGCTTGGTCTGGGGGAAAATGTGTGTAAATGGGTTAGTAACTGGCTTAGTGATAGAAAGCAGAGGGTGGTTATAAATGGTATAGTCTCTAACTGGGTCGCTGTGACCAGTGGGGTACCGCAGGGGTCAGTATTGGGACCTGTTCTCTTCAACATATTCATTAATGATCTGGTAGAAGGTTTACACAGTAAAATATCGATATTTGCAGATGATACAAAACTATGTAAAGCAGTTAATACAAGAGAAGATAATATTCTGCTACAGATGGATCTGGATAAGTTGGAAACTTGGGCTGAAAGGTGGCAGATGAGGTTTAACAATGATAAATGTAAGGTTATACACATGGGAAGAAGGAATCAATGTCACCATTACACACTGAATGGGAAACCACTGGGTAAATCTGACAGGGAGAAGGACTTGGGGATCCTAGTTAATGATAAACTTACCTGGAGCAGCCAGTGCCAGGCAGCAGCTGCCAAGGCAAACAGGATCATGGGGTGCATTAAAAGAGGTCTGGATACACATGATGAGAGCATTATACTGCCTCTGTACAAATCCCTAGTTAGACCGCACATGGAGTACTGTGTCCAGTATTGGGCACCGGTGCTCAGGAAGGATATAATGGAACTAGAGAGAGTACAAAGGAGGGCAACAAAATTAATAAAGGGGATGGGAGAACTACAATACCCAGATAGATTAGCGAAATTAGGATTATTTAGTCTAGAAAAAAGACGACTGAGGGGCGATCTAATAACCATGTATAAGTATATAAGGGGACAATACAAATATCTCGCTGAGGATCTGTTTATACCAAGGAAGGTGACGGGCACAAGGGGGCATTCTTTGCGTCTGGAGGAGAGAAGGTTTTTCCACCAACATAGAAGAGGATTCTTTACTGTTAGGGCAGTGAGAATCTGGAATTGCTTGCCTGAGGAGGTGGTGATGGCGAACTCAGTCGAGGGGTTCAAGAGAGGCCTGGATGTCATCCTGGAGCAGAACAATATTGTATCATACAATTATTAGGTTCTGTAGAAGGACGTAGATCTGGGGATTTATTATGATGGAATATAGGCTGAACTGGATGGACAAATGTCTTTTTTCGGCCTTACTAACTATGTTACTATGTTACTATACTACGTGGCTGGGTAATATACTATGTGGCTGGGCAATATACTACGTGGCTCTGTGCTGTATACTACGTGGCTGGGCAATATACTACATGACTGGGCAATATACTACGTGACTGGGCAATATACTACGTGGCTGGGCAATATACTACGTGCCTGGGCAATATACTACATGGCTCTGTGCTGTATACTACGTGGCTGGGCAATATACTACGTGACTGGGCAATATACTATGTGGCTCTGTGCTGTATACTATGTGGCTGGGCAATATACTACGTGGCTGTACAATATATTACGTGGCTGGGCAATATACTACATGGCTGGGCAATATACTACGTCACTGGGCAATATACTACGTGGATGGGCAATATACTACGTGGCTGGGCAATATACTACGTAGCTGGGCAATATACTACGTGACTGGGCAATATACTACGTGGCTCTGTGCTGTATACTACGTGACTGGGCAATATACTACGTGGCTGGGCAATATACTATGTGACTGGGCAATATACTACGTGGCTCTGTGCTGTATACTACATAGCTGGGCAATATACTACGTCACTGGGCAATATACTACGTGGATGGGCAATATACTACGTGGCTCTGTGCTGTATACTACGTGGCTGGGCAATATACTATATAGCTGGGCAATATACTACGTCACTGGGCAATATACTACGTGGATGGGCAATATACTACGTGACTGGGCAATATACTACGTGGCTCTGTGCTGTATACTATGTGACTAGGCAATATACTATGTGGCTGGGCAATATACTATGTAGCTGGGCAATATACTACGTGGCTGGGCAATATACTACGTAGCTGGGCAATATACTACGTGACTGGGCAATATACTACGTGGCTCTGTGCTGTATACTACGTGACTGGGCAATATACTACGTGGCTGGGCAATATACTATGTGACTGGGCAATATACTACGTGGCTCTGTGCTGTATACTACGTGACTAGGCAATATACTACGTGGCTGTACAATATATTACGTGGCTGGGCAATATACTACGTGGCTGGGCAATATACTACGTGGCTCTGTGCTGTATACTACGTGGCTGGGCAATATACTATATAGCTGGGCAATATACTACGTCACTGGGCAATATACTACGTGGATGGGCAATATACTACGTGACTGGGCAATATACTACGTGGCTCTGTGCTGTATACTACGTGACTAGGCAATATACTATGTGGCTGGGCAATATACTATGTAGCTGGGCAATACACTACGTGGCTGGGCAATATACTACGTCACTGGGCAATATACTACGTGACTGGGCAATATACTACGTGGCTCTGTGCTGTATACTACGTGACTAGGCAATATACTACGTGGCTGTGCAATATACTACGTGGCTGGGCAATATACTAGGTGACTGGGCAATATACGATGTGACTGGGCAATATACGATGTGACTGGGCAATATACTACATGGCTGGGCAATATACTACGTGGCTGTGTGCTGTATACTACGTGGCTGTGCAATATACTACGTGGCTGGGCAATATACTACGTGGCTGGGCAATATACTACGTGACTGGGCAATATACTACGTGACTGGCCAATATACTACGTAGCTGGGCAATATATTACGTGACTGGGCAATATACTACGTGGCTCTATGCTGTATACTACGTGGCTGGGCAATATACTACGTAGCTGGGCAATATACTACATGGGCTGTGCAATATACTACGTGGCTCTATGCTGTATACTACGTGGCTGGGCAATATACTACGTGGCTGGGCAATATACTACATGGGCTGTGCAATATACTACGTGGACATGCATATTCTAGAATACCTGATGCGTTAGAATCGGGCCACCATCTAGTATATATATATATATATACATTTAAATCCACATCACGCTATGTGCACATGTGAATTCCGCCATGGAAATTATCAATAAAGACTATCATAGAATGATCAAAAAAGCGAACATATATATTTCTCTGTAAGAACTACTTGCTGTGCATATCCTCAGGCTTTTGAACATCTGTCGAACACCAAGCATTTGAAACACCGTAAGTGACATCCATTCTTCTGGCGCTTTCCGCTCCAAAGATGACCTGTACTTTACAATATAAGTCGATGGGAAAGCTCAAACTATGTCTGTTTTGGAGCACTTTACTATCGTTTTTGTTTTTTTAAGAAAAACTGCTTGTGGTTTCTTCATTATACAATGGAACGAAAAATACAACTGGAAAATGTTAGTAGAAAAGACGTCACAAAAACCATGGGCAAAGCCTCGAAAAAAACAAATAATGGTGGCCAAAACTGTCAAAAAAAACTCAGGAAACAACTCAAAAAATGATACAAAAGATGTTTTCTGGGCGGTCTTCTGCATGAAAACCTCGGCGGGATCACATTCATTTCTATGAGATTCGGATTCTGTTCAAGTTCAGGTACAGTTCTTGTACCCGAACCGAACTTTAGTCCAAACCCAACGAACCCGGATTTCCAAGGATCCGCTCATCACTAGTTATTAGCTCAGTTTTACCGCCTCTGAGAAAAAAAGTGGCAAAATTGCAGAGGTCTTTTAACCCTTTGACTCCACTTTTATTTTCTTCCTGTTTTTTTTTTTTCAGTATATTATATGGTAAAGTGCATGGTGTCATTCAAATCTACAACTACAAAAAAAAAAGTCAGAATGGTTCTTGGAAGAAGGGGAGGAAAAAACTTAAGTGCAAAAAGAAAAAATTCCCACATGGGAAGGGATTAAGCCGTTTTCTGTGGCTGCGTCTACTTCTGTACATGTTCATACGACTCCGATAGTTAATAAAGTTGTAGGTATCAAAAAACATCAATTAACAGATTATAATAAAAAAGAAAAACAATAAACATGCCGACAGCTGGTAATGACGGGAGGTGACCGCGATACATATTTCTAGGGACGGATTTATCTCGCTGTGTCCCAGGCGGTTTGGTACACAAGTCCACGTCCTGTAAGATTAGGCTGTGGATTACACCTGGGTGCGGGGTTAGTATCTGGGGTAGTGAAATGTGCAGATTACATATATCCAATAACATATTTACCAGGAAAGTACAGCAGCCGCCTGACATTAGTGCATGAAGAATACACTGTTTTGTGAGCAACACCCCTGATCTGCTAATCCCCAAGGGGTCGTCCACATTGAGCAATAGACCACTCTATCATTTATCATCCATACAGGACAAGTGGACACGGACTCTGAAAACCAATGTAAAGCACTTCTCATACTTATTCAAGGGCTTAACCCATCTTGTAAGGTTATCATTGTACACATCAATGCAATTAGTTATTACTTCATTCAATCTCAACAACAGATTGCATTATATTCCAGAGCTGCACTCACAATTCTGTTGGTTGCTAGTGTCAAGTACATGTAAACTTAATTTCAGATTTCCCCATAGATTATCTGATCTGTTATAAAGCAGGGTTGTGTGTCCTGCTTCACATTATTGGACACAGTATTAGGATGCAAAAGGGGCACATTCCAGAATGCAAATCTCAGATACAGAACAAGCAGGCAATGCTGGGAGATTTCAGCATCATAGTGCAGCGCCCCAGAGTCCTGGTCGTTGCAGTAATGTCGTTCTTCCACCAGGGGGAGCGATGTTACGTCTGATGGCACCAAAGGAGTTCACCCTGCCAGGTATCACAGCCACACACACAATTCACACGCCTGCCACCAGGGGGAGCAAAAGGTTCTATTAGGCCACTCCTCACACTTGGGTAAAACTGGGGGTTGGTTAGGAAGTGAGAGAGAAGCTGGCTGGAGTTAGAAGGAGAAGGAGCCCTTAGTTTACCCGGGATCCCTATTTTGTTCCAGTTTGCACAAAAGTTCATCATGGTTTTAAAGGAACATTGGAATCATGGACGGTGAATGGTTCCCGAACTGTCCTCTGTTTGCACCTTCTTAAGGGTGCTCTCTACTGGTTTTACAAGCAAGAAGACTTTGCGAAGAAACTGTTCCTGATGGCGACGTGAAAGTTTCTCTTGTCTTAAAGTTTATTAGTGACTTGTTGATTGTTTGCACTACCTCAGAAACGACTAGTTTCTCTCTTAAAGGGAATGTTCGGTCGTTGCACCTTTATAATGTTTACATAGCTGATGATATGTATCTAGATAGTGATAGAATGTTAATGACGTACTTTAAATAAAAGTAAGGTTTTAGGAAGAAAAGATGCAGTGGGCTCGTGGGGTAGACAGATAGTCCTGCATGTGAAGAAGAAGAATAAAGAAAAATGTTAAATTGCACATTAAGGGTTAATGATAGTATACCCTTAGAGGGTAATTGCACTTAGTAGATAGAATACCTGTATGGGTAATTGTATGCCATAGTAAGTTAGTAATTGTTATTTTTCTACTTTTGCCTTAAAGGGTAATACACACAATGAAAATATCTTTTTGTTTGCAACGTTCAAGTGTTCTCACCTCCCATAAAGGGAAGCATTGTTAATTTATTTGTTTAAAGCATTCCAAAAATTTTGCATGTCTTTTGCTAACCTGTAATCGTTGTGTTCCTTTCCCAGTCCGGGAGTGCTGGAGTTAACGGGGGGGGGGAGTGCAGCGCCCCAGAGTCCTGGTCGTTGCAGTAAAGTCGTTCTTCCACCAGGGGGAGCGATGTTACGTCTGATGGCACCAAAATGAGTTCACCCTGCCAGGTATCACAGCCACACACACACTTCACACGCCGGCCACCAGAGGGAGCAAAAGGTTCTATCTATTAGGCCACTCCCCACACTTGGGTAAAACTGGGGGTTGGTTAGGAAGTGAGAGAGAAGCTGGCTGGAGTTAGAAGGAGAAGGAGCCAGGAGGAGGAGAAGAGAGGAGCAGACTGGGCTCGGCCCAGGAAAGGGAAAGAAGGACTCGGAGCTGCGCCTGCAACCCATGCGGCAGCCTCCTAGGAAAGGACAAGAAAGGAAGTGTGCCGTAGTGAGTGAGCACAGAAGTCGTAGCAACAGGAGTATAACACCAGTGGGAGACCAGTGTTGTGAATTCAGCTTTTGGGCTCCCTCCGGTGGTTGTAGAGGGTAATGCAGTTGTGCCTGGACTGCAGGAGTGGACAGGTGTATCTACTAATTGCAAAACTGACTGGGGTATATAGCTTTGCAGGATCCTTTAGTCAGTGCCAGTTGTCCATTGTTCTGGAAGGATTCACTTCCCTGCTGGTCTCTCCAGTTTGCTGTGCTTTTCTACAAAGATAAGTCCTGGCTTTGTTTTTGCTGTCCACCTGCTGTGGACCTTATAGTTCTGTGCATTTTCATGTTTTTGTCTTGTCCAGCTTGGTCTGTGAAGGATTTTTTGCAGCCTAGCTATTTCTCTGGAGATGCAGATATGCCCCCCATGTCTTTAGTCAGATGTGGTGATCCGTATTTTCTGCGGTGGATATTTTCTAGTGTTTTTATACTGACAGCATAGTACTCTGTTCTATTCTTTCTTTTTAGCTAGTATGGCCTCCTATGCTAAAATCTGATTTCATATCTGCGTATGTTATTTCCCTCTCCTCTCACAGTCAATATTTGTGGGGGGCTATCTATCCTTTGGGGATTTTCTCTGAGGCAAGATAGGTTTCCTGTTTCTGTCTTTAGGGATAGTTAGATCTTAGGCTGTGCCGAGGGGTCTAGGGAGTGTTAGGTACCCCCCACGGCTACTTCTAGTTGCGCTGCTAGGTTCAGGGTTTGCGGTCAGTACAGGGACCACCTTCTCCAGAGGACGTCTCATGCTGCTCCAAGGCCACCAGATCATAACAGACCAGCTAGAAGCAGGCTGCCTCCCACTGAGCGCAGATCCGGTGGCCGGAACACCGAGGGAGTAATAGACTCAACGCTTTACTTCAGAGACCGGCAGGACAGTTGATTCCAAGTTGGCTGTCCGACCTAAGAACCTAAGCAGACAAGGTGGCAACGCGGAGGAGGGGCGATGCTAGGGTCCCTATAAAATAGCCTCAGGCCACCACCGTCATACGGGTTTGTCCTATCCATCTGGGGGACAGAGAGAAGAGTAACAAGAGTGAGGATCCTATGGGAGCTAATGCAAGTAGGGACCTACTACGTTACTGTGCGCAAGGGGAAGGCTACTGATTTCCACCAAGATAATGGGACTCTGGAATTGCCATCGGACCGGCCGGACTCTGCCTACCTTGTCATCCGGCACTCTGGACTGTGGATGCTGAAGCCTTCAGTAAAGGTAAAGAGACTGCACCCATTGTGTCCTCGTTAATCACCTCACCTTGTATGTATAATGTATGCAGCTCTGGGGTATAATACAGCATGTAACTCAAGATCAGTAATGTAATGTTTGTACACAGTGACTGCAGCAGCAGAATAGTGAGTGCAGCTCTGGAGTATAATACAGGATGTAACTCAGGATCAGTAATGTAATGTATGTACACAGTGACTGCAGCAGCAGAATAGTGAGTGCAGCTCTGGGGTATAATACATGATGTAACTCAAGATCAGTAATGTAATGTATGTACACAGTGACTGAAGCAGCAGAATAGTGAGTGCAACTATGAAGTATAATACAGGATGTAACTCAGGATCAGTAATGTAATGTATGTACACAGTGACTGCACCAGCAGAATAGTGAGTGCAGCTCTGAAGTATAATACAGGATGTAACTCAGGATCAGTAATGTAATGTATGTACACAGTGACTGCACCAGCAGAATAGTGAGTGCAGCTCTGAAGTATAATACAGGATGTAACTCAGGATCAGTACAGGATCAGTAATGTAATGTATGTACACAGTGACTGCAGCAGCAGAATAGTGAGTGCAGCTATGAAGTATAATACAGGATGTAACTCAGGATCAGTAATGTAATGTATTTACACAGTGACTGCACCAGCAGAATAGTGAGCGCAGCTCTCGGGTATAATACAGGATGTAACTCAGGATCAGTAATGTAATGTATGTACACAGTGATTGCATCAGCAGAATAGTGAGTGCAGCTCTGGGGTATAATACTGGCTGTAACTCAGGATCAGTAATGTAATGTATGTACACAGTGACTGCACCAGCAGAATAGTGAGCGCAGCTCTTGGGTATAATACAGGATGTAACTCAGGATCAGTAATGTAATGTATGTACACAGTGACTGCACCAGCAGAATAGTGAGCGCAGCTCTTGGGTATAATACAGGATGTAACTCAGGATCAGTACAGGATAAGCGATATAATATATTTAGAAAGTGACTGCACCTTTTTGTGTAGATTATTTCTGTATACACACACACTGTAAAAGGTGATACATTCTTTGTGACTAAAGCTTATAAAAGGAAGGAATGGTGTACAGGTATAATGTAGCACTTGTCACAATATATCCTGTCCCACCTGTGTCCTCAGCAATCATCTTTAAACCCAAAACAAATATTCCTGTGTAATTCTAGGGTTGTTGACAGTGAGGCTTTGGTGTATTTGCGATGGCTACAAGGCGCAGGTAAAGCGCTGCGGGGGATGACGGTGCATGCTCTGACACGTTTGAGCTATAGTATTGCCGGCTCTTGTCCATTGTGTCCACAGTGTCTGATCACACAGTGTGATGTGATACAATAGGGGCTGGTACGTACACAGTGCGCTCCGGGGCTGGTACGTACACAGTGCGCTCCGGGGCTGGTACGTACACAGTGCGCTCCGGGGCTGGTACGTACACAGTGCGCTCCGGGGCTGGTACGTACACAGTGCGCTCCGGGGCTGGTACGTACACAGTGCGCTCCGGGGCTGGTACGTACACAGTGCGCTCCGGGGCTGGTACGTACACAGTGCGCTCCGGGGCTGGTACATACACAGTGCGCTCCGGGGCTGTTACGTACACAGTGCGCTCCGGAGCCGTCCATGCTGCCGCATTCACGTGTTTATCGTGCTAAAGACAAACTATGTCATTTACATCCCTCACAAAGAACCGAAAGAGGGACGATGTGTGTGGCGGGCATTGCCGGAAATATTGGCAGTGCCCCAATCCACGCCCCTTTCCCATTTCTTTCTCAGGAGGAGTTGTCAGAGGGGCGGTGGTAGTGCTGGACATTCAGAAGACGCTCGAGACTGCAGGGAGGAGACCCAAATCCGGGACTGTCCTCTGTATCCGGGACTGTTGGGACTAGAGATGAGCGGATGGATTCACGGGACTCTGGTCAAGCGTCCAGATCAGTGATCCCTTGTGGTTGGACAGGAGCCCGCGAATCTCTGACCTTCCAGCACCCCCGACTCGGCTTTTCATTAGTCCGCGTCTTTACACCACTGCAGGCACAGTTTTCATGAAATCACATCCACTTTGCTTGGACAGTTAAACAGCAGAATTTCTGTGCCAAAAAAGCAGCCGAAAATATGCAGCATTTACGCTACGTGTGAACAAGGTCTAAAAGTCCAAGCAAAGTGGCCGTAATTCCATGAACTCTCCGCCTTTGGTGCATCTAAACACGTTGCTGTACTCTGCAGATTTGTTGCTTTTTGTTCTTTATAGGCAAAGATAGACATATTTTTAAGTGTAGACTCAATACTTTTTTGTAGTATTAAAAAAGAATTAAAAACGTGGCTTCAAATCTGCATCAAAAATGCATCAAAGATGGGGAAAATGCGTGAAAGAAACGCAGAAAACATGCAATAATTAGAGAGGATTGTTAATAAATCTTGTGGTTTGGAGAAAAAAGCAGTAGAAAAACGCATCATTTATGCTACAATTGAACATGGTCTCAACGGTACATTTTTATTACATTTTTTATCAGTTTAGTAGAGAAAAAAATATAATTTTTTACGCCATTTACTGTTCCCATTAAATAAGCTGATTGCTGTGCTGTGCGAGTCGTTACGATTACAGAGACACCAAATATGTCCATGTTATTTGCTGATTTGTGATGTTTATTATTTAAAAACAAAATGACATTATTGTAATTGTTTTTCATAATGTTTTAGTAATTTGATAGTAACAAAAAATCTCTTTTATTCTCTGTGTTGAATACAAAGATATAGAAATACTCTGCTGTGTACAAAGTCTCTCTATGTACGAGTATAATCTGCCTTTGGGGTCACAGCCGACAATAGAGATCAAGTACACAAAATTCTCCCAGTGACATCGCCAGAGCCTGGGGCGCAGTACATTTAGCTCCTGTAATGTTGAAGTTTGTCGATACAATTCCAGGGAGTCAAACAAAAAGTAAAAAAAATTACATTTTTGTAATTGCTTTTTACAATTTTTAGTAGTTTTATACAAATTGTCTCTTCAGAGATAGTAGTTTTATAGGAACAGAATTATCTGATGTTTTCTTCACCTCTATTATACAAGGATCATAGAAATTCACTGCTAGGTAGAATATATCTCTATGTACATATATAATCCACATTTATGTTCACTGCCTGATTAACAAATTCTCCTATGTATGTCATAATGGGCTGTGGCTTAAAGCTAGAGCTCCTGCCTGTAGACATAGTGATGTGAGTTGGAGATCCAAAACGGAATGAATATTATAATTTAATGCAGCCCTGCCCCTGGAGGAGGAGGAGCTACAGGGCAACATTATAGAGAGGTGAGTATTAGAAGTGGGGACAAAGCCCTGACCTGGCGGGACAGTCCCTCTGAGTCCGGGACGGTTGAGAGCTATGCATTTATATGAAGATAGAGGAGAATGGATGATATTATACAGGACAACGTTACATTCTAAAATAATTATTCATTCCCATTACGCTACCTAAAAGTTCAGGTATGACTCATCTTAAAGGGAATATGTCAGCAAGTTTTGATATGTAATCTGAGAGCAGCATAGCATAGGGCAAGAGAGCCTGATTCCATGGATCTGTCACTTACTGGGCTGCTTGGTGTGGTTTTGATAGAATCCTTATTTTATGTGATGTAGATGTAGCGGAGTTAAGACTTCTTGGCTGTGTATAACCCCTCCCACACCCCTGATTGGGAGCTTCCTCTGTACAATACATTGTCAGCAAGCTGCCAATCAGTGGTGGGGGTGGGGTTAGACAGACTATCCTGACTGCCATGCACGTGATGCCTAGTCTTGCAGTGATAATCTCCTGCTGATAAAATATTGATTGCATTGAAACTACAACACACAGCCAAATAAGTGACACATCCCTGGAATCAGGCTTTCTTGCCCTATATTATGCTGCTCACAGATTAAATAGCAAAAAACTGCTGACAGATTCCCTTTAAGGCCCTCATACACATTCGGCTGACATTGGCTTAACCTGTTAACATCTGCAGGCTCGGCTAAGACTATATGCGTAGGGGGGCCCCCGACGCTCCCCTGACGGATGACTTAGAGGGATTGACAGATCCTGTATGATTTCGGACTGCCGGTCCTTTCGTTCTCGGTGAGATAAGCTGCCACCAGAGGTGCCTGGCAGCTGATCTGTAGGGCTGCCAGAGGTCAAACGGCTACCGATCAGATATTGATGAGCTATCCAGAGGAAAGTGACAGGTCCTTTCTAAAAGGGACTCTGTCACCTGAATTTGGAGGGAACAATCTTCAGCCATAGGGGCGGGGTTTTCGGGTGTTTGATTCACCCTTTCCTTAAGATTGCCTTGTGCAGGCATGTACTACGGAGGACAGAGAATGAACTTCAATCCAATATTGCAGCCAGCATGCAGCCAGCGGGTAAGGAAAGGGTGAATCAAACACCCGAAAACCCCGCCCCTATGGCTGAAGATTGTTCCCTCCAAATTCAGGTGACAGTGTCCCTTTAAGTTTGGGCTTCCACTGGACTATGACCATCCTGTAACCTGAAAGTTTTCAAAGTAGTGGAAAAATATGCAATGTGGCTAATTCGTGATAGTAAGCTTTTCCCCCATAGGAGACATGACTATGTCTGGCGCTGCAGGGCACTACAGCTAAGCCCCATTAAAGTCCAAAAAATGAGTATTGAGCTGTAATACCAAGCACAGCCACTAACAAATGGGTGGCGCTATGCCTGGTAAACAATTTTGGGGATGCAAAGTTCCGGTGTTACCGTCCCTTTATCCAGATTACCAATCTGATATTTATGGCATTTCCTAACAATAAGTCAAAAATTAAGTTCTAACCCTTTAAAAAAAAAAGAAAAACAGAAAAAAACAAAACATTGCTCCGCAGTACTAGAATACTGCCTGTTCCCAGATTTAATCTTCCACGGAACTTTGTCCTCCTGACATTTACGAGTTATTTCTCAGGTCATAAATAGTTATGTAGTGTGATGTATTAGGACTCCTTTATGGGAGCAGTGAGATATTACCGATCACACCCAGGTGTCCAGCACTCACAGAACATGAATCCCAAATGTCCGTGTGTAATGAGGGACAGGACCGGTCCTCCGGAGCAAGCCACACCATTTACAATTTCTCTCCACTCGGACCAAAAAATGAGGAACCTGAACAAAGGACCTCTACTTGGCCACTTCTTCCTTATTGATGGCCTATCCTTCTCTATTGCTGCCGGAACACAGCAGTTCCGTAAAAACTCTAGTGTTGCCGCGGCGGATAATATACAAGTATACACAACTGGCACTGGGTACAATTAGAAAATTGTTAAACTCCACATGAAAACGAGTGGTTGTTTCAGATGTTCTGGGTCAGAAAACCCATGTTTGTGTAAAAAAAAAAAAAAGGGGGCTTACTCACCCTTCCCAGGTCCAGCGCTGAGTCTCCACTACTGCTCCTGGTGTCTGTTGTCTGCAGTGCTGACGTCACATCGATAATGCTGCAGCCAATCAGTGAGCTCGGTGACTCTGTTCGAGTTGACAGCTCAAGCAGCTCAGGGATGCTAAACTCGCTGATTGGCTGCAGCGCTGTCAACGTGACCTCAGCACTGAAGGCAATAACAGACACTTGGCGCAGTGGTGGAGACTCAGCACTGGACCTGGGGAGGGTGAGTAAATCACAGCTTGTTTTTTCTTTTTCTTAAGAAAAACTATTCTTTTTCTGGAACTGCAAGACCTCTTTAATGTCCTAGATTTCTAAAAAGGAACTTCACATTCTAGGGCTTCCCACCACTAGATCATCCTGCAAACAGATCCACTCTACAAAGTGATGTCCGGGATCCAGTGGTCCGACGAGACTCCAACCGAAGGGGATATTTAAGACACATCGGACTAACATCATATCCGTGGCGTTAAGTGTAAACGAAGCTTTAATTTTTATTAAATAAATCAATAGTACAAGACAAAAATAAGAACCTTTGTAATATATCTTATCAGTGAGATCCACCTCTTTCTCCACCGGGACTGATCATTCATTCTCAACATTCTCAATTCTTGGGTAAAATCTGTATTCAGTGAAGACAGATTGTTTCATTACTGAGACAGGAGATGGCAGATATTTTTTTAGAGGAGGAGAGAGCAGTTCTGTCTCCAGCTCCCCCCTCCGCTTTCTCTCTTCCCTCTGTAGAGAATCTTTTCAGTAGAACTTGTCATTCCTTATCTCCATAATGTAAAATCTTATCAGTAGAACTTGTCATTCCTTATCTCCATTATGTAAAAAATCTGCCTTCATATTTTACCCGAGAATTGAGAATTTTGAGAACGAATGTTCAGTCCTGGCGGAGAAAGCAGCAGATTTTACTGACAAGATATATTACAAACTTTATTATTTTCATTTGTACTATTGATTTATGAAATAAAAGTGAAAGCGTTCAGTTACACTTCAAATTGACATTGGTGAAATTGTGAAAATTCACGTTGACACCAATCACTGACTAGTGAGCCTTCTGCTATACAGCCATGCCCTGTCCATATCCTAGAAGGCGAGGAGGACATTGTCCCATTGTAGGAGATTTTCCAGTGGTCGAATGGCCAATTCTCACGATTTTAAATATGGATAAAAATAATAATAAATGGCTTACTACTTCTTCCAGGGGTGTTTTTACAATATACAAGCCCTTGATATTTGTTCTGAATAGTTATGTTGACATAGTAAAAGTGTAGGTTCCTACTGTCTATCTTCAATAAGCTACGTCCACCATGGTTCTCAAAACAATTGGATTTACGTTAAAATGGGTACCATGGTTAACCATCATCTGGAGCTCTGTTGTGGGCACTTAGGAACATAATGGCTACCCCATATATACGTTTATCTTGGCAGGTACGCCATAGGAAAAGGCGCCAGATATACATTTTTTGTGGCCAAGCTAGACGATACATCAAAGACACCTAAGAGTTTCTAAAGGTCTCCTAATACCACATTAGACTCATTATCTACCTTGACGTAGAGAGCGATGTCAGCCTCCGGCTCCTCGTAGTCCGCTTCATCGACACTTCGATCGTTGTTGTTCGATTGTCCGGTGGGGTCCAGAACCCATGTGTGCAGACCATAAGGCGCGACATACTCCCTTGGAGAGGTCGGAGATGTTGGGTATGATGAAGACTTGACATTCGTAGGAGAAAATGTTGATTTATTAGGAGATGTCGGAGTGGTGGACTTTGGAGAAAGAGATGAACTGTGGTTCGGAGGATTCTTTCCAATGATCAGCTGCAAATTAGGTTTGTTTAGTGAGTCCTTCTCAACCTCATGCACATCATCTCCACTATGCTGAGAAGACCGGTTGGTTGATGCTCGGCTCAAAGGGCGATCAGGACTCAGATCCATACTGTCTGGACTACTGGGGATGGAGTAGATTCTCTCATCGTCCGTCCACTTTTGGGGCATGGTCGTTTCATACAGATGTTCAGACGCCTGCATGATGGAGTCTTTCCGTAGATCTGAGTCTTCGAGTAAATTTGCAGAACTGGATCACAAATCTTAATCCTTCCTACCTGAGCGTCCAAGGTAAAAGCTGAATCTTGAGAATGGTCTAGTTATATCAAGTAATCATTGACCCTTCTCCTCCCTCCTCTGGAGCTACGGATCAATGTGCAAAGAAAGGGCTGACTATAAACTGTGCCCTAGGGAGGGGTGAGCCTGCACTGCTTACCTAGGAGCTGGGCACAGTCCGGCCATAGAGTACACAGAAACACTCGCTCATCAGAGCAAGGCGAAGCCTCCTGGGTGCAACAGTTGCTATGTGTATGTGAATATATTAATTACAAGGGCCCTGATTGCAATTATGTGCCAGCGAGGGAGCAAGGAAGGAAGTAAATAAGCACCGAGCAAGCGAGTAATGAGGACTTTATGATAAATATGGAACAAATATACAATTTGCTTACTTGCCTTGAGACAACCATTTCTGAAATGATGGTCAAATGGTTCTTATATTATGTGCGGTGGGCGACGATTAGGTGCATTCCACATATAGGCAGTTGTTACCTGTCCCAGCCTCTCTGTCTTCCCCCAGCCTTGATACTCTCTCTGCTTTACCATACATTGAGTTATCATGGTAAATAGCACTCTATTGTGAGGTCACGCTCCCAGTCCTTACAGGCCAACTCATGCCGCGACATGCCACCTGAGTATTCAGGTTGGTGGAATCCTGGCAGCTACAAGCGACTTCTTAACTCACTCTGCAAATGTAGCTCAGTTACATTGCTGGGTAACCCTTCTTTTCACTGCATTGGACTCTGTGACAAATCCAGCTTTGCTACAGTGAATGAAATAATTTTTTGATCCCTTGCTGATTTTGTAAGTTTGCCCACTGACAAAGACATAAACAGTCTACAGTTTTAAGGGTAGGTTAATTTTAACATTGAGAGATAGAATATCAAAAACAAAATCCAGAAAATGACATTGTATAAATTATATAAATGTATTTGCTTTTTGCAGTGAGAAACAAGTACATTATATACTCGAGTATAAGCCGAGATTTTCAGCCCATTTTTGGGGGCTGAATGTCCCCCTCTCGGCTTATACTCGAGTCATATACCGGAAGGTCAGCAGGGGAGGGGGAGTGGGGGCTGAGTAATTATACTTACCTGCTCCCGGTGCGGTCCCTGCAGTCCCTGCTTCCCCGGCGCTGCAGATTCTTCCTGTACTGAGTGGTCACATGGTACCACTCATTACAGAAATGAATATGCGGCTCCACCTCCCATAGGGGTGAAGCCGCATATTCATTGCTGTAAATGAGCGGTAACTGTGACCACTCAATACAGGAAGAAGATGCAGCGCCAGGGACTGCAGGGACCGCGCCAGGAGCAGGTAAGTATACGGGGAGGGGAGCGCTGCGCGATATTTACCTGCTCCTCGCTCCGTTGCTGCTCCGTCTCTAGCGTCCTCTAGCTGTGACGCTCAGGTCAGAGGGCGCAGTGATGTAGTCAGTGCACACCCTCTGCTGAGCGTCAGTGCTGGAGACGGAGCCGCACGAGGAGCAGGTAAATATTGAAAGCGCCGGCGTCCTGAGCAAAGAAAGGTATGTGATTTTTTTTTTTTATTGCAGCAGCATTATATATGGCACAGCTTTATAAGGAGCATCTATGGGGCAATAATGAACAGTGCAGAACATTCTATATGGCACAGCATTATAAGGAGCATCTATGGGGCCATAATGAACGGTGCAGAACATTATATATGGCACAGCTTTATATGGAGCATCTATGGGGCCATAATGAACGGGGCAGAGCATTATATATGGCACAGCTTTATTTGGAGCATCTATGGGGCCATAATGAACGGTGCATAGCATTATATATGGCACAGCTTTATAAGGAGCATCTATGGGGCAATAATGAACAGTGCAGAACATTCTATATGGCACAGCTTTATAAGGAGCATCTATGGGGCAATAATGAACAGTGCAGAACATTCTATATGGCACAGCATTATAAGGAGCATCTATGGGGCCATAATGAACGGTGCAGAACATTATATATGGCACAGCTTTATAAGGAGCATCTATGGGGCAATAATGAACAGTGCAGAACATTCTATATGGCACAGCATTATAAGGAGCATCTATGGGGCCATAATGAACGGTGCAGAACATTATATATGGCACAGCTTTATAAGGAGCATCTATGGGGCAATAATGAACAGTGCAGAACATTCTATATGGCACAGCTTTCTATGGAGCATCTATAAGGCCATAATGAACGCTGCAGAGCATTCTATATGGCACAGCTTTATATGGAGCATCTATGGGGCCATAATGAACGGGGCAGAGCATTCTATATGGCACAGCTTTATAAGGAGCATCTATGGGGCCATAATGAACGGTGCAGAGCATTATATATGGCACAGCATTATATGGAGCATCTATAGGGCCATAATGAACTCTGCAGAGCATTCTATATGGCACAGCTTTATATGGAGCATCTATGGGGCCATAATGAATGGTGCAGAGCATTATATATGGCACAGCTTTATTTGGAGCATCTATGGGGCCATAATGAACGGTGCATAGCATTATATATGGCACAGCTTTATTTGGAGCATCTATGGGGCCATAATGAACGCTGCAGAGCATTATATATGGCACAGCTTTATTTGGAGCATCTATGGGGCAACAATGAACGATATGGAGAATTATATGTGGCACAGCTTGATATGGAGCATCTATGGGGCAATAATGAACGGTATGGAGCATCTATTTTTATTTTTGAAATTCACCGGTAGCTGCTGCATTTCCTACCCTAGGCTTATACTCGAGTCAATAAGTTTTCCCAGTTTTTTGTGGCAAAATTAGGGGGGTCGGCTTATACTCGGGTCGGCTTATACTCTAGTATATACGGTATTTGATCCCTCTGGCAAACAAGACTTAATACTTGGTGGCAAAACCCTTGTTGGCAAGCACAGCAGTCAGATGTTTTTTGTAGTTGATGATGAGGTTTGCACATGTCAGGAGGAATTTTGGTCCACTCCTCTGTGCAGATCATCTCTAAATCGTTAAGATTTTGAGGCTGTCGCTTGGCAACTCGGAGCTTCAAATCCCTCCATAAGTTTTCTATGGGATCAAGGTTTGGAGACTGGCTAGGCCACTCCATGACCTTAATGGACTTCTTTTTGAGCCACTCCTTTGTTGCCTTGGCTGTATGTTTTGGGTCATTGTCTTGCTGGAAGACCCAGCCATGAACCATTTTTAATGTCCTGGTGGAGGGAAGGAGGTTGTCACTCAGGATACATGGCTCCATCCATTCTCCCATTGATGTGGTGAAGTAGTCCTGTGCCCTTAGCAGAGAAACACTCCCAAAACATAATGTTTCTACCTCCATGCTTGACAGTGAGGATGGTGTTCTTTGAGTCATAGGCAGCATTTCTCTTCCTCCAAGACGGCAAGTTGAGTTAATGCGAAAGAGCTCAATTTTTGTCTCATCTGACCCCAGCACCTTCTCCCAATCACTCACAGAATCATCCAGGTGTTCATTGGCAAACTTCAGACGGGCCTGCACATGTGACTTCTTGATCAGCAGGACCTTGCGGGCACTGCAGGAATATAAGCCTTTACGGCATAACATGTTACCAATGGTTCCCTTGGTGTCTGTGGTCCCAGCTGCATTGAGATCATTAGCAAGTTCCCCTCGTGTAGTTTTAAGCTGATCTCTCACCTTCCTCATGATCAAGGATACCCCACCAAGTGAGATTTTGCATGGTGCCCCAGATCGATGTCGATTGAGAGTGATTTTGTATTTCTTCCATTTTCTTACTATTGCACCAACAGTTGTCTCCTTCTCACCCAGCGTCTTGCTTATGGTTTTGTAGCCCATTCCAGCATTGTGCTGGTCTATGATCTTGTCCCTGACATCCTCCTTATAAAGCTCTTTGGTCTTGCCCATGTTGTAGAGGTTAGAGTCTGACTGATTAATTGAGTCTGTGGACAGGAGTCTTTTATAAAGGTGACTATGTAAGACAGCTTTCTGTAATGCAGGTAACTAGTTGATTAGGAGCATCTAACTGGTCTGTAGGAGCCAGAACTGTTGTGAATTCTGTTTTGGAACTCCCTCCTGTGGTCATGAATGGTACTTCAGCGAGTTCTGTCCATGGACTCCCTCTGGTGGCTGTGAGTGGAGCTGCTGGTTCTGAGGTTCCTTCCACAGGTGACCTGGTTAATAGGCTGGCTGCTCTATTTAACTCCACCCAGATCGTTACTCCATGCCACCTGTCAATGTTCCAGTACTGGTTCAGTTCGCTCTTGGATCTTTCTGGTGAACTCTCTACTCCAGCAGAAGCTAAGTCCCTGCTGGTTTATTTTGTTGTTCTTGTTTTCTTGTCCAGCTTGCTAATATGATTCTGTCTGGCTAGCTGGAAGCTCTGGGAGGCAGAGAGGCACCTCCGCACCGTGAGTCGGTGCGGGGGTCTTTTTGCACACTCTGCGTGGTCTTTTGTAGTTTTTTGTGCTGACCGCAAAGTTACTTTTTCTATCCTCTGTCTGTTTAGGTAGTCTGGCCTCCCTTTGCTGAAACCTCTTTCATTCCTGTGTTTGTGACTTTCATCTTATCTCACAGTCAATATTTGTGGGGGGCTGCCTTTTCCTTTGGGGAATTTCTCTGAGGCAAGGTAGGCTTTACTTTCTATCTCTAGGGGTAGCTAGCCCTTAGGCTGTGTCGAGGCGTCTAGGCCTGTTAGGTACGCTCCACGGCTATTTCTAGTGTGTGTGATAGGATTAGGGATTGAGGTCAGCAGAGTTCCCACTTCCCAGAGCTTGTCCTGTGAGTTTAACCATCAGGTCTTTCCTGGTGCTCCTAACCACCAGGTCTATAACAGTACAGGTGGCCCAAAGTGTTAATGCATCTCAATAGAGGGATAAGAGAAGTTCTGAGACCATTTTTTTTTCTCTGCAGTGTGTTTTGTCTTTCTTTTCCCCTTTACCTCTGGGTGGTTCAGGACATAGGTGTAGATATGGACATTCAAGGTCTGTCCTCTTGTGCGGATCATCTCACGGCAAGGGTACAAAGCATTCAAGATTTTGTAGTTCGGAATCCAATGTTAGAGCCTAGAATTCCAATTCCTGACTTGTTTTCTGGGGATAGATCTAAGTTTCTGAATTTCAAATATAATTGTAAATTGTTTCTTGCTTTGAAACCCCGCTCCTCTGGTGACCCAGTTCAACAAGTAAAAATCATTATTTCTTTGTTGCGTGGCGACCCTCAAGACTGGGCATTTTCCCTTGCGCCAGGAGATCCTGCATTGCGTGATGTAGATGCGTTTTTTCTGGCGCTTGGATTGCTTTATGATGAACCAAAATTAGTGGCTCAGACAGAGAAAAACTTGCTGGCTTTGTGTCAGGGTCAGGATGAAGCGGAGGTGTATTGTCAGAAGTTTAGAAAGTGGTCTGTGCTTACTCAGTGGAATGAGTGTGCCCTGGCGGCAATTTTCAGAAAAGGTCTTTCTGAAGCCCTTAAGGATGTCATGGTGGGATTTCCCACGCCTGCTGGTCTGAATGAGTCTATGTCCTTGGCCATTCAGATCGATCAGCGCTTGCGTGAGCGCAAAGCTGTGCACCATTTGGCGGTATTCTCTGAGCCTATGCAGTGTGATAGGACTTTGACCAGAGCTGAACGGCAAGAAAACAGACGTCAGAATGGGCTGTGTTTTTACTGTGGTGACTCCACTCATGCTATCTCTGATTGTCCTAAGCGCACTAAGCGGTTCGCTAGGTCTGCCACCATTGGTACGGTACAGTCTAAATTTCTTTTGTCCTTTACTCTGATTTGCTCTTTGTCGTCCTATTCTGTTATGGCGTTTGTGGATTCGGGGGCTGCCCTGAATTTGATGGACTTGGAGTTTGCTAGGCGCTGTGGTTTTTTCTTGGAGCCCTTGCAGTGTGCTATTCCATTGAGAGGAATTGATGCTACGCCTTTGGCCAAGAATAAGCCTCAGTACTGGACTCAATTGACCATGTGCATGGCTCCTGCACATCAGGAGGATATTCGCTTTTTGGTGTTACATAATCTGCATGATGTGGTCGTTTTGGGGTTGCCATGGCTACAGGTACATAATCCAGTATTGGATTGGAAATCTATGTCTGTGTCCAGCTGGGGTTGTCAAGGGGTACATGGTGATGTTCCATTGCTGTCAATTTCGTCTTCCACTCGTTCAGAAGTTCCTGAGTTTTTGTCGGATTACCGGGATGTATTTGATAAGCCCAAGGCCGGTGCCCTACCTCCTCATAGGGATTGTGATTGTGCCATTAATTTGATTCCTGGTAGTAAGTTTCCTAAGGGCCGACTGTTCAATTTATCTGTGCCAGAACACACCGCTATGCGGAGTTATATGAAGGAGTCCTTGGAGAAAGGGCATATTCGCCCGTCGTCGTCACCGTTGGGAGCAGGCTTCTTTTTTGTGGCCAAGAAGGATGGTTCTTTGAGACCTTGTATCGATTACCGCCTTCTTAATAAGATCACGGTCAAATTTCAGTACCCTTTACCGCTACTGTCTGATTTGTTTGCTCGGATTAAGGGGGCTAGTTGGTTCACCAAGATAGATCTTCGAGGGGCATATAATCTTGTGCGTATTAAACGGGGCGATGAATGGAAAACAGCATTTAATACGCCCGAGGGCCATTTTGAGTACCTGGTGATGCCATTCGGGCTTTCTAATGCTCCATCTGTTTCAGTCCTTTATGCATGACATCTTCAGAGAGTATCTGGATAGATTCATGATTGTATATTTGGATGATATTTTGGTCTTTTCGGATGATTGGGAGTCTCATGTGAAGCAGGTCAGAATGGTGTTGCAGGTCCTTCGTGCTAATTCCTTGTTTGTGAAGGGTTCTAAATGTCTCTTTGGAGTTCAGAAGGTTTCATTTTTGGGCTTCATTTTTTCCCCTTCTACTGTCGAGATGGACCCTGTTAAAGTTCAGGCCATTTATGATTGGACTCAGCCGACATCTGTGAAGAGCCTGCAGAAGTTCCTGGGTTTTGCTAATTTTTACCGTCGCTTCATCGCTAATTTTTCTAGTGTTGTTATACCGTTGACTGATTTGACCAAGAAAGGTGCTGATGTGGTCAATTGGTCTTCTGCGGCCGTTGAGGCTTTTCAGGAATTGAAGCGTCGTTTTTCTTCTGCCCCTGTGCTGTGCCAGCCAGATGTTTCGCTCCCGTTTCAGGTCGAGGTTGATGCTTCTGAGATTGGAGCAGGGGCTGTTTTGTCTCAGAGAAGTTCTGATGGCTCGGTGATGAAACCATGTGCTTTCTTTCTAGAAAGTTTTCGCCTGCCGAGCGTAATTATGATGTTGGCAATCGAGAGTTGTTGGCTATGAAGTGGGCATTCGAGGAGTGGCGACATTGGCTTGAAGGAGCCAAGCATCGCGTGGTGGTCTTGACGGATCACAAGAATTTAACTTATCTCGAGTCTGCCAAACGGTTGAATCCTAGACAGGCTCGATGGTCGCTGTTTTTCTCCTGTTTCGATTTTGTGGTTTCTTACCTTCCGGGCTCTAAGAATGTGAAGGCTGATGCCCTTTCAAGGAGTTTTGTGCCTGACTCTCCGGATGTTCCTGAGCCGGATGGTATTCTCAAGGAGGGGGTAATTTTGTCTGCCATCTCCCCTGATTTGCGGCGGGTGCTGCAGAAGTTTCAGGCTGATAGACCTGACCATTGTCCAGCGGAGAAGCTGTTTGTCCCTGATAGATGGACTAGTAGAGTTATCTCTGAAGTTCATTGTTCGGTGTTGGCTGGTCATCTCGGGATCTTTGGTACCAGAGATTTGGTGGCTAGATCCTTTTGGTGGCCTTCCATGTCACGGGATGTGCGTTCTTTTGTACAGTCCTGTGGGACTTGTGCTCGGGCTAAGCCCTGCTGTTCTCGTGCCAGTGGGTTGCTTTTGCCCTTGCCGGTCCCGAAGAGGCCCTGGACGCATATTTCCATGGATTTTATTTCAGACCTCCCTATCTCTCAAAGGATGTCGGTCATCTGGGTGGTTTGTGATCGCTTCTCTAAGATGGTCCATTTGGTACCCTTGTCTAAATTGCCTTCCTCCTCTGATTTGGTGCCATTGTTTTTCCAGCATGTGGTTCGTTTGCATGGCATTCCGGAGAACATCGTCTCGGACAGAGGTTCCCAGGTTGTTTCGAGGTTTTGGCGGTCCTTTTGTGCTAAGATGGGCATTGATTTGTCTTTTTCTTCGGCTTTCCATCCTCAGACAAATGGCCAAACCGAACGAACCAATCAGACTTTGGAAACATATCTGAGATGCTTTGTTTCTGTTGATCAGGATGATTGGGTGTCTTTCTTGCCTTTGGCTGAGTTCGCCCTTAATAATCGGGCCAGCTAGGCTACTTTGGTTTCGCCTTTTTTCTGTAATTCTGGTTTCCATCCTCGTTTTTCTTCAGGGCAGGTTGAGCCTTCGGACTGTCCTGGTGTGGATTCTGTGGTGGACAGGTTGCAGCAAATTTGGACTCACGTAGTGGACAATTTGACATTGTCCCAGGAGAAGGCTCAACGTTTCGCTAACCGCCGTCGCTGTGTTGGTCCCCGACTTCGTGTTGGGGATTTGGTTTGGTTGTCGTCTCGTTATGTTCCTATGAAGGTTTCCTCTCCTAAGTTTAAGCCTCGTTTCATTGGTCCTTATAAGATTTCTGAAGTTCTTAATCCTGTATCATTTCGTTTGGCCCTTCCTGCTTCTTTTGCCATCCATAATGTGTTCCATAGGTCGTTCTTGCGGAGATACGTGGCGCCTATGGTTCCCTCCGCTGACCCTCCTGCCCCGGTGTTGGTCGAGGGGGAGTTGGAGTATGTGGTGGAGAAGATTTTAGATTCTCGTATTTCAAGACGGAAACTCCAGTACCTGGTCAAGTGGAAGGGTTATGGTCAGGAAGATAATTCCTGGGTTGTTGCCTCTGATGTTCATGCTGCTGATCTGGTTTGTGCCTTTCATTTGGCTCGTCCTGATCGGCCTGGGGGTTCTGGTGAGGGTTCGGTGACCCCTCCTCAAGGGGGGGTACTGTTGTGAATTCTGTTTTGGAACTCCCTCCTGTGGTCATGAATGTTACTTCGGCGAGTTCTGTCCATGGACTCCCTCTGGTGGCTGTGAGTAGAACTGCTGGTTCTGAGGTTCCTTCCACAGGTGACCTGGTTAATTCTTAGGCTGGCTGCTCTATTTAACTCCACCCAGATCGTTACTCCATGCCACCTGTCAATGTTCCAGTACTGGTTCAGTTCGCTCTTGGATCTTTCTGGTGAACTCTCTACTCCAGCAGAAGCTAAGTCCCTGCTGGTTTATTTTGTTGTTCTTGTTTTCTTGTCCAGCTTGCTAATATGATTCTGTCTGGCTAGCTGGAAGCTCTGGGAGGCAGAGAGGCACCTCCGCACCGTGAATCGGTGCGGGGGTCTTTTTGCACACTCTGCGTGGTCTTTTGTAGTTTTTTGTGCTGACTGCAAAGTTACCTTTTCTATCCTCTGTCTGTTTAGGTAGTCTGGCCTCCCTTTGCTGAAACCTCTTTTATTCCTGTGTTTGTGACTTTCATCTTATCTCACAGTCAATATTTGTGGGGGGCTGCCTTTTCCTTTGGGGAATTTCTCTGAGGCAAGGTAGGCTTTACTTTCTATCTCTAGGGGTAGCTAGCCCTTAGGCTGTGTCGAGGCGTCTAGGCCTGTTAGGTACGCTCCACGGCTATTTCTAGTGTGTGTGATAGGATTAGGGATTGCGGTCAGCAGAGTTCCCACTTCCCAGAGCATGTCCTGTGAGTTTAACCATCAGGTCTTTCCTGGTGCTCCTAACCACCAGGTCTATAACACAGAACTCCAAATGGTTGGTAGGGGATCAAATACTTATTTCTCACTGCAAAATGCTAATAAATTTATATAATTTATACAATGTGATTTTCTGGGTTTTATTTTTTTATATTCTCAATGTTAAAATTAACCTATCCTTAAAATTATAGACTGTTCATGCCTTTGGCAAACTTACAAAATCAGCAAGAGATTAAATACTTATTTCCTTCACTATAAAATCGCTGAGGCCACCCTGCTCTTCTCCACTGCTCGTCATCGCCGAGTGTCCTCTATTACCTTGTGGATTACAACGCTTTTATAACTGTTGCTGTTATTCTCCACCTTGATTCGTCGGACTCCATGGTTCCCGATTACACCTCCTGTTACTGTTCTTCAAGAACTGCTTACTTTGTCTCATCTGGAACTCGCTGCTGTACCAATGTCTTCTCTCCTATAACAAGCTATTATAATGGTTTTGCAGTTGCTACTAGAGGGAGCTCTCTGCACATAGATTTATGGCGCTGAATTCAATACCAGTTCTATAAATCTATATGTTGTCAGCTCCCCCTGGTGGTAGCTTTATGCCCGCAGATATAAAACATTTATGAAATACAGAGCTACCATTATTATAAAATTAATCAGGTTGCAGCTTTCATTTTGCAAATTTCTTTAAAAAAAATAAGAATAACTGAATGTTTTAGAATGTAAATACCTGTAAAACAGGCCTTATAGATAATCAGAGGAGCCACTTTGGATGCAGGCAGATAGAAAGAGGCTTTCAGGGCTCCTGCTTGTTGGCCATGGACCACCAACGTGACTGTTGGACCAGGATCCTGCAAATGTGTGAAATATAATGTAATATACAGTGGGTACGGAAAGTATTCAGATCCCTTTACATTTTTCACTCTTTGTTTCATTGCAGCCATTTGGTAAATTCAAAAAAAGTTCATTTTTTTCTCATTAATGTGCACTCTGCTCCCCATCTTGACTGAAAAAAAACAGAAATGTAGACATTTTTGCAAATTTATTAAAATAGAAAAGCTGAAATATCACATGGTCACCTGTAACTCAGGATCAGTAATGTAATGTATGTACACAGTGACTGCACCAGCAGAATAGTGAGTGCAGCTCTGGGGTATAATACAGGATGTAACTCAGGATCAGTAATGTAATGTATGTACACAGTGACTGCACCAGCAGAATAGTGAGTGCAGCTCTGGAGTATAATACAGGATGTAACTCAGGATCAGTAATGTAATGTATGTACACAGTGACTGCACCAGCAGAATAGTGAGTGCAGCTCTGGGGTATAATACAGGATGTAACTCAGGATCAGTAATGTAATGTATGTACACAGTGACTGCACCAGCAGAATAGTGAGTGCAGCTCTGGAGTATAATACAGGATGTAACTCAGGATCAGTAATGTAATGTATGTACACAGTGACTGCACCAGCAGAATAGTGAGTGCAGCTCTGGAGTATAATACAGGATGTAACTCAGGATCAGTAATGTAATGTATGTACACAGTGACTGCACCAGCAGAATAGTGAGTGCAGCTCTGGGGTATAATACAGGATGTAACTCAGGATCAGTAATGTAATGTATGTACACAGTGACTGCACCAGCAGAATAGTGAGTGCAGCTCTGGAGTATAATACAGGATGTAACTCAGGATCAGTAATGTAATGTATGTACACAGTGACTGCACCAGCAGAATAGTGAGTGCAGCTCTGGAGTATAATACAGGATGTAACTCAGGATCAGTAATGTAATGTATGTACACAGTGACTGCACCAGCAGAATAGTGAGTGCAGCTCTGGAGTATAATACAGGATGTAACTCATGATCAGTAATGTAATGTATGTACACAGTGACTGCACCAGCAGAATAGTGAGTGCAGCTCTGGGGTATAATACAGGATGTAACTTAGGATCAGTAATGTAATGTATGTACACAGTGACTGCACCAGCAGAATAGTGAGTGCAGCTCTGGGGTATAATACAGGATGTAACTCAGGATCAGTAATGTAATGTATGTACACAGTGACTGCACCAGCAGAATAGTGAGTGCAGCTCTGGAGTATAATACAGGATGTAACTCAGGATCAGTAATGTAATGTATGTACACAGTGACTGCACCAGCAGAATAGTGAGTGCAGCTCTGGAGTATAATACAGGATGTAACTCAGGATCAGTAATGTAATGTATGTACACAGTGACTGCACCAGCAGAATAGTGAGTGCAGCTGTGGGGTATAATACAGGATGTAACTCCGCATCAGTAATGTAATGTATGTACACAGTGACTGCACCAGCAGAATAGTGAGTGCAGCTCTGGGGTATAATACAGGATGTAACTCAGGATCAGTAATGTAATGTATGCACACAGTGACTGCACCAGCAGAATAGTGAGTGCAGCTCTGGGGTATAATACAGGATGTAACTCAGGATCAGTAATGTAATGTATGTACACAGTGACTGCACCAACAAAATAGTGAGTGCAGCTCTGGGGTATAATACAGGATGTAACTCAGGATCAGTAATGTAATGTATGTACACAGTGACTGCACCAGCAGAATAGTGAGTGCAGCTGTGGGGTATAATACAGGATGTAACTCAGGATCAGTAATGTAATGTATGTACACAGTGACTGCACCAGCAGAATAGTGAGTGCAGCTCTGGGGTATAATACAGGATGTAACTCAGGATCAGTAATGTAATGTATGTACACAGTGACTGCACCAGCAGAATAGTGAGTGCAGCTCTGAGGTATAATACAGGATGTAACTCAGGATCAGTAATGTAATATATGTACACAGTGACTGCACCAGCAGAATAGTGAGTGCAGCTCTGGAGTATAATACAGGATGTAACTCAGGATCAGTAATGTAATGTATGTACACAGTGACTGCACCAGCAGAATAGTGAGTGCAGCTCTGGAGTATAATACAGGATGTAACTCAGGATCAGTAATGTAATGTATGTACACAGTGACTGCACCAGCAGAATAGTGAGTGCAGCTCTGGAGTATAATACAGGATGTAACTCATGATCAGTAATGTAATGTATGTACACAGTGACTGCACCAGCAGAATAGTGAGTGCAGCTCTGGGGTATAATGCAGGATGTAACTTAGGATCAGTAATGTAATGTATGTACACAGTGACTGCACCAGCAGAATAGTGAGTGCAGCTCTGGGGTATAATACAGGATGTAACTCAGGATCAGTAATGTAATGTATGTACACAGTGACTGCACCAGCAGAATAGTGAGTGCAGCTCTGGAGTATAATACAGGATGTAACTCAGGATCAGTAATGTAATGTATGTACACAGTGACTGCACCAGCAGAATAGTGAGTGCAGCTCTGGAGTATAATACAGGATGTAACTCAGGATCAGTAATGTAATGTATGTACACAGTGACTGCACCAGCAGAATAGTGAGTGCAGCTGTGGGGTATAATACAGGATGTAACTCCGCATCAGTAATGTAATGTATGTACACAGTGACTGCACCAGCAGAATAGTGAGTGCAGCTCTGGGGTATAATACAGGATGTAACTCAGGATCAGTAATGTAATGTATGCACACAGTGACTGCACCAGCAGAATAGTGAGTGCAGCTCTGGGGTATAATACAGGATGTAACTCAGGATCAGTAATGTAATGTATGTACACAGTGACTGCACCAACAAAATAGTGAGTGCAGCTCTGGGGTATAATACAGGATGTAACTCAGGATCAGTAATGTAATGTATGTACACAGTGACTGCACCAGCAGAATAGTGAGTGCAGCTGTGGGGTATAATACAGGATGTAACTCAGGATCAGTAATGTAATGTATGTACACAGTGACTGCACCAGCAGAATAGTGAGTGCAGCTCTGGGGTATAATACAGGATGTAACTCAGGATCAGTAATGTAATGTATGTACACAGTGACTGCACCAGCAGAATAGTGAGTGCAGCTCTGGGGTGTAATACAGGATGTAACTCAGTATCAGTAATGTAATGTATGTACACAGTGACTGCACCAGCAGAATAGTGAGTGCAGCTCTGGAGTATAATACAGGATGTAACTCAGGATCAGTAATGTAATGTATGTACAAAGTGACTGCACCAGCAGAATAGTGAGTGCAGCTCTGGGGTGTAATACAGGATGTAACTCAGGATCAGTAATGTAATGTATGTGCACAGTGACTGCACCGCAGAATAGTGAGTGCAGCTCTGGGGTATAATACAGATGTAACTCGTGACAGAGTATACATATTTTACGCCACAAGAAATGTGTTAATGTTTTATACAGATCACATATGTATACAAACTATACGATGATGTGAAATAGAGCACATAACATTCAGGACTCTGAGATGGAAATCCGCATGTATTAATGTTTTGCTATATAATCCTTGCCAAGGTGTGGGAGGAGGTGGTTGTATCTGGAAAAGGTGGCAGAGCAAGGTTACCATGTTCTCACTTGTCACAGTATTGTCTCTGCTCTTCTGATTCTCCTCCATCCGCACACTTTACCTTGTTACATAACAATTCTGAGTCACCAACAGCCTTAAATGAGGATGAACCAGTAATTGGCATCACAGACATTGACAGAAGACCAGTGATCGCTGCTGGTGGATTACAGTCTTTATATAGGGAGCTTCATGGATACATGATGAGATACATATATGAGAACATGTTTCCAATGGAAAGATTTAGCTTTTTGTGCATCTGGCTTTTCTTAAAGGGAATCTGTCAACAGATTTTTGCTATTTAATCTGAGAGCAGCATAATGTACGGGCATAGAGCCTGATTCCAGGGATGTGTCACTTATTAAGCTGTGTTCTGTAGTTTCAAAACCTTCAGCAGGAGATTTATACTGACTAGGTGCCATGTGAAAACTAGTCCAGCTAATCTGTCTAACCCGCCTCCATCACTGATTGGCTATTTGCTGACAGTGTACACAGGAAGTTGCCAATCAGTGGTGTGGGCTTGATTACACACAGATCAGTGTTCTGAGCACTGCTACATATGTGGCAGAGAAAGCACAGATTGTATCAAAACTGCACCAAGCAGTCCAGGAAGAGACACATTCCTGCAATCAGGGTTTTTGCCCCTACATTATGCTGCTTTCAGATTGCAGCATAACCTGCTGACACATTCCAAATGCGCTAGTGGGTACCAATGAGTACATATGACCGTTCTCAGCATGTAAGTGGGTCCACTGCCCTCTTATAAACCCCACCAGTATGTTCTGTTATATCCTTTCTGTGGGTGCTGCGATGAGTATGGGAACGCCCCATGATGAGTGATGCGAGTGAGTGGTTAGCATGTGAGCTATATGCTGATGTCGATGCTTGGAGCCACTGATAGCAGTGAGGAGGTCTCAGGTACTGGTCATTGTTTTTCTTAATGCACTAAGTTACTGGCTAAATGGTTTCATAAGGCAGCATAGGATTCACTGACAGCACTGATGTACTGCTGAGCAGGCTGTCAGTCAGTGCCGGCTGCACGGTTATACCTCCCGCTATGTACTGAGCGGAGACTGAAGCAGCACCGGCCGCAGCTCTATGACTGAAAGTCAGAGGCTGCAGGGAGGAATAAGGTTCATTTCCTCCCAGGAGCCGGGCTTTCAGTTCGGCGGCCGCACGGCTGCAGTGTAATAATGTTTGGGGACATGACAGGATCCCTTTAATATAGCGCAGTATGACTGACACCATTATTCAAGGACTTATATAACATAGGGAGATCACGCAGCCACTATGGGGCCCTTGAAAAAAGAGGGCCCCATATCCTTAGCTACTGACTGGTGAGAAACTGTACAAGACTCTTACTTTCGACAAGGATTAGCAAACATTTGGTAAGCAATAGTGATGAGCGAACTTGCTCGCATAAGGTGTTATCCAAACATGTCCGTGTTCATGTGTTGCGGCTGTTGAACATCTACGGGGACTCGAACATATTTTTCAAGCATTATGAAGTCGCACAGTTAGTACATGAGCATGCTCGGATAACATCTTATCGGAGAATGCTTGCTCATGCAAAATGCAAGATTCGACATCTGGGCAAGAAAAACGAAAATTACATCTATAGAATGGGAGGAATAGAACTAAGCAACAGCTCGTGTGATAAAGACTTGGGTATACCAATACATCACAGACCACACATGAGTCAACAGTGTGATGCAGCAGCAAAAAAGCAAACAGTCCTAGAATGTATGAAGAGAAGCCTAGAGTCTAGATCACTAAGTAATTATCCCCATCTACTCCCCCTTGGTCAGGCCTCATCTTCTGGAATACTGTGTGCAGCTCTGAGCACCACATTTTAAAAAAGATATTGAAAAACTGGAGCAAATTCAGAGAAGAGCTACCAGGATGGTGAGGGGACTGAAAACTATGTCCTATGAGGAAAGGATAAAGGATCTGGGAAAGTTTAGCCTGCAAAAAAGAAGGCCAAGAGGAGACTTAATAGCTGTCTACAAATATCTCAAGGGCTGTCACATTGTAGAAGGATCATACTTATTCTAATTTTCACATGGAAACAGGAGAAGCAATGGGATGAAACTGAGAGGGAGAAGATATAGATTAGATATAAGAAAAACCTTTTTGACATTGAGGGTGATCAATGAGTGGAACAGGTTGCCATGAGAGGTGGTGAGTTCTCCTCCAATGGAAGTCTTCAGAAGCTGGAAAGACAAATGTCTGAGATGGGTTAGTGAATCCTGCATTGAGCAGGGGGTCGGACACGATGACCCTGGAGGTCCCTTCCAACTCTAACATTCTATGATTCATCGCCAGTAAGGAATTGACCTAATCGTCATGGAAAAGGCACGGGTCCTGGGTGGCGTACGTACTACGGTTAGCCTGTAACAGTCTCACACTCTGGTCAAGTGTTGGAATATTGGAATAGCAGAAGAACATTGAGAATGAAGGGACTATTCCTGTATTCAACCATTGCAGAAACTGTGGCTGATTATTATCCAATTCCCATTTGACCTTTGATTTGCCGTTTATGGAGCTTAATTATTACAATTGTCGCAGAGCAGAGGTAGATATTAACAGTAGTGATGAGCGAGTATACTCAGTACTTGAGATTTCTCGAGCACGCTCGGGTGTCCTTCGAGTATTTTTTAGTGCTCGGAGATTTAGTTTTCATCGCCGCAGCTGAATGATTTACATCTGTTAGCCAGCATAAGTACATGTGGGGGTTGCCTGATTGCTAGAGAATCCCCACATGTAATCAAACTGGCTAACAGATGTAAATCATTCTGCTGCAGCAATGAAAACTAAATCTCTAAGCACTAAAAAATACTCGGAGGACCCCCAAGCATGCTCGAGAAATCTCGAGTAACGAGCATATTCGCTCATCACTAATTAACAGCCCTGACATGGAAGATCCTGACCTCGGGCACTGTCACATCGCCAGGACATAGATATAATAGCAAAAATGGAAGTGATACCAGCCAGTATTGGGATTTTATGACTGGTGAGCTAATCAGGAGGAGGAGTTTGACAATCACGTTGGAAAATGTCCGCTGCAAAATTGTTCGTAGAAAGAATTCACGTGTAGATTTCGTTGCAGATTTGGAATGAATTTCACTCCTTTCCATTAACTAAGCATTGAATAAGGTGGGCACCTGGCGGAAACCTGCGCAAACACGGGGAGAACATACAAACTTCATGCAGATATTATCCTCGGTGGGATTTGAACCCAGGGCCCCAGTGCTGCAAATAATAAAGGTTTTCCATTGTGTATTCATTTTTTTTCTTAACGTTATAATTCCACTGCTTTAATAGGGGCCAGTGTGCAGATAAAAAATACAATGAAAACTTCCACAACTTTCTCCTATATTCTGTGTTTTCAGTTTCTCATCAATCTCAACTTCTCGGCTTGCTGTAAATTGTTTACATCGACTCTCTGGATTCTTTCTGAAGGTTGTGAATTTCACGACGGCCTAGGATGGCGGTAATGAGAGTTACAGATGATTGGGTGGGCCCCGCCAGGGTGTTTAGTGCGCAGCCGTTGTATCATAAGGCATAGAAAAGAAATCGGATTGGCACATACCGTCCCGTGCAACAAAATCCTTTATTGTGGCATCATCATACCAACAGCAGGCAGATAAAACAGTGGAGCAAATGCAGACGACGATCGTTTAACGCTTACATTGAAACTGTTAAAATGCCTGAGTATGGAGGTGACCTCAATAAATTATTATTAAGGAGGATAGATGGATTATTCGGACTCGTGCTCAAGGTCCATTAGGCTTTAATCACTAACTCGACATGGCTGTGTTTTTGTGATTTGTTTTTATTTATCTGTTTTTAACAATATTTTTTGTACTGCATGTATCTGCCTTTCACTTGTTCACAATTAATTATATGCTTTTACCTGATGGTGGGTGGAACAAGGGCAATGGCTGCTGATAAATATTCTGTGAGCTTTGTCCTACATAGGACCTGTTGAAGCGCAATGTAAGCGTGAAACGATCGTCGTCTGTATTTGCACCACTGTTTTATCTGCCTGCTGTTGGTATGATGATGCCACAATAAAGGATTTTGTTGCACGGGACGGTATGTGCCAATCTGCTTTCTTTTCTATAGACATACAGATTCTTTTTCTTTGGAAGTGGCACCCGTAATCCCTGGTGTGTGTGCAGCTTCATCAACCCGAGGTCATACAGCTGTGCCTTTGTCCTGCTTCTCTTCTATGGTATGTGAATTGTATCATGAGGCATCATCGTGTATGTACATTTATGGCACAATAGTCGCACCCTGGCACTATGGGAGGTATTTACTGCTCCGTTGATGGCTGTAGACTATATGGAGACTATAGTGTTCGGCGTAGAATGGCGCAGACAAATTCTTCCTCATTACTATGTCCCCGTCCTAACGAGTTTCAGAGTCCGCAGCGAATAAACTGATCCACTAAACACCCATGGGTGATGTATTATACAGAAGTGTAATCCTATAGCTTCTGATATGTACACAGCGACTTGTAGAAGGGGATTACTGTTATCCAGAAACTGTGCCCCCAAAATATTGTCTAATGACGTGAATAATCCAAGTGTTATTATGAATGAATATAGTATATATGGAATGTAATATGTAGGGGATATAACCTGATCAGAACCCAACTCCACAGTATTCTCCTCCCCCATCTGTAGAGCAGCACAATGCTGTTAGGGGGTACTTTCTCCTGGAATCACCAAACCCAGACTCCTCCATCAGAGGCAGATAGAGAAGTGCAATCTATCACTGCACAGAACACGTCTCTTCCAGAGTCCAGTGGTGGCGGCTTTACACCACTGCATCCGACGCTCAGCATTGTACTTGGTGATGTACGGCTGCCTGCAGCTGCTCAGCCATGAAGCTCCTGTAAAGCTGCAGTAGCATCGTTCGCAGTGAAGAAGCAGTGACCCACAAATTCAAACACAAAAGTCTCTTTTAATGTGTTTCTTCACAGCATTAAAGTCCACTTCACATAAATGCATATAACTTCAGTGATCAGTTTACACCAGTTCAAAGTAATGCATATCACATGGCTTTAGATTTGCGGTCCCTAAACAGGCCAGACTTCCCTTGTCCAGTTTCCCTGGGCGACCGCGCGCCATCTCACAGTCTCTATACGTCTCCGTACACACAGCCTCATATGTTGCAGACACTACTCACGCCAGCCCTCCTCTGACTAGTTCTCGTGGGTGTCCTGCATCGCTGTATCACAGTCTCTAACAGACTCATTACTCACACAGTCGTACACAGTTCAGGATATCCTCCGGATAGCAGCCGGGCACCATATCCACCTGTTTGCAATCGTTGCACATGCTAGTCGTCTTTTGGGCACAGGACATCCACCTCCGGGCACAGGACATCCACCTCCGGGCACAGGACTATCCACATCCGACTCCTACGGGCACAGGACATCCACCTCCGGGCACAGGACTGTCCACATCCGAGACCAGTACCATGGACGACTTGCATCTCTGTGTACGCTGCGGGTGCCAGGCTATCAGCTGCCCTGGGAGCTGGCTCTGCTGGCCTCCATGCACTCTGCAGACCAGCACACACCAGACTGACACTGATGTGCACCTCACACATGTGGCCTCTCCTGGCCAGGCACCCGACACACCCATACCCCTTACTGCAGGGCTTTTAAACACACACAAACCTGTGGCCTTCAGCCACCTGGAAAACCCAGACCGGAAATCCGTGACACTCATGCACACCTATGGACTTCATCCGTCTACATGCACATTCTGGGGAGAACAAACAGCGCCCCCTAGCTGTATCAGAGGCCACAACCTCACACTCCCTACAGGGGAGCAGTGTTTGTGCTCATGTTACTATTAGAGGAGGGTTAGAGTTCTTGCGGTTCCTTACACTTACCAGTAATACCACTGGAATATTTCAATGATTCAGAGGAGTGTCTCAATATATCCCAAGGTGTCGGCATGCAGTGTCTTGAAAAAGTATTCATACCTCGTGAACTTTTCCACATTTTTTCACATTGCACGCACAAACCTAAATGTATTTTACTGAACTTATGTTACATACCAAATTAAGTAGCAAGTATTTGTGAAGTTTAAAGGAAATTATACATGGCTTTCTAAATATTTAAAATATATAAATCTGAAAATTGTGAGGTGCATTTTTAATCAACCTGCCTTAAGTAAATACTTTGTCGGACCACCTTTCGCTGCAATTACTGCGGACAGTCTTTTGGAGTCTGTCTCTACCAGCTTTGCACATCTAGAGGTGACATTTTTGCCCCTTTTTCTTTGCACACTAGCTCAGTGAGATTGGATGGATACGTCTGTGAATAGCAATTTTCACATCTTGTCACAGATGATCGATGGGATTTCGGTCTGGACTGTGTGAGGCAGTGACCAGTGTCACAGGTAGGGGTCGCTATTAGTGATGAGCGAGTATACTCGTTGCTCGGGTTTTCACGAGCACACTCGTGTGTCCTCCGAGTATTTATGACTGCTTGGAGATTTAGTTTTCATCAAGGAAGCTGAATGATTTACAGCTACTAGCCAGGCTGAGTACATGTGGGGGTTGCCTGGTTGCTAGGGAATCCAGACATGTAATCAAGCAGGCTAGTAGCTGTAAATCATTCAGCTGCTGTGATGAATACGAAATCTCCGAACAGTCGTAAATACTCAGAGGTCACCCGAGCGTGCTAGGGAAAACCCGAGCAACAAGTACAGTTAGGTCCATATATATTTGGACAGAGACAACATTTTTCTAATTTTGGTTATAGACATTACCACATTGAATTTTAAACAAAACAATTCAGATGCAGTTGAAGTTCAGACTTTCAGCTTTCATTTGAGGGTCTCCACATTAAAATTGGATGAAGGGTTTAGGAGTTTCAGCTCCTTAACATGTGCAACCCTGTTGGTAAAGGGACCAAAAGTAATTGGACAGATTAAATAATTTTAAATAAAATGTTCATTTCTAGTACCTGGTTGAAAACCCTTTGTTGGTAATGACTGCCTGAAGTCTTGAACTCATGGACATCACCAGACGCTGTGTTTCCTCCTTTTTGATGCTCTGCCAGGCCTACACTGCGGTGGTTTTCAGTTGCTGTTTGTTTTTGGGCCTTTCTGTCTGAAGTTTAGTCTTTAACAAGTGAAATGCTGCTCAATTGGGTTGAGATCAGGTGACTGACTTGGCCATTCAAGAATATTCCACTTCTTTGCTTTAATAAACTCCTGGGTTGCTTTGGCTTCATGTTTTTGGTCATTGTCCATCTGTAGTATGAAACGACGACCAATCAGTTTGCTACATTTGGCTGGATCTGAGCACACAGTATGGCGGCTCTGAAGACCTCAGAATTCATTCGGCTGCTTCTGTCCTGTGTCACATCATCAATAAACACTAGTGACCCAGTGCCACTGGCAGCCATGCATGCCCGCGCCATCACACTGCCTCCGCCGTGTTTTACAGATGATGTGGTATGCTTTGGATCATGAGCTGTACCACGCCTTCGCCATTCTTTTCTCTTTCCATCATTCTGGTAGAGGTTGATCTTGGTTTCATCTGTCCAAAGAATGTTCTTCCAGAACTGTGCGGCTTTTTTAGATGTTTTTTAGCAAAGTCCAGTCTAGTCTTTTTATTCTTGGAGCTTATGAGTGGCTTGCACCGTGCAGTGAACCCTCTGTAGTTACTTTCATGCAGTCTTCTCTATATGGTAGATTTGGATATTGATACAGTTAGGGCCAGAAATATTTGGACAGTGACACAATTTTCGCGAGTTGGGCTCTGCATGCCACCACATTGGATTTGAAATGAAACCTCTACAACAGAATTCAAGTGCAGATTGTAACGTTTAATTTGAAGGGTTGAACAAAAATATCTGATAGAAAATGTAGGAATTGTACACATTTCTTTACAAACACTCCACATTTTAGGAGGTCAAAAGTAATTGGACAAATAAACATAACCCAAACAAAATATTTTTATTTTCAATATTTTGTTGCAAATCCTTTGGAGGCAATCACTGCCTTAAGTCTGGAACCCATGGACATCACCAAACGCTTGGTTTCCTCCTTCTTAATGCTTTGCCAGGCCTTTACAGCCGCAGCCTTCAGGTCTTGCTTGTTTGTGGGTCTTTCCGTCTTAAGTCTGGATTTGAGCAAGTGAAATGCATGCTCAATTGGGTTTAGATCTGGAGATTGACTTGGCCATTGCAGAATGTTCCACTTTTTGGCACTCATGAACTCCTGGGTAGCTTTGGCTGTATGCTTGGGGTCATTGTCCATCTGTACTATGAAGCGCCGTCCAATCAACTTTGCAGCATTTGGCTGAATCTGGGCTGAAAGTATATCCCGGTACACTTCAGAATTCATCCGGCTACTCTTGTCTGCTCTTATGTCATCAATAAACACAAGTGACCCAGTGCCATTGAAAGCCATGCATGCCCATGCCATCACGTTGCCTCCACCATGTTTTACAGAGGATGTGGTGTGCCTTGGATCATGTGCCGTTCCATTTCTTCTCCAAACTTTTTTCTTCCCATCATTCTGGTACAGGTTGATCTTTGTCTCATCTGTCCATAGAATACTTTTCCAGAACTGAGCTGGCTTCTTGAGGTGTTTTTCTGCAAATTTAACTCTGGCCTGTCTATTTTTGGTATTGATGAATGGTTTGCATCTAGATGTGAACCCTTTGTATTTACTGTCATGGAGTCTTCTCTTTACTGTTGACTTAGAGACAGATACACCTACTTCACTGAGAGTGTTCTGGACTTCAGTTGATGTTGTGAACGGGTTCTTCTTCACCAAATTAAGTATGCGGCGATCATCCACCACTGTTGTCATCCGTGGACGCCCAGGCCTTTTTGAGTTCCCAAGCTCACCAGTCAATTCCTTTTTTCTCAGAATGTACCCAACTGTTGATTTTGCTACTCCAAGCATGTCTGCTATCTCTCTGATGGATTTTTTTCTTTTTTTTCAGCCTCAGGATGTTCTGCTTCACCTCAATTGAGAGTTCCTTTGACCGCATGTTGTCTGCTCACAGCAACAGCTTCCAAATGCAAAACCACACACCTGGAATCCACCCCTGACCTTTTAACTACTTCATTGATTACAGGTTAACGAGGGAGACGCCTTCAGAGTTAATTGCAGCCCTTAGAGTCCATTGTCCAATTACTTTTGGTCCCTTGAAAAAGAGGACGCTATGCATTACAGAGCTATGATTCCTAAACCCTTTCTCCGATTTGGATGTGGAAACTATCATATTGCAGCTGGGAGTGTGCACTTTCAGCCCATATTATATATATAATTGTATTTCTGAACATGTTTTTGTAAACAGCTAAAATAACAAAACTTGTGTCACTGTCCAAATATTTCTGGCCCTAACTGTACGTCTACCTCCTGGAGAGTGTGGTTCACTTGGTTGGCTGTTGTGAAGGGGTGATTATTCTTCACCATGGAGATTATTTTGCGATCATCCACCACTGTTGTCTTCTGTGGGCGCCCAGGTCTTTTTGCATTGATGAGTTCACCAGTGCTTTCTTTCTTTCTCAGGATGTACCAAACTGTAGATTTTGCCACTCCTAATATTGTAGCAATTTCTCAGATGGGTTTTTTCTGTTTTCGCAGCTTAAGGATGGCTTGTCTCACCTGCATGGAGAGCTCCTTTGACCGCATATTTACTTCACAGCAAAACCTTCCAAATGCAGCACCACACCTCAAATCAACTCCAGGCCTTTTATCTGCTTATTTGAGAATGACATAATGAAGGGATTGCCCACACCTGTCCATGAAATAGCGTTGGAGTCAATTGTCCAATTACTTTTGGTCCCTTTAAAAACAGGGTGGCACATGTTAAGAAGGTGAAACTCCTAAACCCTTCATCCAATTGTAATGTGGATACCCTCAAATGAAATCTGAAAGTCTGATCTTCAACTGCATCTGAATTGTTTTGTTTAAAATTCATTTTGGTAATTTCTATAACCAAAATTAGAAAAATGTTGTCTCTGTCCAAATATATATGGACCTAACTGTATATTCTCTCATCACTAATCGCTATGTGTTCTCCCCAGGATGTACACGGAGGCGTATTGAGGCCATGGGTATGCATTGCAGTCACAGGCGTAGCTGTGATTGCAATTGTGAGGCAATGACCGATGTCACAGGTGGGGGTTGCTGTGTGTTCTCCCCAGGATGTGCACGGAGGCGTATGAAGGCCATGAGAGTGCATTGCAGTCACAGGCGTAGCTTTGATTGCAATGCAGACTAAAAATAAGTGTTAGTCTTGGGCATGTTAGTGTCCAAGGCAGAGTTGGGAAAACCTGCTCTGGGTTTTTGTGTTTGGAAACAGACAGCAGGATGGTAGCCGTGCAGTTCGTTTCATTCCAGGCCCGGGATTTTCATGTGGCTGAAGGCCACAGATCCCAGTTAAAATCCCTGCAGTAAAGGGTTTGGGTGTGTCAGGGTCAGTCAGTATCAGTCTGGTGTATGCTAGAGGGCAGAGCAATCGGCTCTGCAGAGCTCCTGTGTGAGGCAACACAGGAAAGTGGAACCAAGCAGCCAGGGGAGCTGAGATGCCTGTCACCCACAGCATGCACAGCAGTGCAGTCACCCACTGTAACTGGTCAGAGGAGGACTGGCGTGTTTAATGACTGTAAACTGAAAGATAACGTGTACTGTGTAACGCTGTGAGTAAAAAGAAATTAACATGGTGGTGCAGTCAACCACAGCAACCGATCAGAGGTGATCTGGTGGGGTTATCGGAAGATATGTTCCCGGCAGTGACTTGGAGGATACCAGGTACTATGTAGTGCTGTGAGTTGGACATTAATGGTACATACTTGTATGAATTGGATATTAATGCTGTGAAGTAACTGCAAGAGACTGGGTTGGAACTTTGCTGGGTCACTGCCTCCTCACTGCATATGTGGGCTACCGCGGCACTACAACTGTGACTAGGCTGTGTTCACACACACATGAATATTCTTTGATGTAAACCATCCATTGTAGCTCTGGCAGGATGTTTAGGGTTGTTGTCCAGCTTGAAGTTGAACCTACGCCCCAGTCTCAAGTCTTTTGATCTTCCCATCAACTCTCACCAGCTTCCCTGTCCCTGCTATAGAAAAGCCTCCCCCCAGCATGATGGTGCCACCACCTTGTTTGCCGGTAGGAATGGTGTTTTCTGCCACACATAGCGTTTTGCATTTATCCCCAAAAAACGTTTAATTTGGTCTCATCTGACCAGAACACCTTCTTCCACATGCTCGCTGTATTCTCTACATAGCTTTTTGCAAAATGTAAACAGGACATTTTATGTCTTGCTGTCAAAAATGGCTTTCATCTTGCCACTCTTCCAAAAAAGTTGGTGTAAAGTAGTGTAACCTCCAAGCTCTGTGTCATTGTAATGTAGTCTAACTACCAGCTTAGAGACTGAATTTGTGTAATCGACATGATCAGTGCCTCATATTAAATAACATGTAACCTTTATGTTTGTACTCTACACTCCCCTCGTTTTGAGTAAACATTTTAAAAGTTAACCCTACTGTATCTGTGGTCCTTCATTACACCTTCCTCGAGCTGGGAGACGTATCTGGGGTTAAAGAGCCACATATACGTTTTGCTCTTCTTACACTTACAACAGATGATTATGGAGATGAGATTAATGTTCTCTTCATCATTCAGGCATAAAAGAGAAAGCTGGAGTCTGAAGAGGTAAATAGGCCATCAATGAAGAATATTAACCCCTTTATGACTGGCTGTGACATACACTTTCATCACAGGTCATGTGTGAGCTATATAGTGCAGGCTTAGGAGCTGAGCCCGCTCCACACTGGGCAGACACTGGCTATGTTTCACAACTGTCATCCCCCTCTCACCAATCAATTACTGTAGCTGCTTCGATCACTGCTGTTTAACCATTTAAAATGCTACTGTTACTGCTACTAATTAAAACAACCTTTGAAGCAGAGATGTGGACAGGTGATGCATATCTTCTGGGGAAAAGAAAGTAAGCTGTGAGATCAGTGGAGAAGTACAGAGGCTGCATTTGTTCCAAAGAAGAAGCATCCTGGGTTCAAAGAATTTGGCTTAGAATGTTCCAGCCTTTGTGTCCCCATTGTCCAGATATGAACATTGAGGATTTATTTGAATCCAATATTTATGGGATGTAGATTTTTGGCATCATAGCGAAGGGATGGACGTGATGCATTCATTCACATCACCGTGGGTCCACTAGAACCCCTCCAATTTAATAATGGTCCAATAAATGGTGTAAACAAGGCCATGTTGATCTCTATGTAACTATAAAATTATGATAAGAAATATGATGTCAATATCTACCACCTAGAACCTTCTGGGGTGAAGATATTCTGTAAGTTGGGGATCTCATAAAATTCGAACAGACCCAGCACATCCCACAATCCGCCTCCACATGAGCTCATCAAGGGGCGGAGTGTGGGCATAACTCTGAGCTAATAAAAAGCAGTATTTGGGTCTGAGTTATTTGTCGAACCTTGGAAGACATAGTTCACTGTGGTTCTGTCCATTCTCCCAATCGGAGTGCTTCCCTCTGCTAAGCTCTGAGCCGTGACCATGTTTAGTAATTCTCTTTCGTCATTCCTTTTTATTTTATGCAATTGAATATATAGTATTGTTTTTTTTCCAGTTTATAGCATCTCGTATATTTTTCCTAAACACTGTCTATCTTTCTGGATTAGATATATAAATTTAATAACTCTGTTCCTCTTGTTCTGTAAACCGCACCCTTGAAGCCATACGTCACCTATAAGGGGTGTCTAATTGGCTTGTACAGTATAAACAATTGGTGATGGCAGTTAATATTTCTTTTGTTATTGAGGAGCTGGCAGTGATCAAACTGGGGGTATATATATATACAGTACAGACCAAAAGTTTGGACACACCTTCTCATTTAAAGATTTTTCTGTATTTTCATGACTATGAAAATTGTACATTCACACTGAAGGCTTCAAAACTATGAATTAACACATGTGGAATTATATACTTAACAAAAAAGTGTGAAACAACTGAAATTATGTCTTATATTCTAGGATATTCAAAGTAGCCACCTTTTGCTTTGATGACTGCTTTGCACACTCTTGGCATTCTCTTGATAAGCTTCAAGAGGTAGTCACCGGGAATGGTCTTCCAACAATCTTGAAGGAGTTCCCAGAGATACTTAGCACTTGTTGGCCCTTCTGCCTTCACTCTGCGGTCCAGCTCACCCCAAACCATCTCGATTGGGTTCAGGTCTGGTGACTGTGGAGGCCAGGTCATCTGGCGTAGCACCCCATCACTCTCCTTCTTGGTCAAATAGCCCTTACACAGCCTGGTGGTGTGTTTGGGGTCACTGTCCTGTTGAAAAATAAATGATGGTCCAACTAAACGCAAACCGGATGGAATAGCATGCCGCTGCTAGATGATGTGGTAGCCATGCTGGTTCAGTATGCCTTCAATTTTGAATAAATCCTCAACAGTGTCACCAGCAAAGCACCCCCACACCATCACACCTCTTCCTCTATGCTTCACGGTGGGAACCAGGCATGTAGAATCCATCCGTTCACCTTTTCTGCATCACACAAAGACACGGTGGTTGGAACCAAAGATCTCAAATTTGGACTCATCAGACCAAAGCACAGATTTCCACTGGTCACTGGTCTAATGTCCATTCCTTGTGTTCTTTAGCCCAAACAAGTCTCTTCTGCTTGTTGCCTGTCCTTAGCAGTGGATTCCTAGCAGCTATTTTACCATGAAGTCCTGCTGCACAAAGTCTCCTCTTAACAATTGTTGTAGAGATGTGTCTGCTGCTAGAACTCTGTGTGGCATTGACCTGGTCTCTAATCTGAGCTGCTGTTAACCTGCGATTTCTGAGGCTGGTGACTCGGATAAACTTATCCTCAGAAGCAGAGGTGACTCTTGGTCTTCCTTTATGGGGCGGTCCTCATGTGAGTCAGTTTCTTTGTAGCGCTCGATGGTTTTTGCCACTGCACTTGGGGACACTTTCAAAGTTTTCCCAATTTTTCGGACTGACTGACCTTCATTTCTTAAAGTAATGATGGCCACTCCTTTTTCCTTACTTAGCTGCTTTTGTCTTGCCATAATACAAATTCTAACAGTCTATTCAGTAGGACTATCAGCTGTGTATCCACCAGACTTCTGCTCAACACAACTGATGGTCCCAACCCTATTTATAAGGCAACTAGATGGTAGCCCGATTCTAACGCATCGGGTATTCTAGAATATGTATGTAGTTTATTTATGAAGATTTTAGAATAATATATTGAATACACAGGATTTGCGGACTGCGCATGTTGCTGATTGTTCGCGGCCGGCCACGTAGTATATAGCACAGCCACGTAGTATATAACAGCCCACGTAGTAAACAGCACAGCTACATAGTAAATAGCACAGCCACGTAGTATATAACACAGCCCACGGAGTATATAGCACAGCCACGCAGTATACAGCACAGCCCACGGAGTGTATAACAACCCACATAGCATATAACACAGCCACGTAGTTTATAACAGCCCACGTAGCATATAACACAGCTCACGTAGTATATAACAGCCCATGCACGTAGTGTATAACACAGGCCACGTAGTGTATAACACAGGCCACGTAGTGTATAACACAGCCCACAAAGTATATAGCACAGCCACGTAGTACATTGCACAGCCCACGTAGTATATAGCACAGCCCACGCAGTACATTGCACAGCCCATGCAGTACATTGCACAGCCCACGCAGTACGTTGCGCAGCCCACGCAGTATATAGCACAGCCCACGCAGTATATAGCACAGCCCACGCAGTATATAGCAGTATATAGCACAGCCCACACAGTATATTGTACAGCCCACATAGTATATTGCACAGCCCACGTAGTACATAGCAATGTGGGCATCATATCCCTGTTAAAAAATATAATTAAAATAAAAAATAGTTTAATACTCACCTTCCGTCGGCCCCCGGATCCAAGCAAAGCGTTTACCGATGCTCCTTACGCGCTCCGGTCTCAAGAGTGCATTGTGGTCTCGCGAGATGATGACGTGGCGGTCTCACGAGATGATGACGTAGCTACATCATCATCTCGCGAGACCGCAATGCATGGACCGGCCACCGGAGCGTCGCGAGGAGCGGGAAAGGCCTGGGCTGGATCCGGAAGGTGAGTATATAATAATTTTTTATTATTTGTAACATTAAATGCCGCCCAATGTCGCTGATTGGTCGCGCCGGCTGGGCGTGAGCAATCAGCGAAGCAGGATTTAAATCCCGCGCCAATGTCGTTGATTGGTCGCACCGGCTGGGCGTGACCAATCAGCGAAGCGGAATTTAAATCCTGCACCAATGGCGCTGATTGGTCATGCGGGATTTAAATCCCGCGCCAATGTCTGGGGGGGTAGTATAGAGGGGGCACAGGGCACAGGGTAGTAGGGAGTGGCCGGACTGTGCCCGTCGCTCCCAAGAGTGCATTGCGGTCTCGCTAAGTCATCATCTCGCAAGACCGCAATGCATGGGCCGGTCACCGGAGCGTCGCGAGGAGCGGGAAAGGCCTGGGCTGGATCCGGAAGGTGAGTATATAATGATTTTTTATTTTTTTTTATTATTTTTAACATTAGATCTTTTTACTATTGATGCTGCATAGGCCGCATCAATAGTAAAAAGTTGGTCACACAGGGTTAATAGCAGCGTTAAAGAAGTGTATTACACCGCAGCATAACACGGTCCGATAACGCTGCCATTAACCCTGTGTGAGCGCTGACTGGAGGGGAGTATGGAGCGGGCACTGACTGTGGGGAGGAAGGAGTGGACATTTTTCCGCAGGACTGTGCCCGTCGCTGATTGGTCGTGGCTGTTTTGCTGCGACCAATCAGCGACTTGGGATTTCTGTTACAGACAGACAGAAAGACGGACAGACAGACAGAAAGACGGAAGTGACCCTTAGACAATTATATAGTAGATGTGGTTATTATTTTTTTTACATATTTAAATTGTTTGCATACATAATGCACTTTTTTTTGCAATTTTATCGCAAATAACATTATTGTTATTAACGTTATTGCAATAACGCATCGGGTATTCTAGAATATGCATGTCCCCGTAGTATATGGACAAGACAATGATGATTCCAGAATTCGCGGCAGACTGTGCCCGTCGCTGATTGGTCGAGGCAACCTTTATGACATCATTGTCGCCATGCTGTGCCCGTCGCTGATTGGTCAAGGCCCGGCGGCCTCGACCAATCAGAGACGCGGGATTTCCAGGACAGACAGACAGACGGAAAAACCCTTAGACAATTATATATATATAGATAAATCCCACCTATTAAACCTGACAGGGCACACCTGTGAAGTGAAAACCATTCCCGGTGACTACCTCTTGAAGCTTATCAAGAGAATGCCAAGAGTGTGCAAAGCAGTCATCAAAGCAAAAGGTGGCTAGTTTGAGGAACCTAGAATATAAGACATAATTTCAGTTGTTTCACCCTTTTTTGTTAAGTATATAATTCCACATGTGTTAATTCATAGTTTTGATACCTTCAGTGTGAATGTACAATTTTCATAGCCACGAAAATACAGAAAAATCTTTAAATGAGAAGGTGTGTCCAAACTGTTGGTCTGTACTGTATATATATTTATGTATATATATATATATATATATGTATATATATATATATATTATATATATATATATATATATATATATATATATATATATATATATATATACAGTGTATATATATACCATGCTTTGGAATCAGAGGTGTATACCCCACACGCTCACTATGAGTTCCCCAATAACTGGCCAAGGAGTGGAAGCAGTCTCGTCCATCACTCATTTGACCTCCTTCTTTTTTGATTCATTATCACGTCCTGGACTGGGACGGCTCTGTGCGGCTTCATCTGATACAGCAAGGTGCTCCTGGACTTGGGGAGCTGACTTCCCTTTTTCCCTTCCCCTCTCTTTTTTTTTGTAAGTGGTGAAAAAAATCCAAAGTTTGTTTTAAAAAAAAATAAAAAATTGCGCCATTTTCTGTAGCGTCTCCATCTTTTGTGATCTCGGATTGGGTGAGGGCTTATTTTTTGCTTGCTGAGCTGACGTTTTTATTGATACCATTTTGATGCAGATACGTTCTTTTGATCGCTCGTTATTGCATTTTAATGCAAAGTTGCAGCAACCAAAAAAACGTAAACGTAACGTTTTGACTTCTCACTACGCCGGTTACCGATTGGATTAATTTTTTTTATATATTGATAGATCGGGCGATTCTGAAAGCAGCGATACCAAATATGTGTGTTTTTAATTTTCTTTTTATTATTTTATTTTGAATGGAGGGTGATTTAAACTTTTATATTTTTTGTATTTTTTTTATATATTTTTAAAAACATTTTTTATTTACTTTTCACTTGCTTCAATAGTTTCCATGAGAGATTAGAAGCTGCGATCATGCAATCGCTTGTGCTACGTGTTGCAGAAATGCTCACTTGCTATGAGCGCCAACCGCTGGGCTGCTGAATGTCACAGACAGAGATGAATAATAAATATAAATATATTAGTATAACATAGAAGGTTATGCAAACAATCAGCTTAATGATGTAGAAAAACATTGGAAATCCATCATCATGTTCTGAAAAGTTCAACTGAAAATTCAGATTATGTTAGTGCGTCATCTAGTGGCTAAAAGAATGTAATGCAAAATCCACAGAAAATACTAACATCAACGTACAGAATAAAAACATCAGAAAATTCCACAATTTTGGATCCTTTTTTTTTATTTTTTGGGCAAGCACAAAAAATTCCTTTGAGATAAAGTGAATTGACTTTGACTATTTGTACAATTGTATTATTTCTAGTGGTGAGCGAACTTTCTGGGATAAGGTGTTATCTGAGCATGCTCAGGTGCTAACCAAGGACTTCGGCGTGATCGAAAAATATATTCGAGTCCCCGCAGCTGCATGTGTCAAGGTTATTCGACAGCCACAACACATGTAGGGATTGCCTGCTTGATGGACATGGGATGAGACATGGAGCCGCAGGGACCCGAACATAATATTTGAGCACGCCAAAGTCACTCGGTTAGCACTGGAGCATGCCTAGATAACACCTTATCTGAGCACAGTCACTCATCACTAACAAATATGCCTCTATTATGGTCTATTGGGTTATCACATGTCCGTGGTTATAGCAGGACCCAAAGATCCGCACCACAACATGGAGACATGTCTGGTTTTGATTGGTTTGGCCCTTTGAAGAGCATCGACCAGCACTTAGACGCCATCAATGTGTTGGGCGATTTTCATGTTTGTTTACTAAAAGTTTGAGAAAAATCACCGACGTTTAATGGGGTCTCCTGACCCCAGAGTTTTATAAACAAAGGATTCAGACCAGTCGAAAAGGTCAGAGCCGGGAATAGGGGAGTAGTCACTTTTAATAGTTTGTAACCTCCTTCCAGGCCATTTTGGTGAATTTTGGTGATGTCTTCCCCTTAACAATCACAGCGGGGGGTCTCCGGTTGTTTAGTAATTGAGCTTCTCCCTTATATTTTGGTGACCGTCTCTAATGTGGATGCCGCATTGTCCACAGCCTGGATGGCGATGGTGAGCTGGTGGTGCACAAGATCCCACTCATGTTCGACGTCACTTTCAATGGCCGTCTGATAGGCATCTGCCAGGCCTGGGAAGGTGGCCACGGTGGAACTACGGGTGGCCCAGAGAACATGGCTACAGAGGAAAGGAAAGAATAGATACTCTATAACTATCAGGGAAAGTGAGGATTTGTGGTGATAGTGACACATAGACCGTATCAAAGGTCATCAACAACATGTGTCATCTGTCCACAGGATCGGTGATAAACGTATGATCCTTGGGGCCCCAACTGCTAGGACCCTCACCAATTCCAAGACAGACGGCACCATGTACCCCTTTCTGAATCGAGCAGTAATGCACATATGCCATTCACTGTCTATGGGCGCAGCGGTTACATATGCAGAGTACCCCACCCACAGAAGTGAATGGACCGGTATGAATTTGATACGAATCTCCCAAAACAATTTCAGCTGAATTCTTTATAGGGCTGGGAAGGGGTTAAAAAAAAGAATAAAATATACTCACCTGCTTCAAGTCTGCCCACCACCTGTCGCAGTTCACTATGGATCGGCCTTCACTCTTTGGGTCAGTCTAAGGTCCACATTTTACGTTGCTTACTAGGCCCCACGTGGTCACATGGGGTTCAATGAATATCAAGCAAATGCGATTTCCCATGCTGTTACGTGGGACGTGATAGACATCATGTGAGACCTAATCAGTGCTGCAAGATCCAAGCCAATGACTAAGAGTGAAGAATGGTCCAAGACCAATCTGAAACAGCAGAGAACTGGGTGAAGAACTGCTGCAGCAGGACAGGTGAGGGGTGGGCCTAGGACAGGTGAGGGGTGGGCCTAGGACCGGTGAGGGGTGGGCCTAGGAGAGGTGAGGGGTGGGTCTAGGAGAGGTGAGGGGTGGGCCTAGGACAGGTGAGGGGTGGGCCTAGGACCGGTGAGGGGTGGGCCTAGGAGAGGTGAGGGGTGGGTCTAGGAGAGGTGAGGGGTGGGCCTAGGACAGGTGAGGGGTGGGCCTAGGACAGGTGAGGGGTGGGCCTAGGACCGGTGAGGGGTGGGCCTAGGAGAGGTGAGGGGTGGGCCTAGCACCGGTGGGGGTGGGCCTAGGATCGGTGGGGGTGGGCCTAGGACAGGTGAGGGGTGGACCTAGGACAGGTGAGGGGTGGGCCTAGGACAGGTGAGGGGTGGACCTAGGACCGGTGGGGGTGGGCCTAGGACAGGTGAGGGGTGGGCCTAGGACAGGTGAGGGGTGGGCCTAGGACAGGTGAGGGGTGGGCCTAGGACAGGTGAGGGGTGGGCCTAGGACAGGTGAGGGGTGGGCCTAGGACAGGTGAGGGGTGGGCCTAGGACAGGTGAGGGGTGGGCCTAGGACAGGTGAGGGGTGGGCCTAGGACCGGTGGGGGTGGGCCTAGGACAGATGGGGTGTGCACCTAGGGTGGGCCTAGCACAGGTGAGGGCCTACGACTGATTAGAGGTGAGCCTAGGACAGGAGAGGGGAGGGCCTAGGAATGGTGAGGGGAGGGCCTAGGAATGGTGAGGGGAGGGCCTAGGACAGCTGAGGGGAGGACCTAGGAATGGTGAGGGGAGGGCCTAGGAATGGTGAGGAGTGGGCCTAGGACAGGTGAGGGGTGGGCCTAGGACAGGTGAGGGGTGGGCCTAGGACCGGTGGGGGTGGGCCTAGGACAGGTGAGGGGTGGGCCTAGGACAGGTGAGGGGTGGGCCTAGGACCGGTGGGGGTGGGCCTAGGACAGATGGGGTGTGCACCTAGGGTGGGCCTAGCACAGGTGAGGGCCTACGACTGGTTAGAGGTGAGCCTAGGACAGGAGAGGGGAGGGCCTAGGAATGGTGAGGGTAAGGCCTAGGACAGGTGACGGAAGGGCCTAGGAATGGTGAGGGGTGGGCCTAGGACAGGTGAGGGGTGAGCCTAGGACAAGTGAGGGGAGGGCCTAGGACAGGTGAGGGGAGGGCCCAGGACAGGTGAGGGGTGGGCCCAGGACAGGTGAGGGGTGGGCCTAGGACAGGTGAGGGGTGGGCCTAGGAATGGTGAGGGGAGGGCCTAGGAATGGTGAGGGGAGGGCCTAGGACAGCTGAGGGGAGGGCCTAGGAATGGTGAGGGGAGGGCCTAGGACAGGTGAGGGGTGAGCCTAGGAATGGTGAGGGGAGGGCCTAGGAATGGTGAGGGGAGGGCCTAGGACAGGTGAGGGGAGGGCCTAGGACAGGTGAGGGGAGGGTCCAGGACAGGTGAGGGGTGGGCCTAGGACAGGTGAGGGGAGGGCCTAGGAATGGTGAGGGGAGGGCCTAGGACAGCTGAGGGGAGGGCCTAGGAATGGTGAGGGGAGGGCCTAGGACAGGTGAGGGGTGAGCCTAGGAATGGTGAGGGGAGGGCCTAGGAATGGTGAGGGGAGGGCCTAGGACAGGTGAGGGGAGGGTCCAGGACAGGTGAGGGGTGGGCCTAGGACAGGTGAGGGGAGGGCCTAGGAATGGTGAGGGGAGGGCCTAGGAATGGTGAGGGGAGGGCCTAGGAATGGTGAGGAGTGGGCCTAGGACAGGTGAGGGGTGGGCCTAGGACAGGTGAGGGGTGGGCCTAGGACCGGTGGGGGTGGGCCTAGGACAGGTGAGGGGTGGGCCTAGGACCGGTGGGGGTGGGCCTAGGACAGATGGGGTGTGCACCTAGGGTGGGCCTAGCACAGGTGAGGGCCTACGACTGGTTAGAGGTGAGCCTAGGACAGGAGAGGGGAGGGCCTAGGAATGGTGAGGGTAAGGCCTAGGACAGGTGACGGAAGGGCCTAGGAATGGTGAGGGGTGGGCCTAGGACAGGTGAGGGGTGAGCCTAGGACAAGTGAGGGGAGGGCCTAGGACAGGTGAGGGGAGGGCCCAGGACAGGTGAGGGGTGGGCCCAGGACAGGTGAGGGGTGGGCCTAGGACAGGTGAGGGGTGGGCCTAGGAATGGTGAGGGGAGGGCCTAGGAATGGTGAGGGGAGGGCCTAGGACAGCTGAGGGGAGGGCCTAGGAATGGTGAGGGGAGGGCCTAGGACAGGTGAGGGGTGAGCCTAGGAATGGTGAGGGGAGGGCCTAGGAATGGTGAGGGGAGGGCCTAGGACAGGTGAGGGGAGGGGCTAGGACAGGTGAGGGGAGGGTCCAGGACAGGTGAGGGGTGGGCCTAGGACAGGTGAGGGGAGGGCCTAGGAATGGTGAGGGGAGGGCCTAGGACAGCTGAGGGGAGGGCCTAGGAATGGTGAGGGGAGGGCATAGGACAGGTGAGGGGTGAGCCTAGGAATGGTGAGGGGAGGGCCTAGGAATGGTGAGGGGAGGGCCTAGGACAGGTGAGGGGAGGGTCCAGGACAGGTGAGGGGAGGGTCCAGCACAGGTGAGGGCCTACGACTGGTTAGAGGTGAGCCTAGGACAGGAGAGGGGAGGGCCTAGGAATGGTGAGGGGAGGGCCTAGGACAGGTGAGGGGAGGGTCCAGGACAGGTGAGGGGAGGGTCCAGGACAGGTGAGGGGTGGGCCTAGGACAGGTGAGGGGTGGGCCTAGGAATGGTGAGGGGAGGGCCTAGGAATGGTGAGGGGAGGGCCTAGGACAGGTGAGGGGAGGGCCTAGGACAGCTGAGGGGAGGGCCTAGGAATGGTGAGGGGAGGGCCTAGGAATGGTGAGGGGAGGGCCTAGGACAGGAGACGGAAGGGCCTAGGAATGGTGAGGGGTGGGCCTAGGACAGGTGAAGGGTGAGCCTAGGAATGGTGAGGGGAGGGCCTAGGAATGGTGAGGGGAGGGCCTAGGACAGGTGAGGGGTGGGCCTAGGACAGGTGGGGGCGGGCCTAGGACAGGTGAGGGGAGGGCCTAGGACAGGTGAGGGGTGGGCCTAGGACAGGTGAGGTGAGGGGAGGGCCTAGGACAGGTGAGGGGTGGGCCTAGGACCGGTGGGGGTGGGCCTAGGACAGGTGAGGGGTGGGCCTAGGACAGATGGGGTGTGCACCTAGGGTGGGCCTAGCACAGGTGAGGGCCTACGACTGGTTAGAGGTGAGCCTAGGACAGGAGAGGGGAGGGCCTAGGAATGGTGAGGGGAGGGCCTAGGACAGGAGACAGAAGGGCCTAGGAATGGTGAGGGGTGGGCCTAGGACAGGTGAAGGGTGAGCCTAGGAATGGTGAGGGGAGGGCCTAGGACAGGTGAGGGGAGGGCCTAGGACAGGTGAGGGGAGGGCCTAGGACAGGTGAGGGGAGGGCCTAGGAATGGTGAGGGGTGGGCCTAGGACAGGTGAAGGGTGAGCCTAGGAATGGTGAGGGGAGGGCCTAGGACAGGTGAGGGGAGGGCCTAGGACAGGTGAGGGGAGGGCCTAGGACAGGTGAGGGGTGAGCCTAGGAATGGTGAGGGGAGGGGCCTAGGAATGGTGAGGGGAGGGCCTAGGAATGGTGAGGGGAGGGCCTAGGACAGGTGAGGGGAGGGCTTAGGACAGGTGAGGGGAGGGCCTAGGAATGGTGAGGGGAGGGCCTAGGACAGGTGAGGGGAGGGCCCAGGACAGGTGAGGGGTGGGCCTAGGACAGGTGAAGGGAGGGCCTAGGAATGGTGAGGGGAGGGCCTAGGAATGGTGAGGGGAGGGCCTAGGACAGGTGAGGGGCGGGCCTAGGACAGCTGAGGGGAGGGCCTAGGAATGGTGAGGGGAGGGCCTAGGAATGGTGAGGGGAGGGCCTAGGAATGGTGAGGGGAGGGCCTAGGACAGGAGACGGAAAGGCCTAGGAATGGTGAGGGGTGGGCCTAGGACAGGTGAAGGGTGAGCCTAGGAATGGTGAGGGGAGGGCCTAGGAATGGTGAGGGGAGGGCCTAGGACAGGTGAGGGGTGGGCCTAGGACAGGTGGGGGCGGGCCTAGGACAGGTGAGGGGAGGGCCTAGGACAGGTGAGGGGTGGGCCTAGGACAGGTGAGGTGAGGGGAGGGCCTAGGACAGGTGAGGGGTGGGCCTAGGACAGGTGAGGGGAGGGACTAGGAATGGTGAGGGGAGGGTCTAGGAATGGTGAGGGGAGGGCCTAGGACAGGTGAGGGGAGGGCTTAGGACAGGTGAGGGGAGGGCCTAGGAATGGTGAGGGGAGGGTCTAGGACAGGTGAGGGGAGGGCCTAGGACAGGTTAATTTAATTCTGTTTCTTTTATTTTGAACCCCCCATTTGTTATGCTTCGACTCAAAGTCTGTCATGACCCCAAAACATAATTAACGCCTTTTTGAGGCAGATTGAATCTAAACTAAAATTATTCGACCCAAATCAAATCTGCCTGAAACAAATTTTGGGAGAGTAATTCATCTCTAGTGATCACACATGTGCAATATTCACTCGTCATGGGTAGGAACTGGTGGTCACAGGCGATCTTTGTTTCCTATGCTGCAGCGATCACAAGCAGCACAGCCACGTGACCCAACCAATCACTGACCTCAGCAGCTGTGCCTTCATGTAAGGCCATTGATTGGCTGCAGCGGCCATGTGGCTGTGCAGCTTGTGATCGCTGCAGCATAATAACAGAGAGCACAGAAGATCATTGGGGCGCCGCTGATTTAACAGTATGGTTTTTACTTAATCCCTTGAAATCCATTTGTACCTCAAATACAGTTTGTCTGGAAAAGCAAAATTGTTAATGAAGGATCTATCCAAGAGCATCAGCTGGTCGTTTATCATCCGTATCTTCAAAGGTCTGGAAATACAGAGACAGAAAGCAATGAGCTGGACCAAAGGTATAAAAATGTTCATCAACATTCCAGTCCAATAGTCATCCTTAAAGGGCATGGACAGACTATCGGTGTCTGACCCCCGGGACCCCGGCCTAACAGCTGGCAGCTTCCGCATGGTCTCAGCAGCTCATCCACACCCGCAGCTGTGCCCGGTACCGCAGACAATTCAAGGAGATGTGACTGATCTGCAGTACCCGACACAGCCACAGTGTATATAGAGCGCTGCTGCTAAGGTTGGAGGAATCTGAGCTTTTAGTAAGCGGCCTCTTAAGTAGAGAATTTGGTTCACACAACACTTACGTCTTCTCTGAGTCCGATAGCGTCTTAATGACTTCTTCCAAAGAGTCAGCTGCTGCCTTGTATCGATTAATTGCCCATTTTAATGGCTCTGTAAAGACAGACACTTAAGCTCAGTAATATACACAGCCATTCAGAATCCTTCAAGGAGCCATTTGGTTCATGTGAAACAAATAGTGGTGGCCATAACGGAAACGTAATTGGTCATTTTTGACCCACTGTTTAGCCAATCAATGCAGACTCATAGTATAGACGGAACGCTCATCAATAAGACATTCATCACTGATTTATGTACCCCATTACAAATCATTTACCCCTTGAAGATGCAGTGAGGCCATGTGCATACGTTCAGTATTTTTCGCGTTTTTTTCGCTTTTTTTCGCTATAAAAACGTGATAAAAACGGAAAAAAAAACGCTTACATATGCCTCCTATTAATTACAGTGTATTCCGCATTTCTAGTGCAAATGTTGCTTTTTTTCCGCGAAAAAAATCGCATTGCGGAAAAAAAGCAACATGTTCATTAAAAATGCGGAATTGCGGGGATTCTGAACACCTAGGAATGCATTGATCTGCTTACTTTCCGCATGGGGCTGTGCACACCATGCGGGAAGTAAGCAGATTATGTGCGGTTGGTACCCGGGGTGGAGGACAGGAGACTTTCCTCCACGGACTGGGCACCAAATAATTGGTAAAAAAAAAAGAATTAAAATAAAAAATAGTGATATACTCACCCTCGATGTCTTCCCGCCTCTCAGCGGTGCATGCTGCCGCTTCTGTTCCTATAGATGGTCTGTGTGAAGGACCTGCGATGACGTCGCGGTCCTGTGATTGGTCGCGTGACCGCGACATCATCGAAGGTCCTGCACACACACACCATCTATAGGAATGGACGCCGCTGAGATCGGCTGTCTGCAGGGTGAGTATAACCATTTTTTTTATTTTTTTTATTATTTTTAAACATTCTATCTTTTACTATAGATGCGGCATAGGCTGCATCTATAGTAAAAAGTTGGTCACACTTGTCAAACACTATGTTTGACAAGTGTGACCAACCTGTCAGTCAGTTTTCCAAGCGATGCTACAGATCGCTTGGAAAACTTTAGCATTCTGCAAGCTAATTACGCTTGCAAAATGCTAAAAAAAAAAAACGCAAAAAAAAAAACAAAAAAAAAAATTCTGCAAGAAATCCTGACGTGTGCACATACCCTGAACGTTACCAGGTGTATATATACACTGCTCAAAAAATAAAGGAAGCACTAAAATCCCACATCCTAGATATCATTGAATGAAATATTCCTGTTGTAAAGCTTTATTCATTATGTAGTGGAATGTGTTGAGAACAATAAAACCTAGAAATGATCCAACTTCAGTGGAAATGCCTCAAGACAAGGAAATGATGCTCAGTAGTGTGTGTGGCCTCCATGTGCCTGTATGATCTCCCTACAACACCTGGGCATGCTCCTAATGAGGCGGAGGATGGTCTCCTGAGGGATCTCCTCCCAGACCTGGACTAAAACATCTGCCAACTCCTGGACAGTTTGTGGTGCAACGTGCCTTTGGTGGATGGTGCGAGACATGATGCCCCAGATATGTTCAATCGGATTTAGGTCTGGGGAACGGGCGGGCCAGTCCATTGTTTCAATGCCTTCATCTTGCAGGAACTGCTGACACACTCCAGTCATGAGGTCTGGCATTGTCCTGCATTAGGAGGAACCCAAGGCCAACCGCACCAGTATATGTTCTCACAAGGGGTCTGAGGATCTCATCTCGGTACCTAATGACAGTCAGGCTACCTCTGGTGAGCACATGGAGGGCTGTGCGGCCCTCCAAAGAAATACCACCCACACCATTACTGACTCACTGCCAAACCGGTCATGCTGAAGGATGTTGCAGGCAGCAGATTGCTCTCCACGGTGTCTCCAGACTCTGTCACGTCTGTCACATGTGCTCAGTGTGAACCTGCTGTCATCTGTAAAGAGCACAGGGTGGAATCGGTTTCTAACCGTTTGTGCAGACACATGCACATTTGTAGCCTGCTGGAGGCCATTTTGCAGGGCTCTGGCAGTGCTCCTTCTGTTCCTCCTTGCACAAAGGCTGAGGTAGTGGTCCTGCTGCTGGGTTGTTGCCCTCCTATGGCCCTCTCCATGTCTCCTGGTGTACTGGCCAATCTACTGGTAGCGCCTCCAGCCTCTGGACATTATGCTGACAAACACAGCAAACATTCTTGCCACAGCTCACATTGATGTGCCATCCTGGATGAGCTGCACTACCTGAGCCACTTGTGTGGGTTGCAGAGTTCGTCTCATGCTACCACGAGTGTGAAAGCACTACCAACATTCTAAAGTGACCAAAACATCAGCCAGAAAGCATTAGTACTGAGATATGGTCTGTGGCCGCTACCTACAGAACCACTCCTTTATTGAGGATGTCTTGATAATTGCCAATAATTTCCATCTGTTGTCTATTCTATTTGCACAACAGCATGTGAAATTAAATGTCAGACAGTGTTGCTTCCTAAGTGGACAGTTTTGATTTCACAGAAGTTTGATTTACTTGGAGTTGTATATTCTGTTGTTTAAGCGTTCCCTTTATTTTTTTGAGCAGTATATATATTTAGATAGAATATACAGGTATATACCTGTGTGTGTTGTAAGATAGCGCTTACTGCATGTGTTGGGGGACACTTGCTTAGCAATGGGATTAAGACACATGGGCACTTTTTTTTCACAAAACAGTCTATTTGGTTTATTTACACGTCATAAAAAACCGCATAACGTAAAGTCCAGTACATTACATCTACGGAACATCATAAGCACCAACAGTCTGTTCCAATAGCAGATACTTCATAGCATACGGCTTTAATCACTTTTCAGACACTACACCCGCCAGTTCTCCTCTGACTAGTTCCTGGGGGTGCACGTACGCCGTATCAATGTCTCTAGAGACTGCAACTGAATGTCGTGCTGTGTGAATAAACACACCTGACCTCACTTCGACCAGATACCGTGGGAGACCACACAGTTGATAGTAACTGACCCTCATCAGTGCACACAGTCCCCCATACTCTGTGTTACCTTCCAGTAGCTCCTGCTCCACACGCTGACTCCTCGTCAGTCCTCACTCCCGGGGAAACTGCCTTACTGGGATCACCGTCCCGGACCATGCCTTGCTCACCAGGCCACCCAACAGTTCCAGACCCAAGGACGGTAGCTTCCCCAACACAGAAGCAGTCACAGGCTCTGCAGGACCATGGCCTCACCATGTGCTTTTTAGGAATCTGATCCTACTCCTGGGATCTTCCAACACAGGCCACTCAGGTAGGGATCCGGTCTACACACAGGACCTCCCACTACATAGGCCTTCGGGTCCATGGCCTCTCCATGTGCTTTTCAGGAATCCAGTCCTACTCAGAGGACATTCCAACACACAGGCCATCCATTACCTTACACTCTGACTATGTGACCAGACCTCAGTCACATTATACCACACTAGCCACTCCCATAGGTGGGAGGTGTGTGTGGTTAGCCAGACCCGCCCAGCTCTCCAACTCACACTGTAAGCCTCCCTTATTATAAACTACACAAACACTTGTGGGACTACAGGTCCCTGAACAACATTACTGGTGTATAGCGCAGAGAATCTCCTGTGCGACACATACCGGCCATTCACAATGACGTCAGTCACCGTCTCATTATCACAGTTATGCCTGCGACTGCCATGCACTCCCATGGCCTCAATATGCCTCCGTGCGTATTCTGGGAAGAACATACAGAGCCCCCTAGCTGTAACAGGGGTCAATGCCTTACAGTGTTTATAGGTATACTAGATTGTGGCCCGATTCTAACGCATCGGGTATTCTAGAATATGCATGTCCCCGTAGTATATGGACAATGATGATTCCAGAATTCGCGGCAGACTGTGCCCGTCGCTGATTGGTCGAGGCAACCTTTATGACATCATCGTCGCCATGGCAACCATTATGACATCTACGTCGATACTGTGCCCGTTGCTGATTGGTTGAGGCCTGGCGGCCTCGACCAATCAGACGCGGGATGTCTACGTCCTTTATGACATCATCGTCGCTGTGCCCGTCACTGATTGGTCGAGGCCTGGCGGCCTCGACCAATCAGAGGCGCGGGATTTCCAGGACAGACAGACAGACAGACGGAAAAACCCTTAGGCAATTATATATATATAGATACATGTATATTCTATATACAGTGGGTATGGAAAGTATTCAGACCCCTTTCAATTTTTCACTCTGTTTCATTGCAGCCATTTGGTAAATTCAAAAAAGTTCATTTTTTCTCATTAATGTACACTCCTCACCCCATCTTGACTGAAAAAAAACAGAAATGTAGATTTTTTTGCAAATTTATTAAAAAAGAAAATTTGAAATATCACATGGTCATAAGTATTCCGACCCTTCACTCAGTCACTCATATTTAAGTCACATGCGGTCCATTTCCTTGTGTTCCTCCTTGAGATGGTTCTACTCCTTCATTGAAGGCCAGCTGTGTGTAATTAAACTGATAGGACGTGATTTGGAAAGGCGCACACCTGTCTATATAAGACCTCACAGCTCACAGTGCATGGCAGACCAAATAAGAATCATGAGGTCAAAGGAACTGGCCAAGGAGCTCAGAGACAATTGTGGCAAGGCTCAGATCTGGCCAAGGTTACAACAGAATTTCTGCAGTACTCAAGGTTCCTAAGAGCACAGTGGCCTCCATAATCCTTAAATGGAAGAAGTTTGGAACCACCAGAAGTCTTCCTAGACCTGGCCGTCCAGCCAAACTGAGCAATCGTGGGAGCCTTGGTGAGAGAGGTAAAGAAGAACCCCAAGATCACTGTGGCTGAGCTCCAGAGATGCAGTAGGGAGAAGGGAGAAAGTTCACAAAGTCAACTATCACTGCAGCCCTCCACCAGTCGGGCCTTTATGGCAGAGTGGCCCAACAGAAGCCTCTCCTCAGTGCAAGACATATGAAAGCCGCATAGAGTTTGCTAAAAAAACACATGAAGGCCTCTCAGACTATGAGAAATAAGATTCTCTGGTCTGATGATATGAAGATAGACCTTTTTGGTGACAATTCTAAGCAGTATGTGTGGAGAAAACCTGGCACTGCTCATCATCACCTAACAGCTACGGCGAAACAGCCTAACATATGATCACCTAGTGATCCCTTCCACTGCCAACATGGAACCAAATAGAGAATAAGGAAGGCGTAAAATATGTAAAAAAAGTATAAATTTATTAAACGCACATATATAAATGTATACAAACACTAGTAGCACAAAATGTATAGATGTGCCTACAATTATATAACAATACCCTAAAAATAGGGGGAGAGTAAGACAGGCTGTATATTAACAAAGAACCGATAGGGTCCACAATCCATACGGGGTATATACCATCATGGCTAGGAGATAGAATATGTAAATAGATCGAAGCTTTGCCCTGATGCTTTTTCAGAAATGTTAATAATAACACCAGCTACCTAGATTCAAGCAATATGCTATATGTAGTAGCACAACTATGGAATAAACCGGAAAAAGCCATCCACCATAGAATAATAGATGTAATTATATTAATGCCAGTGAGGCCAGCCATGCTGTTGATCAAATTAACAGAGCTATATAGTGCCCAACAGATAACTGTGTGCTCTAATAGTGGTACATATTATAGAGCGCTCATATTACCTGCAGCCATGATGTGCCCCCAGAGAGTGGTCCCGTAGCGCACCTCGACGCACGTTTCACTGCCCCCGCAGTTTCGTCAGGAGGTAATGGGTACCTAATAATCCACCTTTTTATATACTGCTCCTGTCCTAATGTGTCGCACCACCAGCTGTGAGCGGCGCGCCCCCGCCATGATGCGTCGCAGAGAGCGGGGCGGCGCTCAAGGAGCACGTCACACGTGCACGTGAACCGGTCACATGACCGGGTCCGTAGCCATGACGACGTGTCTCCATGTAGAGCAGCCGCCCTTCTCGCCGAGAGGCAGCGCATGCGCGGTGCGCGCACCAGCCTCTAACCTGAAACCTGACTGAAAAATGCGAGTGCCTGCAATGAACATACAGGAGCAATAATGAAACAGTAAAGTCGCATGAAGCTCACTCTTTCTATATGGGTGCCTACACAAGCGGGTCTCAAAAAGGCATTGACACCCAAATCCCCACACTAATTGCTTAATATTCATAGCCCGATCAGCAGTATAGGAAAATATATGCAGCGCCCCAGAGACCTGATCGTTGCAGTAATGTCGCTCTGCCACTAAGGGGAGTGATGGTACGTCTGATGGCACTAAAGAAATTCTCCTGACCAGGTATCACCAGCACACATTACACTTCACACTCCGGCCACAAGGGGGAGCAAAAGGTTTTATTTATTAGGCCACTCCTCACACTGATAAAACTAGGGGTTGGATAGGAAGTTAGACAGAAGCTGACTGGGTTTTGCCCAGGCAACATCCCGTGGCATTGGGTGTTGTGAGGGAGACTTCAGGGGAGTCCCTGTCAGGCGTGGGAACCTGGCAGAGACTTAGCGACAAGAACAGAACGAAACGGAACCGCGCCTGCACTACCTTGCGGCGGACACGAAGCAAAGGATATTGTGGACAGTGAGAAACGAGATCAAGCATAAAGGAGAGCCAGTAGGATTCGTGCCCGGAGAACGGCAACATCCTACTGAGGCGCGTAGCCGGTGGCCGGAACACCGAGGAAGTAACTGACTTTATGCCTTACTTCAAATACCGCAGGACAGTTAATTATAGGTTGGCTGTCTACCTTACATCACCTAAGCAGACATAGGGGGCCACCGTGGAGAGAGGCATCTCTAGGGTCTCAGAATAGCTCCGAGCCTTCCCGTCAAACGGGTGCGTCCTAGCCATAACAAACTTGGGGGACGGAGAATAGAAAGAACGAGAAAGAAATGGAACGAACGAGAACAGCAGTTGTGAGGACTATACCGAATGCTCAGCAGGGAAGCACTACAACACACAGGCGCTAGTGGTAGGCAACGATTTCCACCTGCAAAGGGAACTCTGGATGTGCCTTCGGACCGGCCGGTCTCAGATAGCCCTGTTAACAGTGCTCTGGATTGAGGATCCGTAAGCCTTCAGAAAAGAGGTAAAGAGACTGCAACCCTGTGTCCTCGTTCTTCACTGCACCTCACACCATCGCCACCTACACCACTGGGAAGCCCTGGGGACATACTTCACCTGTGGGAAGGTATACCATCTAGCTGCCATCACATCAACAATACCCAGATAGATTAGCGAAATTAGGATTATTTAGTCTAGAAAAAAGACGACTGAGGGGCGATCTAATAACCATGTATAAGTATATAATGGGACAATACAAATATCTCGCTGAGATCTGTTTATACCAAGGAAGGTGACGGGCACAAGGGGGCATTCTTTGCGTCTGGAGGAGAGAAGGTTTTTCCACCAACATAGAAGAGGATTCTTTACTGTTAGGGCGGTGAGAATCTGGAATTGCTTGCCTGAGGAGGTGGTGATGGCGAACTCAGTCGAGGGGTTCAAGAGAGGCCTGGATGTTTTCCTAGAGCAGAACAATATTGTAACATACAATTATTAGGTTCTGTAGAAGGACGTAGATCTGGGGATTTATTATGATGGAATATAGGCTGAACTGGATGGACAAATGTCTTTTTTCAGCCTTACTAACTATGTTACTATGTTACTATGTTACATCACCCCAGTGGACCCCAAGCAGCGTCGGTCACCCTGACCGAATACCAGAGGTGGCGTCACGAAGTCTTAGCTGACTGTTATCATCTCTTTTATTGGACGCCCCTTAGCAGGGTCACGGACTGGGTCCAGCCACCGTGACAACCCCAGAACTGAGCCAGAGAGGACCGGTACCGAGTAACCCGCGGCCCTGCGTCTGGGGGCGCTCCATATACATATTATCAAAAAACGGCATATTATCAAGAAAGCATATCTAATACGATTACATACATGGACATAATAAAAATATTATCAGATACAGCATTTATAAGTTACAAAATATCCACGTAGCAAGAAATTTCTGCTGGTAAATAGCCATCTTTCTTCAGGCTGCAATCTTTCAGAGGGGATATTACAGGGAATCTGTCTCCAAGTCCCATGTTTGTTCTTAAAAAATATTCCACATCAAACAACACAGTGTCATCAGGTTTTCATGATCGCAATCAAAGATGACGATTCCATTATAGCAACTGGAAAGATGGTGTCATGAGCTATAGCTGCCTTTCTGATGTCTGAAAGGCAGCTATAGCTCATGACACCACAATACTCAAAACCATTCCAAAGCATTTTAGAAGCCATCATGACAGTAACCCTAAATGGCTCAAAGTCAGAGGGATAGATAGGGTGCAGCTTGGCATACGTGGAGGGGATTATAAGAAGGAACTCCTCAAAAGAGAGACTAAGTGGATAGTCTCCCTCAACACAATCACTCCCAAAGGCCTTAATGACTCATTGAGCTTCAAATCCTTTTTGTAGTTGTGCGCGAATTTTACAATATTTTTTTATTGTATGTCTTTTAGTTGTTATCTGTGTTCTGTCTCCGCCATCTAATATTGTTACCCTGATTATCTGTTTGCGTAATTGCAGGTTTCTCAGTATGGATGTTCATATCTTTATTTGTTTTTAGTGCTTTGGCTCCCTCTAGCGGTCAGAGTTATGTTGGCAGTTCAATCTTGTTTTTGTATTATCCATGTCTGATTCTCCTCCTCCTTTGCAATGCATTATGGTAGCTCAGCCTCCATTTCCCTCCATTTTTCCTTTCACTTTCTTCGGTTTGCCTTCAAGGAAAGACGCTTCACTTCATCCCCCTTGCAATTGCATTGCCGGTATGTCTTTATGCTTCCTATAGATATTTCTGCTCTATATTAGCTTAGTTTAACCAGTTGTACTCCTAGTTTAGTCACTAGCTTTCTAAATGTTATGCATAATGTATATCATGTGTATTATGTATCTGTTCTATGCCATGCACTGATTCTATGTATATCATTGTTCACAGTTTCACCGCATCAATATACCACTACGTTTAATAAAGCACAGACTCAACCACAGTCTCCTTATTGGACCCCGGTATAGCGGTTTAGCTGACTGTATAGCTACGTATGAGCCTGCCTCAGCTAGTGAGGACAGAACAATCTGTCTCTTTTATGTAAGTCTTTGTCGTAACCACCTAGCCTCCCTGTGCCTGATGCCATGATGCTTTATATGTATAATATTGCCACTCATACTTAAATTTATATTCATTCCAGTTGCTATAATGGAATCGTCAATATTAGAGATTGTGCAAACGTTCAAATGTTCAAGCCCCTTAATGTGAACCAATAAAAAGTGAAAAAAAATGATATCATGGTAATGATAAAAAAAAAAATACAAAGTTGTAAAGCTTGGAAAAAAAGAAAAAAATTGTATGTGAAGCGGAGCCTACTGGGATCTCGTGTAAACCTGGAGCCAGAACTGGCTTTTATCAGACCAGAGAAGAAATCCAAAAATGTTTCATAGCTGGTCCTGCCTGAGTGAGTACGTCCGAGATCAGAGGCGCAGACACTTGAATGAAAACTGTAGTATTATATTTATACTGTTACCTAGAGAGATGTTATGTTTGCTGAGATTGGTCTGGAAAGTTTCTGCTTGCTTATAAAACCCATCCAACGTTTCGCCATAATCTCTGGCCCCCAGGGGCAGGATGAGACTGTCTGCTAAGCGCAGCAGTACATTTCCGGCCGTGCGTGCCACCGTCTGATGGCTGGTAAATCCTACAGGTATAACAAAAAAAACACATAGATGGCGAATGAATAAGTTATGGAGTCGTGATCGCGCGTATAGAGTAACGATCCATTCCCACGGTGACGCGGGATGAGCAGTTGGACCAATGCTGATCAAACATAGCTAAAGTCATCTTTTTATTAAAACTTTAGATTCATTCATTATTAATCTTATACTAATATCGTGCGTGGTCGGGTATATAAAAATAAATAAATATATAAATAAATAATAAAAAAATATATATATATAAAATAAAACACTGATTTAATGGACCCTTTTGCTCTCGGTCGCACGCCACTGCTCAGGTCTCTTCACCGGTCTCCGTTTTCTCTTCCGGTATGTGTTGACACTTGATAACTGCAGCCAATCAGTAGCCACTGCTTCTTCAGGGCTGCAGTCAATCAGTGGGAGATAATAAGCGATCATGTGATGTCACCGACACGAAGAGGAAGTGAGGAGAATGGCGGGAGACACGGGAAGCGATGCACAATATCCTTTTTTTTTTTCCTTTTGAAGGGGTGGAGGGAGTTCACATCACCTATACAGAGTTACTAGAAGACCACCCCTTTGAATTGATGAGAACAAACATTCGATATATGAATGGCCCTAGAAATCCATAAGAGCTATTATTTGTTAAAGGTGTTTGTAGATATCTGTGGCATATCTACAAGATGTCTCCTTTTAGCAACAAAATCCCTGGAGTGCCCCTATTGTTCTTACATCTGTGCCTGTGGGTAGGAAGTCAGAGGGCTGACCTAAAGAAGTAAGAGCCCACTACTCCAGCTATCTATACCTCCATGTATATAGCCACTTTACCTGGGTCTATATATTTAGAAGCATAATCGAAAGTGTCAAACGCTGTGTGGTAGGCAGGATATATGCGAGCCGATGTCACCCTCTGTAAGGTTCAAAAGAATAAACAAAAAATTAGAGTGCTTGCAAATTACCTCCAACAATTCACAGTATTATAGTAGTTATATTCTTGTACATAGGGGCAGTATTATAGTAGTTATATTCTTGTACATAGGAGCAGTATTATAGCAGTTATATTCTTGTACATAGGGGCAGTATTATAGTAGTTATATTCTTGTACATAGGGGCAGTATTATAGTAGTTATATTCTTGTACATAGGAGCAGTATTATAGTAGTTATATTCTTGTACATAGGAGCAGTATTATAGCAGTTATATTCTTGTACATAGGGGCAGTATTATAGTAGTTATATTCTTGTACATAGGGGCAGTATTATAGTAGTTATAGTCTTGTACATAGGAGCAGTATGATAGTAGTTATATTCTTGCACATAGGGGCAGTATTATAGCAGTTATATTCTTGTACATAGGGGCAGTATTACAGTAGTTATATTCTTGTACATAGGAGCAGTATTATAGCAGTTATATTCTTGTACATAGGGGCAGTATTATAGTAGTTATATTCTTGTACATAGGAGCAGTATTATAGCAGTTATATTCTTGTACATAGGGGCAGTATTATAGTAGTTATATTCTTGTACATAGGAGCAGTATTATAGCAGTTATATTCTTGTACATAGGGGCAGTATTACAGTAGTTATATTCTTGTACATAGGAGCAGTATTATAGCAGTTATATTCTTGTACATAGGGGCAGTATTATAGTAGTTATATTCTTGTACATAGGAGCAGTATTATAGCAGTTATATTCTTGTACATAGGGGCAGTATTATAGTAGTTATATTCTTGTACATAGGGGCAGTATTATAGTAGTTATATTCTTGTACATAGGAGCAGTATTATAGTAGTTATATTCTTGTACATAGGGGCAGTATTATAGTAGTTATATTCTTGTACATAGGGGCAGTATTATAGTAGTTATATTCTTGTACATAGGAGCAGTATTATAGCAGTTATATTCTTGTACATAGGGGCAGTATTATAGTAGTTATATTCTTGTACATAGGGGCAGTATTATAGTAGTTATATTCTTGTACATAGGAGCAGTATTATAGCAGTTATATTCTTGTACATAGGGGCAGTATTATAGTAGTTATATTCTTGTACATAGCAGTATTATAGCAGTTATATTCTTGTACATAGGGGCAGCATTATAGTAGTTATATTCTTGTACATAGGGGACAGTATTATAGTAGTTATATTCCTGTACATAGGGGACAGTATTATAGTAGTTATATTCTTGTACATAGGGGCAGTATTATAGTAGTTATATTCTTGTACATAGGGGACAGTATTATAGTAGTTATATTCTTGTGCATAGGAGCAGTATTATAGTAGTTATATTCTTGTACATAGGGGCAGTATTATAGCAGCATCAATAGTAAATACATATAATGTTAAAAACAATAATTTAAAAAAATCATTATATTCTCACCCTCCGGCGTCCGTGGCAGCCTTTCCCGCTTCTCGCGACGCTCCGGTCCCAAGAATGCATTGCGGCAACGACCCATGATGACGTAGCGGTCTTGCGAGACCGCTACATCATCACGGGTTATTGCCGCAAGGCATTACTGGGAACGGAGCGTCACGAGGAGCATCGCTAAAGGCCTCGGCTGGATCCGGGGCCACCGGAAGGTGAGTATATAACTATTTTTTATTTTAATTCTTTTTTTTAACAGGGATATGGTGCCCACATTGCTATATACTACATGGGCTGTGTTATATATTACGTGTGCTGTGTTATATACTGCGTGGGCTATGCTATATACTACGTAGCTCTGCAATATACTACGTAGCTGTGCTATATACTACGTGGCTGTGTTATATATTGCGTGGGCTGTGTTATATACTACGTGTCTGTGCTTATACTAAGTGGCTGTGCTATATACTGCGTGGTTGTGCAACATACTACGTGGCTGTGCTATATACTACGTAGCTGTGTTATATATTGTGTGGGCTGTGCTATATACTACGTGCCTGTGCTATATACTACGTGGCTGTGCTATATACTACGTGGCTGCTATATACTACTACAGTCATGGCCAAAAGTATTGACACCCCTGCAATTCTGTCAGATAATACTCAGTTTCTTCCTGAAAATGAATGCAAACACTGTTATGATCTGGTGGTTTAGGAACAACATGAGACAAGCTCTGAAGGAGGTGGTATCTGTACTGACCGCAAACCCTGAACCTAGCAGCGCAACTAAAAATAGCCGTGGGGGGTACCTGACGCCCCCTAGACCCCTCGGCACAGCCTAAGATCTAACTTCCCCTAAAGATGGTCAGGTGTGGATGATAAATCTGCTTCCCAGAGCTTCCAGGTAACAGAAATAATCCATACTGACAAGCTGGACAAATATAGAATGCACAGAACAATAAGTCCACAACATGTGGACTGAAATGAGCAAAGCCAGAACTTATCTTTGCAGAACTGGTCAGGAAACCAGGAGAATCCAAGCAGAGATGTGAATCCAGCCAGGAAACATTGACAAGTGGCTCAGGCTGAAGAAAGAGCCAGACTTAAATAGCGGAGCAGAAGAGACGATAAGTGGAGGCAGCTGATGACAGCTAACTCCAAGGAGCAGCCATACCACTAGAAACCACAAGAGGGAGCCCAAGAGCGGAATTCACAACAGTACCCCCCCCTTGAGGAGGGGTCACCGAACCCTCACCAGAGCCCCCAGGCCGATCAGGACGAGCCAAGTGAAAAGCACGAACCAAATCGGTAGCATGGACATCAGAGGCAACAACCCAAGAATTATCCTCCTGGCAATAACCCTTCCACTTGACAAGATACTGAAGCATCCGCCTTGAAAAACGAGAATCCAAAATCTTCTCAACCTCATATTCCAACTTTCCCTCAACCAACACCGGGGCAGGAGGGTCAACCGAGGGAACAACGGGCACCACATATCTCCGCAACAAAGATCTATGGAAAACATCATGAATGGCAAAAGAGGCAGGAAGAGCCAAACGAAAAGACACCGGATTAATAATTTCAGAAATTTTATAAGGACCAATAAACCGAGGCTTAAACTTAGGAGAAGAAACCTTCATAGGAACATGACGAGAAGACAACCAAACCAAATCCCCCACACGAAGCCGGGGACCAACACGCCGACGGCGGTTAGCAAACCGTTGAGCCCTTTCCTGAGACAACGTCAAATTGTCCACCACATGAGTCCAAATCTGCTGCAGCCTGTCCACCACAGAATTAACACCAGGAAAATCAGAAGGCTCAACCTGCCCAGAAGAAAAACGAGGATGAAAACCAAAATTACAAAAGAAAGGTGAAACCAAAGTAGCCGAACTAGCCCGATTATTAAGGGCAAACTCGGCCAACGGCAAGAAAGACACCCAATCATCCTGATCAGCAGACACAAAGCATCTCAAATAGGTCTCCAAGGTCTGATTAGTTCGCTCAGTTTGGCCATTAGTCTGAGGATGAAACGCCGAAGAAAAAGATAAGTCAATGCCCATCCTAGCACAAAAGGCCCGCCAAAATCTAGAGACAAACTGAGAACCTCTGTCAGACACAATATTCTCCGGAATGCCATGCAAACGAACCACATGCTGAAAAAACAATGGAACCAGATCTGAGGAGGAAGGCAACTTAGGCAAAGGTACCAGATGGACCATTTTAGAGAACCGGTCACAAACAACCCAGATAACAGACATCTTCTGGGAAACAGGAAGATCCGAAATAAAATCCTTGGAAATATGCGTCCAGGGCCTCTCAGGGACCGGCAAAGGCAAAAGCAACCCACTAGCGCGGGAACAGCAAGGCTTGGCCCGGGCGCAAGTCCCACAGGACTGCACAAAAGCACGCACATCGCGAGACAAGGAAGGCCACCAAAAGGACCTAGCAACCAAATCTCTGGTACCAAAAATCCCAGGATGACCAGCCAACACTGAACAATGAACCTCAGAAATTACCTTACTTGTCCATCTATCAGGAACAAACAGCTTCCCCACTGGACAGCGGTCAGGCCTATCAGCCTGAAATTCCTGAAGCACCCGCCGCAAATCAGGGGAGGTAGCAGAAAGAATCACCCACTCCTTAAGAATGCCAACCGGCTCCAGGACTCCTAGAGAGGGCATCAGCCTTAACATTTTTAGTACCAGGAATGTACGAGACCACAAAATTAAAGCGGGAGAAAAACAGGGACCATCGAGCCTGTCTAGGATTCAGCCGTTTGGCAGACTCGAGGTAAATCAGATTCTTATGATCGGTCAGGACCACAATACGGTGCTTGGCCCCCTCAAGCCAATGTCGCCACTCCTCAAATGCCCACTTCATAGCCAACAACTCCCGATTGCCGACATCATAATTGCGTTCCGCAGGCGAAAACTCCCGAGAAAAGAAGGCACACGGTTTCATCAAGGAACCATCAGAATTCCTCTGAGACAAAACGGCTCCTGCCCCAATCTCAGACGCGTCAACCTCAACCTGAAATGGAAGAGAAACATCCGGCTGACGCAACACAGGGGCAGAAGTAAATCGGCGTTTAAGTTCCTGAAAGGCAGAAACAGCCGCAGAGGACCAATTCGTCACATCAGCGCCTTTCTTCGTCAAATCAGTAAGGGGCTTAACCACACTGGAAAAGTTGGCAATGAAACTGTGATAGAAATTAGCAAAGCCCAAAAATTTTTGAAGACCCTTCACAGATGTGGGTTGGATCCAGTCATGAATAGCTTGGACCTTAACAGGATCCATTTCTATAGACGAGGGAGAAAAAATAAAACCCCAAAAAGAGACCTTCTGAACTCCGAATAGGCACTTAGACCCCTTCACAAATAAAGCATTATCACGAAGGATCTGGAACACCATCCTGACCTGCTTCACATGAGACTCCCAATCATTGGAAAAAATCAAAATATCATCCAAATATACGACCATGAATTTGTCAAGATAATTGCGGAAAATATCATGCATGAAAGACTGGAACACAGATGGAGCATTAGAGAGCCCAAATGGCATCACAAGGTATTCAAAATGGCCTTCGGGCGTATTAAATGCAGTTTTCCATTTGTCACCCTGTTTAATATGAACAAGATTATATGCCCCTCGGAGGTCAATCTTAGTAAACCAACTAGCCCCCTTAATCTGAGCAAACAAATCAGTAAGCAAAGGCAAGGGGTATTGGAATTTGACCGTGATCTTATTAAGAAGACGATAATCAATACAGGGTCTCAAGGAACCATCCTTCTTAGCAACAAAAAAGAAACCCGCTCCCAATGGTGACGAAGAGGGCCGAATATGCCCTTTCTCCAAAGATTCCTTAACATAGCTCTGCATGGCGGCATGCTCTGGCACAGACAGATTGAAAAGTCGGCCCTTAGGGAACGTACAACCAGGAATCAAGTTAATAGCACAATCACAGTCCCTATGTGGAGGAAGGGAACTGGACTTGGGCTCATCAAATACATCCTGGAAATCCAACAAAAACTCAGGGACCTCAGAAGAGGGGGAAGAGGAAATTGACATCAAAGGAACGTCACTATGTACTCCTCGACAACCCCAACTAGTCACAGACATAGTTTTCCAATCCAGCACCGGATTATGTTCCTGTAACCATGGAAATCCCAGTACCACAACATCATGCAGGTTATGCAACACCAGAAAACGGCAATCTTCCTGATGTGCAGGAGCCATGTACATAGTCATCTGTGTCCAGTACTGAGGTTTATCCTTGGCAAAGGGTGTAGCATCAATGCCCCTCAAAGGAATAGGGCTCTGCAAAGGCTGCAAGGAAAAACCACAGCGCCTGGCGAATTCTAAGTCCATTAAGTTCAGGGCAGCACCTGAATCCACAAATGCCATGACAGAAAAGGACGACAATGAGCAAATCAGGGTCACAGATAAGAGAAATTTATGCTGTATAGTACTAATGGTAACAGACCTAGCGACTCTCTTAGTACGCTTAGGGCAATCAGAGATAACATGAGCCGAATCACCACAGTAAAAACACAGCCTATTCTGACGTCTGAATTCCTGCCATTCTATTCTAGTCAAAATCCTATCACATTGCATAAGTTCAGGACTATGCTCAGAGGATACTGCCATATGGTGCACAGCTTTGCGCTCGCGCAGACGCCGATCAATCTGAATGGCTAGAGACATAGATTCGCTCAAACCGGCAGGAGTAGGAAAGCCCACCATAACATCTTTAAGGGTTTCAGAAAGACCTTTTCTGAAAATAGCAGCCAGAGCCTCTTCATTCCATTTAGTGAGCACAGACCATTTTCTAAATTTCTGGCAGTATAACTCTGCCTCTTCCTGACCTTGACACAAGGCCAACAGGGTTTTTTCTGCATGATCCACAGAATTAGGTTCGTCATACAATAATCCGAGCGCTTGAAAAAATGCATCTACATTAAATAATGCCGGATCCCCTGTTTCAAGAGAAAAAGCCCAGTCTTGAGGGTCACCATGCAGCAAGGATATGATGATTTTCACCCGCTGAATGGGATCACCAGAAGAACGGGGTTTCAAAGCAAAAAACAATTTGCAGTTATTTTTAAAGTTCAAAAACTTGGATCTGTCCCCAAAAAACAAATCTGGAGTAGGAATTCTGGGCTCTAAAGCCGGAGTCTGGACAACATAGTCCTGGATACTCTGTAGTTTTGCAGCAAGTTGATCCACATGAGAAAACAAACCCTGAACATCCATGCCAAAACATATATACTGAACCACCCAGATATCAAGAGGAAAAAAAAAAGACAAACCAAAGCACAGGAAAAAAATGGTTCAGAACTTTCTTTTCCTTCTTCTGAGATATATTTAATTCATTTTCGGCCACTTGTACTGTTATGATCTGGTGGTTTAGGAACAACATGAGACAAGCTCTGAAGGAGGTGGTATCTGTACTGACCGCAAACCCTGAACCTAGCAGCGCAACTAAAAATAGCCGTGGGGGGTACCTGACGCTCCCTAGACCCATCGGCACAGCCTAAGATCTAACTTCCCCTAAAGATGGAAACAGGAAACCTATCTTGCCTCAGAGAAAATCCCCAAAGGAAAGATAACCCCCCACAAATATTGACGGTGAGAGGAGGGGAAAATAACATACGCAGGAATGAAATCAGATTTTAGCATAGGAGGCCAGTCTAGCTTGATAGATAGGACAGGAAAGGATACTGTGCGGTCAGTATAAAAACTACAAAACAATCCACACAGAGTTTACAAAATCTCCACACCTGACTAAAGGTGTGGAGGGTAAATCTGCTTCCCAGAGCTTCCAGCTAACAGAAATAATCCATACTGACAAGCTGGACAAATATAGAATGCACAGAACAATAAGTCCACAACATGTGGACTGAAATGAGCAAAGCCAGAACTTATCTTTGCAGAACTGGTCAGGAAACCAGGAGAATCCAAGCAGAGATGTGAATCCAGCCAGGAAACATTGACAAGTGGCACAGGCTGAAGAAAGAGCCAGACTTAAATAGCGGAGCAGAAGAGACGATAAGTTGAGGCAGCTGATGACAGCTAACTCCAAGGAGCAGCCATACCACTAGAAACCACAAGAGGGAGCCCAAGAGCAGAACTCACAAAAGTGCCACTTACAACCACCGGAGGGAGCCCAAGAGCGGAATTCACAACAAAACACAAATTATTTGGTATTATTATCTTGATTTAATTTGTCTTAAATGAAAAAATACAAAAAGAATTGTCCTAAAGCCAAATTGGATATAATTCCACACCAAACATAAAAAAGGGGGTGGACAAAAGTATTGGCACTGTTCGAAAAATCATGTGATGGTTCTCTAATTTGTGTAATTAACAGCACCTGTAACTTACCTGTGGCACCTAACAGGTGTTGGCAATAACTAAATCACACTTGCAGCCAGTTGACATGGATTAAAGTTGACTCAACCTCTGTCCTGTGTCCTTTTGTGTACCACATTGAGCATGGAGAAAAGAAAGAAGACCAAAGAACTGTCTGAGGACTTGAGAAACCAAATTGTGAGGAAGCATGAGCAATCTCAAGGCTACAAGTCCATCTCCAAAGACCTGAATGTTCCTGTGTCTACCGTGCGCAGTGTCATGTCATCAAGAAGTTTAAAGCCCATGGCACTGTGGCTAACCTCCCTAGATGTAGACAGAAAAGAAAAATTGACAAGAGATTTCAACGCAAGATTGTGCGGATGTTGGATAAAGAACCTCGACTAACATCCAAACAAGTTCAAGCTGCCCTGCAGTCCGAGAGTACAACAGAGTCAACCCGTACTATCCTCCGGCGTCTGAATGAAAAGGGACTGTATGGTAGGAGACCCAGGAAGACCCCACTTCTTACCCCGAGACATAAAAAAGCCAGGCTGGAGTATGCCAAAACTTACCTAAAAAAGCCTAAAACGTTTTCGAAGAATGTTCTCTGGTCAGATGAGACAAAAGTAGAGCTTTTTGGGCAAAGGCATCAACATACAGTATACAGGAGAAAAAAAGAGGCATTCAAAGAAAAGAACACGGTCCCTACAGTCGAACATGGCGGAGGTTCCCTGATGTTTTGGGGTTGCTTTGCTGCCTCTGGCACTGGACTGCTTGACCGTGTGCATGGCATTATGAAGTCTGAAGACTACCAACAAATTTTGCAGCATAATTTAGGGCCCAGTGTGAGAAAGCTGGGTCTCCCTCAGAGGTCATGGGTCTTCCACCAGGACAATGACCCAAAACACACTTCAAAAAGCACTAGAAAATGGTTTGAGAGAAAGCACTGGAGACTTCTAAGGTGGCCAGCAATGAGTCCAGACCTGAATCCCATAGAACACCTGTGGAGAGATCTAAAAATGGCAGTTTGGAGAAGGCACCCTTCAAATATCAGGGACCTGGAGCAGTTTGCCAAAGAAGAATGGTCTAAAATTCCAGCAGAGCATTGTAAGAAACTCATTGATGGTTACCGGAAGCGGTTGGTCGCAGTTATTTTGGCTAAAGGTTGTGCAACCAAGTATTAGGCTGAGGGTGCCAATACTTTTGTCTGGCCCATTTTTGGAGTTTTGTGTGAAATGATCAATGTTTTGCTTTTTGCTTCATTCTCGTTTGTGTTTTTTCAGTTAAGACAAATAAAATGAAGATAATAATACCAAATAATTTGTGTTTGCAATCATTTTCAGGAAGAAACTGAGTATTATCTGACAGAATTGCAGGGGTGTCAATACTTTTGGCCATGACTGTAAATGCTGCTGACAGGTTCTCTTTAAATACGTTCATATGAGTTGCCTCCTTCCTTCTGCCACCCCTCTTGTTAGCTCATACATCACTTAGCAGAAGACCACAGTAATCACAGAACTGTCAGTTTCTGGTTTCCACACTTGTCTTTAGTCCACATCAGTACTTACTGTATCGTAGGTGTATGCGATGTCCATGCATGTTATACCCAAGTAATGTAAAAATGGGGCGTAGTCACTGCCGATACCCAGGGTCCCAATCCTACAGGGAAAGCAATGGAAATGGAAGAAATATCACCATCACTATACACTGAAAGTGAGCAACATTATAGAACACGAGGGAAACTATCGTCACCGATGAATGCCACATTACATAGGGGATAGTAGTGTACCCAACAAACCAGGGCGATATTCTGTGGGTATTGGTGTGGATACTCAAGTATAAGGAACAATTTTCTCCAGAATCCAGATCATTGACGTCACATAATTAAATTTTCATCAGAGATATACGGAAATGCAGAACTCACTGGGGAATGACGCCATGCTGCGAGCTGGTGCGGTTGGAGTGATTTTTCCAGTTATCGTACACGGTTAGGTCATTTTTGGGGGTCTTCACCTGTAGTATGAGAATGACAAGACATTACTCTGGAATTATACATAAAAAGCTCGCTTCCTTAGCGGATTCATATACAGGAGTTCATGGTCTGTGTGCTATATGGAGGCATGGTAATCAATATGGACGCTACCAGATAGTTTATTAGCACTGCTGTATTATTAATATACAGCATTATTACTGGATAGAAACTATGCTTTCTTAAGTGATCAGCTCATCCCGATCATCCGTTCATGTAAACATGCTGCTAATCTGCTGCAAAACGTTTCGACGGGTCATTGAATCATCACTGTCGACAGGACATAGCCTCATGTAAACAGGGGATGAGCTGCTGACAATATGCTGACAATATGCACGCTATGTGGGGACAGAAGGATTGTGTTCCAGAAGGATTGTATTCCCGATCATCAATGTGAACAGATCATAAACGACTTGTATATAGTTGCCTCATGGGGCACAAAATCTGAGTATCTAAAGCATCTTAACATTGTGAAGTTTTGTGTATGACTTAATTAAAAGGAGTTAGCCAGCTAGAAAAAAAAATATTTCTAAAAATACATATACTGTATATATAAGAAAGCTATAAAATACGGTAAATAAAATACATCTAAAAACATTAAAGAAAGTCATCAGATTTAAAAAAAATCAGAAATATTAATGTTATATAGTAAAAAAAAATCTAAACATAAAATCTCAAAAGGAAACAAAAATGAAGATGTCTAAGAATCTTATAAAACAACAACATAAATAAATAAATATGAAAATTAAAAAAAAAAATGAAAATCTGACATGTACAAAAGGTATAATATAAAAGAAGAAAATACATCTGAAAACATAAAATATATATATATAATACAAATAATTCTGAAAGTATCTAAGAAAGTATTAAAATAAAATATATAAAATTACTCTGAAAAGGTCAAAAATATGTATGAAAAAAAAAATCCAAGACCGTTATAAAATACGGTAATATAATAAATCTGGAAGAATCTAAAATAAATTATCAAAATAAAAACAAGAAAAGAAACCTAGTAACAGCTAAGAAATGTATAAAAAATAAGGTGAAATCATCTAAGAAAGTTATAAAATTAAAAGTACATCTTTAAACAGGTGATAAAGTTATGAGATAAAAAAAGAAAAGAAATGTGAAAACATCTAAGTACATTATAAAATAATAAAAAAATAAATAAATAAAAAGTAATCAATCACTGGATGGCTGCAGCTGTCACTTGGTTAGATGGCACATGATCAGCTGCAGGGAAGTACAGACATCAGTTGTGGCCTAGTCAACCAGTGATTGAAGTGGTGACTTGTGTAGAAAGCTGTGGGGGTAGTACAGAGAATGGTAGGGGGACTGTTAAGGCCAGGGATTGATAAATTGATTTTTTTTCTATATTTTTTTTATTTCTATTTTTTTATTTTCTATATTTTTTGATAACTCTCTAAAGTCTTTTCAGAATTTTATTAATTGATGGACAATCCCTTTGTAATACCACTACTCCAGAGATGTATTACTAAAAGCTCTATTTTTCTCCTCACCAAGTCCAGGTTTCTAAGAGAATAGTTTGGTTGGTTCAGTTCAGAGTCAAGAGCAAGAGTAGAGAGTCATTCAGAGTCTAGAGAGTTGCAGTGAGTACCTCATTATGTACCACAGTCAAGAACAACCCATAAAGCATGGGAGAGAATCCATTACCCTGATCTACCAGGCCGTTATTGAGCAGTTAATCTGAGGACCGCGTGAGGGACCCTTCGAGACGTCTATTACTGCGATGGAGTGATGTCCTGATTCTCAATAGCACACAGGTCTATTTGCCATTCAGGGCCTGAAACGCAAGAAGAATACCCGGCCAGGAGGAGTATTTCATAGCAACTATGGGGAAAATGTTCTGCTACCGCACCTCACACGGTAAGAAGGTTAGGGAGACTGGGACCTGGAGGCCATCTAGGGATCGCAGCTCTGGCAGGGTGGAAGACATTTCCATAGCGTCAGATCTAGGCACTGGAGGGACTTGCTGTCAGGCGCTCCTTCTATGTACCCAGCTCTCTGTCTATGCTACCATCTGCTGTGAATTGAGACGTATTATCATCTGCAAGTTTTTCCATTGCACCAGCTTTGGCCGTCACCATTCTGGCTGTGTTGAAGTAAAGTTAACTTTTTCCTTGTTAACCTGACTCCTGACTATCATGTTCTCTCTGTAGCTACATCACGGGGAACTTATCACCACACTCAGAGGGGACAGTAAAACAGCGGCATTTAACCCTCATACACCCATGGGCATGTGACTCCATTTCCAGTGTCTCCGATACTCCAGGCACCGGGCACGACCACCACCGACCATTTAACAGAACAAGAGGATCTGACCCATGCCCGATGTACTGGAGGGCTCAGCCGTGCGGTCTGGTGTGTTACTCCATGATAACTATGAAACATATGCTTTCCTGCAGACCAATGTTTCCCAAACTACAGCTGGACAGTCCTCATGACCCCCCACAGTTCATGTTTTCAGGATTTCCATAGCATTACACAGATGAGAGAATTCCTGATGCCTTGAGGATACTTCCAACACCTGGGCAATACTAAGGAAATCCTGAAAACGTGACATGTTGGAGCCCGTGAGGACTTTGGGAAACACTGCTATAGACCTAATATAGATATTGATAGATTCTGTTGGGCCCATCAGGATTTTTTTTTACCGGAACACTAATGACTGAGCTAAATGTCAGAAGTCTTGATGGACACTCAGACAGTGCAAGTATGACCCGAGTCCATGTCAGCAGAATTCAGAACCGAGGTTTAGATGGAGTGATGGAGTCTTTTTAGCGTTTAAATTGTGCTTTTTTCGGGAATATTTCAGGCAGCTGTAAGTGGTTGATATCTCTTACTTTCTCACATCAGACAATGGAGTTACCTGTTTAGATGCAGCAAAGACCACACCTTGTGCTGGAGGAGTCCCCTGAACCCTCAATGTTGCGTTCGCTGAAAGAGGAAAGTTATTTGTCATATTGCCGTGTAATAAAATCACATCGTCTGTAACAAGCTTGTGAGGAATGATAAAAGCTTTAGATTTCTATCTGATATATAGATACTGTATATATTGTAGGGATGCGCTCAGGTAGTCTGTAGGCAGCATTCACACAGGAATGCTGCTACGGCCTCTGCTCCCTCCAGGAAAAGGAACGGTATCAGTGACATTTGTTTCAGGGGATGGCCTAGTCCCTGCCCTGCTGATAATGTGTTGGGTTATAAATTCTTACATATGCTCAGTGTGAGCTCCCTGTGCTATATTCCTATAAATGTGTAGTGACAGTGCGCTCACTAGCCGGCTATAAAGAGAAGTGATGAGCCAGAAAGAGAGTGCACTGTCATTATAAATTGTAAGGAGACAATGCGGCAAGCAGGGACTAGCCCAGCCCTTGAAACAGAGGTCACTGATGACTCTTTGTTTAAAAGTGGGGAAAGCAGCTATGGCAGTGACCGCAGCCTCTGCCCCCTGATGACGTCCTGTGTAAGTATCCCAAAATGCACTAGAATTCTCACAACACAACATCATTGGAATGTAAAAGAAAAAGCAGATAGGATGTTAGATTAGAGAAGAAATGTTAGGGAATTTTTAATTTAAGTTTATTAGAAAACCGATTAGATTATTGAATTAAATAGTCATTTAGTATGAAATTCATCTTAAATTTTTGACCACCCTTTAATTCTTCACAAAACTAATTTTATCACTATATAAAAAGCAGTTGATTATATGGTTAAGTTTACATGAGCGTATAAAAAAAAAATCATATGATTTCCATCCAAAAAACATTATTTTTTTTCATCTGTATTGTCATCCATATGGCATCCATTTCTATATATCAGAAGTAAATAAAATTTACAAGAACAAATGCAGTTTCCTATGTCGGTAATGGAAATGTATTTGTAAAAATCGAATGCTACTGTATATGGATGATTCATATGGGATGGGTTTTTTTTGCACACCCATAAACTTCACTATGCAAGTCTAATTCGACATACAGAAGAGACCGATGCGCGCTGTGATCTTTTTTCACAGGTCAGGGTTATTTTCTTTCAAGGACAGCACTTGGACCAGCAATACAGTGGGTGTGAACGTAGCGTGATACTTGTTGCAATACATTTTACCGTAACGAGTATTATCATTTGATAAAGCAATAAATAAATTGGGAGCATTGGAAAAAAAATCGTTTGCCCTCCCGTCTGCCTCCTGTAGGCGTACACTCCCAGAAAAAGCGCACACGTTCGCACTGCCGTCCACCATTACAGTCTCAGCCTGAGTTGCAAGGAGAAAACTCAGGGAGACGTGAGGGGGGGTGAGGCTACAATTCCTGACAAATTCGCAGTTTGCCTAGATCTAGACTGGAGGATGGGAATGACAGGTCCTGCCCATCACTTACCAGTCATACCTGACACATTAACCCTTTGCTGATCCGCTAAGTAAAACCTCTCATCACTCTATCCGTACTGGAGCCTTTTGCAGGTGTCATATCACCGAGGCCAGGTACCTCGGTGACACATCATTTCAAACTTGTCATCAGAAGACGCCATCTTGCTGCCTGTCTATAATTCATATATGTACAGTGAGTACATGTGACTTAAATATAAGTGTCTGAGCAACGAGTCTGAATACTTATGACCATGTGATATTTCAGTTTTTCTTTTTTTGATAAATTTGCAAACATTTCTACATTTCCGTTTTTTTCTGTCAAGATGGGGTGCAGAGTGTACATTAATGAGAAAAAAAATGAAATTTTTTGAATTTACCAAATAGCTGCAAAGGGGTCTGAATACTCTCCGTTCCGTATATATATATATATATATATATATAATATATTTATATTTATGATATATTTAACTATAAGCCAGATTGCACACAATGTCTTCTTTAGGTGGCTTCTGCTCTGAAAACTGCCTGAAAAAGCGCTACCTAAACGTCCAAAAGAATCATCGTATGCAATTTTACATATAAACAACACGCTGCTCACATGTTCAGTTTTTTTAGCGTCTTTTAACCGCTTCAGGTTTCCAAAGACGCTAAGCTGTTAAAAGACGCTAAAGACGATTTATACTTCCAACACAAGTCAATAGGAAGGCTCAAAACTCAAATAATGCCAAGGTGTCTTTTTGAACAATTTGCCAGCGTTCTGGCTTCAAAATCCGCCAGCAGTTTCTTCATTGGTCAATAGAGTTAAACAAAAAAAAAATCCGGAATCCAGATGCTAGTAAAAACATACCCCGTAACACTTGAAGGAAAAACCCTAGGGGTCAACACCTCCTCATATTGCTAAAATGGAGGAAGCCGGACACAGGTCTCCTCTGAAGACGGGGTCATAAATGTTCTATTAAGTCCATCTTCAGTCTCAGAGGAGAGCGCAGAGTCTTTAGCGGAGCGCTTCCACCTTTCCATTTTATAGATTGGTAGGGATCTCAACGTCTGGACCCATAACATTAAAAACCTTTGACATGTTTTTACAGTACCTTACAGAGTGCAGTAACGCATTAAACGAGTTTTCCAAAAATCGACAATAAGAATCTGATCACTTGGGGTTCAACCGAACGGACCCCCATCAATCACAAAGGTATCAAAGTCCCCTGTGTGGATGAGGCAGTATTTCGTAAGTGAGAACACCACTCCATTCACTGCCTAAAGGAGTGGTCGTCACACATGCTCCCTACTGCTCCAGTCACACGGTGGATCAGATAGTAAAAGAGAAAGGGTCTACTGAAGATCTTGATTCATACAGCTATTGTTTTCATGTTATCCGCAAGGATATGGTTTTGACCAAATTTCACTGTGACACTCCTGGTGTCATAATAGAGCAATAGTTTTTAGGGCTCCACCAGCTGGGAAGCACATGCAAGAAGTCTGAGGTCTTTGCCTTAAAGAGGTTGCCGATTACTCGGACCCCTTCTGAATCCCTAGGTCCTCCTTAGTAAAATAATAACATCTATACTCACCTATGGCACCATTCCAGTGGTGTCGGCACTGGCTCTCCCGAGGCTTGCGTGACATTGTTATGTTAAGCTATCCCTGAGGACAATCAGCGCCGGCGTCACTCTCCTCTGCTTTAGACAAATCAAGACATGCTCATGAACAGGGCAGCCGCAGCTCTCACTTCTTCCGGATGTCAATTACGTCCATACGAGAGCTCCGGGAGAACCAGGGCCGACACTGCTGGAGTGGCGCCAGAGGTGAGTATATATATTATTATTTTACTAAGGGAAACATAGGCATACGGAAGAGTTTGGAAAACCAGTTTCAGGATCATTCCAAGATTTATTAGTAAACACTATATTCTATAATATATGGGACAGCTCTATATGTTGTATTTTACATACAGGGGACACTTTTTTCACCACCCTACAGGGGAGACTTCAACATTGTGCCTTATGCCTGTACTGCCCTGGAGTGCGCTAGAGAAGAAGAGGTTGTATATAGTTAATATATTGAATTTGAAACTCACCAAAGACAGAGATGTCTACATTGATGTAAGCCACAGTTCTGTCCCTTAATTTACTATAGTAATCCTAAAATGTAGAAAAAACCGTCATAACTACAGGATATGAAAAAATATGTAGAAAATGTGCAATTTACATAAAAAAGAGTAATAATGACACAGTAACTCACTGACAACATGCAGAGACTTTGAAATGTGAGCGTTCAAAGGCAAGTGTAGAACTTTTTGGGACTGCAATGATTAACCCCTCGTCACCATGTGCTGTACTGGAAGCCGCTCTCAATGACAAGTGGCATAATTAATGATGACATAGCCAAAAAAGACCTGTGCCTGTGGCACCGACCTAGGAGGAAGACCGTGATCGATAGCTAGTCTCCTACTACCAAGAATGGGAGTAACTTCATTTTCGCAAATTCAACTCCTACTGTATATCTTAATTCACTGTTCCACAAAACATTTGAATGTATAAGTCATTCTACTGAGGGAACAACCTACATCACAGAAAGCTCCAATTCTGGCTGTTTTACCGCTTAGATGATTCGGTCAATAGTTACCACGACATCTACGAAGTTTTATAGAGGAAACTAATGGAACCCTTCATCGTGATTATCACAGGCATGGTCTAATAGATTGTCTGCCACCGATGCCAGTGCAAACTTCAACTGGATGTGCGTCATCAGACACACATTCAGCTGAAGTGTATTGGGGCACCGAGACCTACTGGGTCCATGCGCTGCAATATACGCTGCCGGACAATCAGGTACCAGCAGCTGACGTCGGCCTGCACGTGACTGGGGGCGCATGGCAGTGACATCATGCGGTCCCATCACTTGCACTCTGAAGTCAGCTGTCAGCTTCAGAAGAGGATGCTGCACAGCTGGGGCGCTGAGGGAAGGTGAATATAATTGTTTATTTTTTTCTATGATTAAAGAACAGCAGTAGAATGGGGGATATATACCAGGATCAGGGATATTTATTCCATGACAAGATGGTGGCCCGATTCTAACGCATCGGGTATTCTAGAATATGTATGCATGTATATAGCAGCCAAATAGTATATAGCACAGTCCACGTGGTATATAGGAGTACTACGTGGCCTGTGGTATATACCATGTGGCTGCTATATACATACATACATATTCTAGAATACCCGATGCGTTAATATAGGCCACACAGTAAATAACACAGCCCACGCAGTAAATAACACAGCCCATGTAGTATATAACACAGCCCACACAGTATATAGCAGCCACGCAGTATATAGCAGCCCACGCAGTATATAACACAGCCCACGTAGTATGTAACACTGGCCACGTAATATATAGCACAGCCCACATAGTATCTAACAGTGGCCACGTAGTATATAGCACGCAGTATAGAACACAGCCACGTAGTATATAACACTGCCCACGTAGTATATAGCAGCCATGTAGTATATAACGCAGCCCACGCAGTATAGAACACAGCCCACATAGTATCTAACACTGGCCAGGTAGTATATAGCACACAGTATAGAACACAGCCACGCAGTATATAACACTGCCCACGTAGTATATAGCAGCCATGTAGTATATAACGCAGCCCACGCAGTATAGAACACAGCCCACATAGTATCTAACACTGGCCAGGTAGTATATAGCACACAGTATAGAACACAGCCACGCAGTATATAACACTGCCCACGTAGTATATAGCAGCCATGTAGTATATAACGCAGCCCACGCAGTATAGAACACAGCCCACATAGTATCTAACACTGGCCAGGTAGTATATAGCACACAGTATAGAACACAGCCATGTAGTATATAACAGTGCCCACGTAGTATATAGCAGCCATGTAGTATATAACGCAGCCCACGCAGTACACAGCCCACATAGTATCTAACACTGGCCAGGTAGTATATAGCACACAGTATAGAACACAGCCACGCAGTATATAACACTGCCCACGTAGTATATAGCAGCCATGTAGTATATAACGCAGCCCACGCAGTATAGAACACAGCCCACATAGTATCTAACACTGGCCAGGTAGTATATAGCACACAGTATAGAACACAGCCACGTAGTATCTAACACTGGCCACATAGTATATAGCAGCCATGTGGTATATAACGCAGCACAAGCAGTATAGAACACAGCCCACATAGTATCTAACACTTGCCAGGTAGTATATAGCAGCCACGCGGTATCTAACACAGCCCACGTAGTATTTAGCAGTGTGGGCACCATATCCCTGTTAAAAAAAAAAAATTAAAATAAAAAATAGTTATATACTCACCCGGCGGCGGGATCCAGTGTAGATCCAGTGAACCTCTGACGATGCGCGCGCGGCTGCCGCCATCTTTCGTTCCCAGGATGCATTGCTAAATTACCCAGATCACTTAGCGGTCTCGCGAGACCGCTAAGTCTTCTGGGTAATTTCGCAATGCATCTCTGGGACCCGATGCTGGCGGCAGGCGCAAGCGCATCGTCTGACTACGGAAGGTGAGAATAGCAGGTTTTTTGTCTTTTTTTATTATTTTTAACATTAGATCTTTTTACTATTGATGCTGCTTAAGCAGCATCAATAGTAAAAACTTGGTCACACAGGGTTAATAGCAGCGGTAACGGAGTGAGTTACCCACGGCATAACGCGGTCCGTTACCGCTGGCATTAACCCTGTGTGAGCGGTGACTGGAGGGGAGTATGGAGCGGGCGCTGACTCCGGGGAGTATGGAGCGGGCGCCGGGCACTGACTGCGGGGGAGTAGGGAGCTGCCTGCCAGCTGCCTGTCATGGCTGCCGCGACCAATCAGCGACTTGCATTTCCATGACAGACAGAGGTCGTGACCAATGAATATCTGTGACAGAAAGAAAGACGGAAGTGACCCTTAGACAATTATATAGTAGATAAGAGACATATACTGTATACCAGGATGGGGCCTAGGAGAAGAGACATATATACCAGGATGGGGATATACTATATATACCAGGATGGGGCCTAGGAGAAGAGACATACAGTATATACCAGGATGGGGATATACTATATATACCAGGATGGGGCCCAGGATAAAGGACATATAAACCAGGATGGGGCCTAGGAGAAAGGACATATAAACCAGGATGGGGATATACTGTATATATCAGGATGGGGCCCAGGATAAGGGACATATATACCAAGATGGGGAATATACAGTTGTGCTCAAAAATTTCTTTGTTCAGAGAATATGAATGATAACACCAAAAATTTTCTCCACTCCTGGTTAGTGGTTGGGTGAAGCCATTTATTGTCAAACTACTGTGTTTTCCTTTTTAAATCATAATGACAACCCAAAACATCCAAATGACCCTAGTCAAAAGTTCACAATGGTGTTATCATTCATATTCTGTGAAAAAATGGCCAAGAAAGCAAAAATACTGCCGGGGTATGTAAACTTTTGAGCACAACTGTATATACCAGAATGGGAAAAATATACATGAGGATATGGAACATATATATCAGAATGGGACCAGGATTGGGAACACATATATATATATATATATATATATATATATATATATATATATATACTAGATGTTGGCCCGATTCAAACGCATCGGGTATTCTAGAATATGTATGTATGTATGTATGTTGTGCTGTCAGTGGTGTTTAAATCCCGCACTAATATCGCTGATTGGCTGATATCCGAGACAGACGGACAATTAGACCCTTAGACAACACAATGGCGGCACTTGACAGCAGTGGAGGACAATGATGATTCCAGCGGCCTCGACCAATCAGCGACGCGGGATTTCCAGGACAGACAGACAATTAAACCCTTAGACAATTATATATATATATATATATATATATATATATATATACCAAGATGAGAGGTATATATACCAGGAAGAAGCCCAAGATGGGGGACATTATTACATAATGTGGGAGGGGGTGCAACTTGTATTTCCCTATTGGATTTGTATAGCATCTGACCAACATGCGGGAAAGGGGGATGTCCAGGTTCAAATTTTGCACCGGGCGGGGCCTGTCGGATTGTAGTTTAATGAGCAGCTTTGTGGTCAGCCTTTATGCCACTATACTCGATAGATACAAATGACACAATCCTACCAATAGTTAGAAATGACTGTGAAGACCACTTTCTATGTTTTACCTCTGCAAACTCTGTTGAGCCGATAAGACCAAACTCTTCTGCTCCCCAACTGCCAAAAATGATGGTTCTGCGAGGACGCCATTTACCTGAAATATGTCACAGATTAACAGGGCCCCATAAGTGAAAAATTACAAGAAAGAGACCCTGAGCTAGAATTGGAGGAAACGTACCACTTTTCAGCTTGGTGCCCAAAATTCTGGTTAGCTCCAACATCACTGCAGTCCCACTGCTTGGATCGATGGCTCCATGCACCCAGCTATCCCTGTGGTTGCCATAAATAACGTACCTGTCTGGACATGGAGAAGTTGCCGTAATAGCAGAGATAGGAATAACCAATATGTCATTGACATAACATTACTGCACCCAGCGCTTCATACATTAGCCCGAACCCTGTGTAATTTACAGGCCAATCTTACTATTGGCTGATTGTAAGTACATACAGCAGTGTCTAAAAGCTTCCGAACCTTTAAAATTTTTCATACTTCTGCATAATTTTAATGTTCTTGATTTTTTTTAAAGTTTTTGGTGTTAACCAATTGGGTTAATTATTTTTAGATTTTGACAGATCGAACTTTTCTGAACGTGGCGATACCACATGTGTATATTTCTTTTTTTTATCTTTATTTTTAATGAGGGAAAAGGGGTGGTGATTTGAACTTGTAGGCAACATCACTCCCGGTAGCAACGCAAGCACAGATCAATAGCCCAGCGCTCTCAACATCATCAGAAACTTTCAGCGCATGTGCCGCCCCCGGGAATGATGGCGCCTGTGCGAGATCTCAACCAGGGTAGCAGGTGAGTAGAGTGACCTGTCAGTCACTGACAGGAGGCCGGCAGTGGGAGGAGAAAGAGGGACGGAGGCCGGAGAACTGTAAGTGCTGGCCAATCCCCCTGCACTTGTGAGCTCATATGCCAATGGATTTCTAGAAAACGGAGAAATTAACTTTATAATACAAAGGTCTGGACATAATCAACGTTTCAGATGCTTTACCTACAGTAGATGATGATGGTTTAGGGTCTAAAAATCTGCTGATAGATCCCTGTTCTTACAAAGTCTCATATTTTGGAGTCGTTTAGTTTGATTCTTTGTCTACATTTAGATCTTGTGGGAAAATCTGATGTCATTTTAAGTCAAAATTAATTTAGAAATGTGGAGAATTCACAAGGGTTCACAAACTTTCAAGCACTGATGTAGAATGCATTCTCGTTGATCCACATTGCGATGATCTCACCCGGCTCTACGGCTCCTCTGATGAGCCCCATCACATTCGCTGAAGATCGTATCGTCCGCTTGTTGTAAACATTAACTTGGACTTCACTGAAATACAAATTAAACTTATTGTGATGGTAGAATAATTCTGATATTATAATATGTTTTTACCTAACTGGATGTACGTAACAGAGGTCACCCTCCATTTACCCTGCCTGGGAGTGTAGGGATTTTTATTTTTGGAGCTAGTGCTGTAACTTAAAAAAAAAATCAAAACAATTCATGTGTTTCGTTCTTCTTCCTCTTTACCAATTAGGATAATTAATTTTAGATTTTGACATATCAGACTGTTATGGATTCCTCAACACAAAATATGTATATTTTCCTTTTTTTTATTTTTAACTAGAAAAAAATGGGGGGGGGGGGGGGTGATTCAATTTTTTATGTTTTTCAATTTGTCTTTATTATTTTTAATAACTTTTTTTTTTAAACTTTTCATTTATCTTTTTTAATTCCCTTTAGGAGACTTGAGCCTGTGATAAATTGAATTATATAAAGCCAAAATATAGTGCTTCTAATGACGCCCCCCTAGCTAACAGATAACATTCCCCTTGTCACTTTGGGCGCCATCTTAAAAGAAGATAAACACTTTGAGAAAAGTTAAAACTTGGCCCGTGCTAAAGTTTATTCACTTTTCTGTCTGATCATCCTGTGATAGTCTCGGCTGCCTACATACCTCCCCCCTTAAAAAAATTCACATTACTCATAGACCCGCATGTAAAGAACCTACTGAATGTTCCGTTTTTTTCTCCATAGTTCAAGCCCTTTATTCGGCAGACTTCCCCCTTTCAAATTCAGTGTGATTGTTGTCTACCATGTCCCCCGATAAAGCGGAGCGACAGAGTCAAGTCCTCATCACTGCTTCTAAAAGCCAGCTAGTTTACATCATACTTCATACAATGCTTGCTTGAATCCGTGCCCATGCTGCTGTGATCACAGGACTTTACAATCACACTTTGAATAAGGCATTGTAGATATTTGACCTGGACCAGTTGCTCTCTTATCATCTCATTAAAGCAAAACAGGATATCTCTTCCTTCAAAGCCCAACATCGAAATTAATCATTAATTGAGTGTGCAACATGCACATAGCCGCAGCTATAATACTATATTGAGCACCCATTTTTTTAACTCAGGATTTGAGGCTTGAATTTACACATTGATGTTGATAACTGGAGTTAGGAGGAAATAAAATGAGAATTCCCTCTTAAAACCTAATTTAATTTAAACGATAGTATAAGTTAGAGGGGTTATCCTAACCCAGCTACTCGTGGGGTCACATATCAAGGTACTGTACTCTCTGTTACCAGGCATGGTTGAAAATTTGTGTTTTTGCACACCTTAATTCATCATTGAGGAAATGTATTTAGCGCAGGCGAGAAAAGCCAAAAATGTGAAATACCTGTTATTGAAATTACCTGGCCGGAAGCCAGGTCCTATGTTATAGTTACATCCGAGAGCTCCTTGCCAGGATTCTGGTGCAAGAGGTCCACCCAGTTCACTGTGGACAGTATAGTAAGAACACAATCAATCACAGACCAGTGGGAGGCCCGGCAAGGGAAGTGCTACGTAAGGTGAGTATAATGGTTTGGTTTGGGGTTTTTAACATGCTTTGCAGCAGTAAGATCCAAAGCACTATTTAATGCGTATTTGCAACAGAATTTTATTGCAGCAAATACACTGCAGACATAAAACAATACAAAAAATATGGTTGTACTAACCATCAAATAAACGTCAATGGAAGGCATTTATTACCTGACGGACTCCCACCCCTAACACTAGTTCATGGAAATATCATGTTCTGACAATGGCCAGCACACAGTACATCCCCATCTCATAGCATTGCTGGATCACTTTCTATCTCGCTGATGTCTTCTGTACGCTCCCAAAATAACGTGATCCCTGTTGCCACACAGTATAAGCACCATACTTGGCGTGAAAAGCATATAGACCCCATCTTGCCTGAAAAAAAAACAGAAACGTAGTAATTTTTGCAAATTTATTAAAAAAAGAAAAACTGAAATATCACACAGTCATAAGTCTTCAGACCCTTTGCTCAGTATTGAGTAGAAGCAACTTCTGAGCTCGTACAGCCATGAGCCTTTTTGGGAATGATGCAACAAGTTTTTCACCCCTGGATTTGGGGATCCTCTGCCATTCTTCCTTGCAGATCCTCTCCAGTTCCGTGAGGTTGGATGGTGAACGTTGGTGGACGCCATTTTCAGGTCTCTCCAGAGATGCTCAATTGGGTTTAGGTCAGAGCTCTGGCTGGGCCAGTCAATAATGGTTACAGCGTTGTTCTGAAGCCCCTCCCTTGTTATTTTAGCTGTGTGCTTAGGGTCATTGTCTTGTTGAAAGGTGAACCTTCGGCCAAGTCTGAGGTCCAGAGCACTGTGGTAGAGGTCTTCATCAAGGATATCTCTGTACTTGGCCGCATTTATGTTTCCTTCAATGGCAACCAGTCATCCTGTCCCTGCAGCTGAAAAACACCCCGATAGCATGATGCTGCCACCACCATGTATCACTGTTGGGATTGTATTGGGCAGGTGATGAGCATTGCCTGGTTTTCTCCACACACACCGCTTAGAATTATCACCAAAAAGGTCTATCTTCATCTCATCAGACCAGGGAATCTTCTTTCTCAGTCTGGGAGTCCTTCGTGTGTTTTTTAGCAAACTCTATGCGGGCTTTCATATGTCTTGCACTGAGGAGAGGCTTCCGTCGGGCCACTCTGCCATAAAGGCCTGACTGGTGGAGGGCTTCAATTATAGTTGACTTTGTGCAACTTTCTCCCATCTCCCTACTGCATCTCTGGAGCTCAGCCACAGTGATCTTGGGGTTCTTCTTTACCTCTCTCACCAAGGCTCTTCTCCCACGGTTGCTCAGTTTGGCTGGACGGCCCAGTCTAGGAAGACTTCTGGTGGTCCCAAACTTCTTCCATTTAAGGATTATGGAGGCCACTGTGCTCTTAGGAACCTTGAGTACTGCAGAAATTCTGTTGTAACCTTGTCCAGATCTGTGCCTTGCCACAATTCTGTCTCTGAGCTCCTTGGCCAGTTCCTTTGACCTCATGATTCTCATCAGGTCTGACATGCACTGTGAGCTGTGAGGTCTTAGGCCGGGGTCACACTAGCTTATTGCATCTGATGCGAGAGTATCGGATGCGATATGCTAATGACCCTCGGCTCCTGCTCTGCTGCGAGCAGAAGCCGAATGTCATGCATCTGTGCTCCTAGCCTCTCGCAGAGAGTGGATTGGAGCACAGCTGTGGAGGAGGCGGAGAAACTAATTTCTCTATCTCCTCCATTGCCTGGGTCACCATTTAACGCACATCACTCGGATGATATCTGAGTGATATGTGTTGTCTCACTCGCACACATAGGCTCATATGGGTGCCAGTGAGCCGACAGTCGGCCGAGTGTCTGTGACAATCGCAGCGTGCTGCGATTGTCTTGGACCGAGGAAAACGGCCGACAAAAAATCGGCTGCTGGGAGCTGCCCCATAGTTTAACATTGGTCCGAGTGCAATGCGACTTTTTTTATCGCATTGCACTCATCTGTTTTAGTCGCCAGTGTGACCCTGGTCTTATATAGATAGGTGTGCGCCTTACTAAATCAAGTCCTATCAGTTTAATTAAACACAGCTGGACTCCAATGAAGGAGTAGAACCATCTCAAGGAGGTTCACAAGGAAATGGACAGCATGTGACTTTCAGTTTTTCTTTTTAATTAAATTTGCAAAAATTACTACATTTCTGTTTTTTTTTCAGTCAAGATGGGGTGCAGAGTATACATTAAAAAATGAACTTTTTTGAATTTACCAAATGGCTGTAATGAAACAAAGAGTGAAAAATGTAAAGGGGACTGAATACTTTCCATACCCACTGTATATATACACAATTGTTATATATTACCGTATATATAATTTTTACATATATCTCGTCTGGTTGGTTCTGGTTTTTATGTAATGTACCATACATAGCTACACAATAAAGTCTTATGATGTCATATTTTATGGTATTACCATATCAGGGTCCGGGCATTGTCAAAACCAATTGGCTGTGCCGGTATATGGGAAATGCCTCTTATCTCAGACTCTGGAATCCTATAAGTAAATTCTGAGAAATACATATAAAGAAGAAGATAGGCATTATGGAGAAAAAAATTTATTCATACAATAAATATATTTGGGTGCTTAAAAGAAGAGCTGTCACCAGTAGTGATGAGCGAATATACTCATTACTCGAGATTTCTCGAGCACGCTCGGGGGTCCTCCGAGTATTTTTTAGTACTCGGAGATTTAGTTTTGCCGCAGCTGAATGATTTACATCTGTTAGCCATCATAAGTACATGTGGGGATTCTCTAGCAACCAGGCAACCCCCACATGTACTTATGCTGGCTAACATATGCAAATCTTTCAGCTGCGGCAATAAAAACTAAATCTCCGAGTACTAAAAAATACTCGGAGAACCCCGGAGCGTGCTCGGGAAATCTCGAGTAATGAGTATATTCATTCATCACTAGTCACCAGGTGACAAGTGTCCAGTTTGTGCTCTTATTTTTATTCCAGCTGCTTCCCTGATAATGGCCGATTTTGGATCTTTTCAATGCCGCCATACGCTTCCAGAGATATGGACCTTAGCATTTCTTTGGGATCTTTAAAAGGGAGTGATGCACTCAGAGTAATAAGGCAGAGCAGCCTAAAGACCCACCCATGAGGAGAATCCTGTATGTACCGCCCCTTGTAAAGACTGTAAGATGAAATAAAAATATTGGGATCTTTACAAGGGGAGTGATGCACTCAGAGTAATAAGGCGGAGCAGCCTAAATACCCACCCATGAGGAGAATCCTGTATGTACCGCCCCTTGTAAAGACTGTAAGATGAAATAAAAATATTGGGATCTTTACAAGGGGAGTGATGCACTCAGAGTAATAAGGCAGAGCAGCCTAAAGACCCACCCATGAGGAGAATCCTGTATGTACCGCCCCTTGTAAAGACTGTAAGATGAAATAAAAATATTGGGATCTTTACAAGGGGAGTGATGCACTCAGAGTAATAAGGCAGAGCAGCCTAAAGACCCACCCATGAGGAGAATCCTGTATGTACCGCCCCTTGTAAAGACTGTAAGATAAAATAAAAATATTGGGATCTTTACAAGGGGAGTGATGCACTCAGAGTAATAAGGCGGAGCAGCCTAAATACCCACCCATGAGGAGAATCCTGTATGTACCGCCCCTTGTAAAGACCTTAAGAATTAGCACTAAAAAAAGGTCCATGTCCGTAAAATAAAATAAAAAACAAAATATTCAGGGAGGGGAGACAGTATACTGTAAACTAAATAAGAGTAAAAACTGGAGCCTTTTTACTTGGCGACAGGTCTTCTTTAAGAAGAAAATACTGTCATGGGTGTCCTTGGGAAGGGCACAACCTCACCGCCTCGCCACCGATACCTTTAGCTGGATAGTAGGGAGTGAGTTGGTCTCCAAAATTTTCCTTGAACGAACCCCGTTCTACACCAGATGGAGGCATATACCAGGAGTGGGGATAGGTTTCACTAGGATTGGACTTTCCATCATTTATATCTTTGGGATCAGTGTAAATGATTACTCCAACAACTCCATATTTGGCAGCATTTATTGCCTGAAAATCCATTAATAAAATAATCACTTAAAATTTATAGAATATGATTCACGTTTCCAACCCCATCCATATTAGCAAAAGAGAGCCTAGAGACTGTTTCCTATCGCCTCATTCATTTCCGTGTGGAAGGAATACTGACTGAGACAAAAATTCTGCTCGAACAGACTCTGATGCTGCTGTAATCACAGGACTTTATCATCTATAATTCCCATAGAGACAGCTAGTCCTTCAATATTGTCGTTATGTTATCTCTCCCAATCTTTTTTTTCATTTTTCTCAGCTTGCCTCTTACTATGTCCTATACGGGTAATAATGGAGTATATAAATGTCGAGAGAATGAAACTAATAAACACAACACAGTCATCTTTGTTTATTCCTGGATTAAAGATATAGCTCACCTTATTAACTCTGCCTGTTCCTCCGTATCGTACAATCGCAATGGTGCCGTTCAGATTTATTATATTAGCGAGGTATTGAAAATCACTTATTCTGCCAAAATTTGCAAATACGAGGTTTCCCTAAAGAACAAAATTTAAGACATAACTCAATCAAAAATGAAGAAATATTGTACAGCTCTGTATCTCCATGGTTACAGACTACAAATAAACCTTGCGTAGTCTGATCCTTCAGTCATTATTCTACCCCCTTTTTACTGCCTGTAAGAAGCCCAATAGGTGAATTCTAATCTCAGGCATACCTTAACGGTACCATTAGGTGCGTAGGCAAGAAATGGCTGTAGGATGTTTGGGTCTTTTTGGTCTTCTGTAAGTTGGGCCTCCGTTTTGTTTGACTCAAACTTGACGTCGCCTTCCGGACTCACTGTAAAAAAAAAAAATAAAGGTAAAAGATACACAACAAACCTAACGTATACTTACCTAACCCATATGATAACATTTTTCATTAGGCTACCTCCATGTAATGTATCCAAAGAACTACCGAAAAAAAAAAAAACCTAACACAAAAACCAAGCCGCCAATCTAACAATTATCCCCTATCCAGCTGATATAAAGCAAATGCTTAAAATTATGCACAGAAACGTAGTATTATAGACCCTGAAATAGTAATAAATACAAAAATACATATATGTAAAAATTAATACATATATATTAAATCTAAATAAAAATATATAAATATTTCTTAAATAAAAAATATATAAAATTATAAGAGTAAATATATATATAAAATAAAAATAAAATAAATGAAAAAAAGATCTATAAATAGTTACGACCCTCGTTATGTGAAAAAAAAAAAAACAGAAAAAAATGCTGTGTCCTGATGGCCAAAATTAACCACGTTCTTAAGAGATAATATGTATTGCAATCTTGAGTCTCCATTTATGCGTAATGCATGTAACCGGTGTCACTTACACACTCTGACGTTGTTTGGATTATTTTCATCTGGAAATGATAGGAAGACATTATATCGCTCATCCTTGGCTTCATCCAGACCAATCGTTGGGTCCTTCCAGCGAGATAGCAGAAGCTGCACCAACTCTTCATCTGCCTCACTCGTGGCCACGTGGGGCTTCTTAGACAGGGTTCTGCAGAATAAGAGATAACTGTGATTGTAAGGGGAAATATAATGTTAGGATAAGTCTGATATTCATATGATAAAACACAAACAAGCAAAGGAGCCAGCTCACCGAAGAATATAAGAAGCCCGGAACTCCGTCCTGATGTGACGTAGTGAAATTCCAAAAAAAAGAAGAAAATGTTCCAGCTTCTAAGTAAAATATACAAATTTTAATCCAACGTATTAAAAATAGGAGACAGCTCCTGGGACGGCATCATACACATGATGAAGTAAGCGACGCGTTTCGACCAAGCGGTCTTTATCACAGCTGATCTACTAATGACATGTCCGGTATAAAAAGAAACCACCACCAATCAAATGGTGGCAAAATGTCATGTGACACACAGGTCCTATACAATACAATATATAAAAATATATATATATTCACCAAATAATCACACATGAATATACAAAAATTACAAAGAAAATAAATAAAAACAAATTTGAACATTGCTAATAATGAAACATCAATTCATTTTGTTTGTTTAATCCATTTGGAAATCTCGTGCCGAGATTAAAAATCCAGAATGCTTCTCTGGTAAGTAAAGCTCTGTGGATATCACCATCTCGCGGGGGTTTCTTAATTTTCTCAATACCCATTACTCTCAAGGAATCAGTGTTACGGGAATGGAAATCAATAAAATGTCTGGCTACAGAGGAAATGGTGCGACTATTGTTTGTAGTACATTTTATATCGTAAAGATGTTCTGATATGCACGAGGTTTCCAAATGGATTAAACAAACGAAATTAATTGATGTTTCATTATTAGCAATGTTTAAATTTGTTTTTATTTATTTTCTTTGTAATTTTTGTATATTCATGTGTGATTATTTGGTGAATATATATATATTTTTATATATTGTATTGTATAGGACCTGTGTGTCACATGACATTTTGCCACCATTTGATTGGTGGTGGTTTCTTTTTATACCGGACATGTCATTAGTAGATCAGCTGTGATAAAGACCGCTTGGTCGAAACGCGTCGCTTACTTCATCATGTGTATGATGCCGTCCCAGGAGCTGTCTCCTATTTTTAATACGTTGGATTAAAATTTGTATATTTTACTTAGAAGCTGGAACATTTTCTTATTTTTTTTGGAAATTCATATGATAAACTCTGGACAAAGGACCTGAGATCTATGAACTCTTATTTCAGGTCAGGAGGCTAAGAGAAACTAAAAACCAAGGGCAATATCGCTGGGACTACCACAATGGTCATTCCTGATACCTCGGCCCGGTGAGCCTGGGCTTCAGAGGATGGGCAGAGGGTCCAATGAAGCCAGGCTCATTTACTATAGGAAGGGGGAGGATGGAAGAAAATGAGCTATTCAATATTCAATGTGCTCGCCTCCTTATTGGCCCATGATCCGGTTACAGACCTGCATTTTCCTATTAAAATTTAACACCTCCCTGGAAACTTGGGGGTCAGCCAAGCCGAGTGTGAGCCATAAACCTTCCCTACGCCCAAGGCAACAAAAGACCAGCTTTAGATAGAATCGTTTAGATTTTTGCGTTATTTCTCATATTTTATAACTGTTTAGTGTTTATACATTTATGTCGCCTTATTTTTCGCGGTTTAGTCATTTTTAGCACTGTACTTTTATATTAAGTCCTAATTCGGGGTGTGTGGACGGTGTCATGGTGTGATTTATACTCACTTTCCAGCCTAGAACAGAGGTTGAGGGCATGATTGAAAGGAGATAAATTAACCCTTAATTGTGTCACGTTAAAATTTCAAAAAGCCTTTCACCATAACTGCCCAGACAGTACAATCAGGAAGGTAAAAAGGTATATTATTTAGATACACTTATTTTGGGTGTAACAATAGGATCGATCAACTACTATACAACTGCCCATGTGTACAATAATATGACTACTATAATACTGCCCCTGTTATTATTATTATACATTTTTATAGCGCCATCTATTCCATGGTGCTTTACATGTGAATACGGGGCAAATATAGATAAATACATTAAACATGAGCAAAAAAACAAGGCACACAGGTACATAAGGAGGGAGGACCCTGCCCACGAGGGCTCACAGTCTACAGGGGATGGGTGAGGATACACTAGGAGACGGTAATGCTGGTTGTGCGGCGGTTCAGTAGGTTGAGGATCACTGCAGGTTGTAAGCTTGTCGGAAGAGGTGGGTCTTCAGGTTCTTTTTGAAGGTTTCTATGGTAGGCGAGAGTCTGATGTGTTGGGGTAGAGAGTTCCAGAATATGGGGGAGGCACGGGAGAAGTCTTTGATGCGGTTGTGGGAAGAATAGATGAGAGGGGAGTAAAGAAGGAGGTCTAGAGATGATCGGAGGTTGCGTGTAGGTAGGTACCGGGAGACCATGTCACAGATGTATGGAGGAGATACAGTAGGTTGTGGATGGCTTTGTATGTCATTGTGAGGGTTTTGAACTGGAGTCTCTGGGCGATAGGAAGCCAGTGAAGGGCTTGGCATAGGGGAGAGGCTAGGGAATAGTGGGGAGACAGGTAGATTAGTCGGGCAGCAGAGTGTAGGATGGATTGGAGTGGTGCCAGAGTGCTAGAGGGGAGTCCAGAGAGTAGGAGGTTGCAGTTGTTAAGGCGGGAGATGATAAGGGCATGCACTAGTGTTTTTGTGGTGTCGCGGTCTAGGAATGTGCGGATCCGGGAAATATTTTTGAGTTTGAGACGGCAGGAGGAGGCAAGGGCTTGGATATGTGGCTTGAAAGAGAGGGCAGAGTCGAGGATCACCCCGAGGCACCGGGCGTGTGGGACTGGGGAAAGTGAGCAGCCATTGACATTGATGGATAGGTCTGGTGGAGGGGTAGAGTGAGATGGGGGAAAGATGATGAATTCTGTTTTGTCCATGTTCAGTTTTAGAAAATGCGCAGAAAAGAAGGCTGAAATAGCAGACAGACAGTGCGGGATTTTGGTAAGTAAGGAGGTGAGGTCAGGTCCGGATAGGTAGATCTGCGTGTCATCAGCGTAGAGATGGTACTGCATACCGTGGGATTCTATGAGCTGTCCAAGGCCGAAGGTGTAGATGGAGAAGAGTAGGGGTCCTAGAACAGAGCCTTGAGGAACACCGACTGACAAAGGGCGAAGTGAGGAGGTGGTGTGGGGGAGGGAGACACTGAATGTTCGGTCTGTCAGATATGATCCAGGATAGGGCTAAGTATGTGATGCCAAGAGATGAAAGGATCTGTAGCAGAAGGGAGTGGTCCACAGTGTCGAAGGCAGAAGACAGGTCCAGGAGAAAGAGGACAGAGTAGTGTCGCTTGCTCTTGGCAGTTAGAAGGTCGTTGGTGACTTTAGTTAGGGCACTTTCAGTTGAGTGTTGGGGTCGGAAGCCAGATTGTAACCGATCAAAGAAGGAGCATGAGGAGAGGTGGGAGGACAGTTCAAGATGGACATGTTGCTCCAGTAATTTGGAGGTATAAGGGAGAAGAGATATCGGGCAATAGCTAGACAGAGGATGGGTCGAGGGAGGGCTTTTTGAGGATGGGTGTGATCTTGGCATGCTTGAAGGATGAGGGGAAGACACCTGTTGTGAGTGAGAGGTCGAAGAGATGTGTTAGGGTTGGGATGAAGACCGTGGAAAGGCTAGGGATGAGGTGGGACGGGAGCGGGTCGAGAGTGCAGGTGGTGAGGTGTGATCTTGACAGGAGGGTGGAGAGCTGATCTTCTGTCATGGTGGAGAAGCTGGTTTTGGAGGAGCATGGTTGAGCAGCTAAGAGGGGCATTGGTCGCTGTAGGCCAAAGCTTTCTCTGATAGTATATGTACAAGAATATAACGACTATAATACTGCCCCTATGTACAAGAATATAACTACTATAATACTGCCCCTATGTACAAGAATATAACTACTATAATACTGCTCCTATGTACAAGAATATAACTACTATAATACTGCTCCTATGTACAAAAATATAACTACTATAATACTGCTCCTTTGTACAAGAATATAACTACTATAATACTGCCCCTATGTACAAGAATATAACTAATATAATGCTGCCCCCTATGTACAAGAATATAACTACTATAATGCTGCCCCTATGTACAAGAATATAACTACTATAATGCTGCCCCCTATATACAAGAATATAACTTCTATAATACTGCTTCTAGATACAATAATATAACTACTATAATACTGCTCCTATGTACAAGAATATAACTACTATAATACTCTCCCTATGTACAAGAATATAACTACTATAATACTGCCCCTATGCACAAGAATATAACTACTATAATACTCTCCCTATGTACAAGAATATAACTACTATAATACTGCTCGTATGTACAAGAATATACCTACTATAATGCTGCCCCTATATGCAAGAATATAACTACTATAATACTGCCCCTATGTACAAGAATATAACTACTATAATACTCTCCCTATGTACAAGAATATAACTACTATAATACTGCCCCTATGTACAAGAATATAACTACTATAATACTCTCCCTATGTACAAGAATATAACTACTATAATACTGCTCGTATGTACAAGAATATACCTACTATAATGCTGCCCCTATATGCAAGAATATAAATAGTATAATGCTGCCCCCTATATACAAGAATATAACTTCTATAATACTGCTCCTATGTACAAGAATATAACTACTATAGTACTCTCCCTATGTACAAGAATATAACTACTATAATGCTGCCCCTATGTACAAGAATATAACTACTATAATGCTGCCCCCTATATACAAGAATATAACTTCTATAATACTGCTCCTATGTACAATAATATAACTACTATAAAACTGCTCCTATGTACAATAATATAACTACTATAATACTGCCCCTATGTACAAGAATATAACTACTATAATGCTGCCCCTATATGCAAGAATATAACTAGTATAATATTGCTCCTATGTACAAGAATATAACTACTATAATACTCTCCCTATATACAAGAATATAACTACTATAATGCTGCCCCTATGTACAAGAATATAACTACTATAATGCTGCCCCCTATATACAAGAATATAACTTCTATAATACTGCTCCTATGTACAAGAATATAACTACTATAATACTGCCCCTATGTACAAGAATATAACTACTATAATACTGCCCCTATGTACAAGAATATAACTACTATAATACTGCTCCTATGTACAAGAATATAACTACTATAATGCTGCCCCTATATGCAAGAATATAACTAGTATAATATTGCTCCTTTATACAAGAATATAACTACTATAATACTGTCCCTATGTACAAGAATATTACTACTATAATACTGCTCCTATGTACAATAATATAACTACTATAATACTGCCCCTATGTACAAGAATATAACTACTATAATACTGCTCCTATGTACAAGAATATAACTACTATAATGCTGCCCCCTATATACAAGAATATAACTACTATAATACTGCTCCTATGTACAATAATATAACTACTATAATACTGCCCCTATGTACAAGAATATAACTACTATAATGCTGCCCCTATATGCAAGAATATAACTAGTATAATATTGCTCCTATGTACAAGAATATAACTACTATAATACTCTCCCTATATACAAGAATATAACTACTATAATGCTGCCCCTATGTACAAGAATATAACTACTATAATGCTGCCCCCTATATACAAGAATATAACTTCTATAATACTGCTCCTATGTACAAGAATATAACTACTATAATACTGCCCCTATGTACAAGAATATAACTACTATAATACTGCCCCTATGTACAAGAATATAACTACTATAATACTGCTCCTATGTACAAGAATATAACTACTATAATGCTGCCCCTATATGCAAGAATATAACTAGTATAATATTGCTCCTTTATACAAGAATATAACTACTATAATACTGTCCCTATGTACAAGAATATTACTACTATAATACTGCTCCTATGTACAATAATATAACTACTATAATACTGCCCCTATGTACAAGAATATAACTACTATAATACTGCTCCTATGTACAAGAATATAACTACTATAATGCTGCCCCCTATATACAAGAATATAACTACTATAATACTGCTCCTATGTACAATAATATAACTACTATAATACTGCCCCTATGTACAAGAATATAACTACTATAATGCTGCCCCTATATGCAAGAATATAACTAGTATAATATTGCTCCTTTATACAAGAATATAACTACTATAATACTGCCCCTATGTACAAGAATATTACTACTATAATACTGCTCCTATGTACAATAATATAACTACTATAATACTGCCCCTATGTACAAGAATATAACTACTATAATACTACCCCTATATGCAAGAATATAACTAGTATAATATTGCTCCTTTATACAAGAATATAACTACTATAATACTGCCCCTATGTACAAGAATATAACTACTATAATACTGCCCCTATGTACAAGAATATTACTACTATAATACTGCCCCTATGTACAAGAATATAACTACTATAATACTGCTCCTATGTACAAGAATATTACTACTATAATACTGCTCCTATGTACAAGAATATTACTACTATAATACTGCCCCTATGTACAAGAATATAACTACTATAATACTGCTCCTATGTACAAGAATATAACTACTATAATACTGCTCCTATGTACAAGAATATAACTACTATAATACTGCTCCTATGTACAAGAATATTACTACTATAATACTGCTCCTATGTACAAGAATATTACTACTATAATACTGCCTCCTATGTACAAGAATATAACTACTATAATACTGCCCCTATGAACAAGAATATAACTACTATAATATTGCTCATATTTACAATAATATAACTACTATAATACTGCTCCTATGTACAAGAATATTACTACTATAATACTGCCCCTATGTACAAGAATATAACTACTATAATACTGCTCCTATGTACAAGAATATAACTACTATAATACTGCTCCTATGTACAAGAATATAACTACTATAATACTGCTCCTATGTACAAGAATATTACTACTATAATACTGCCCCTATGTACAAGAATATAACTACTATAATACTGCTCCTATGTACAAGAATATAACTACTATAATACTGCTCCTATGTACAAGAATATAACTACTATAATACTGCTCCTATGTACAAGAATATTACTACTATAATACTGCTCCTATGTACAAGAATATTACTACAATACATTCTGCTGCAAGTTCCATAGAACTTTATGAGCACCAACTGCCATCTATCTCAATAATGGGAGAATCTCACTGAAAAGAGATTTTGTCCATGAATTAAGAATATTGAGAATGAATGATCAGTCCAGGAGGAGAAAGAAGCAGATTTTGCTGATAAGAAATATTAGTTTCTTATTGTTATGTGTACTATTGATTTATGTTATGAAAAAAAAAAAATTAAAACAACAGTTAATTGTGAAAGCTGATTTTCAACATCTGTAGAATTAATTGCTCTACATAAGCTAAAACATTTGACAAATATGGTCCGAATACAGACTGCAATGTCTGAACCGGTCGTAGGTCTACTGACCTGAACTCAAGAGTCTCATATGAGGCCAAATTTGAGTCAGGAGACCCATATCCAGTTAGCACATCGCAGTTCGTACTTGGGCCATGAATGTTGGACTTGTGAAGTCAGCCTTAAGCTATGTGTTCACAGTCATTTTCAGAGCAGAAATTCAACATTTTTGAGGAGATTTGGAGAGTTTCCGCTCCAAAATCTTTTAGGTGGAGGTAGCACAGGTTCAAAATACAGATAATACAACCACTCGCACCCCGACCACTCATCAGTATTTTACACCTTGGCTACCTCCGCCTTTTTCATGTTTTCATGGGGGCCGGCCACATTTTGCTATGCCTTGGAAAATTAATATAATGTAATTAAATTATATTTTTGGCTGATCAGAATACAGAAGTCACCATGTTTCGGTAGTCAACAGAGGCCATTTGGCTTTGACATTGTGGTCTTTGTTGGCCAAATCACATCCAACTCAAGGCCAAAGATCCAGGAGGTTCCAACATCCGGCAACAGTTCCTTTGCGGTTGCAATTCAGGCATTACGTTGCCATGTAGAGATGTATATTTTTCTGCCATTCTTTTCAGCTTGAGTTATCCGCAGATCAGTATCAGAAGATGACCGGCTTTGAAAGGAAATTTTTTTGCCTAACTGCTCGTGACACTCATTTCTTGATATCTCAAACTAAGAGTAGAGGTAATGAAGGAGACATCAGTTGGCAGTATGCAACAGCAATCTTCGTTTCACGATCAAAGTCACCTTAGAAACAAATACTGATTGTACAGGAATAGAAAAATATGGCTGATGTCTGCAAGATACAGTGCCACCCTATAGTAAATGTATCACGCTTGTCAGTGGCACATGTGGTTCGTGGACCCACTGCGCCAGGCCTGCCTAGGAAGGGGCATATCAAAGCGACTTCCAGGTGTTCACTGGAGCTCTTGGTGGTTAAAACAGACTGGGCTACTGGTAGCTGCCTGGTACCACTCCCAGGAAGACCTACAGCTGCCGATCCCAAGTGGTCAGGTTCGCTGTGCAGGAGTCACACCGGAGCAGGATTCGGAGACAGACAGACTATACAGAGAACTTGGATCTTGAAGACAGGTTCTTGTTCACACACTCCGTTTTCAGGACTAGTTCGGGAGCTGGCCTCACTAGGGCAAGGGGTTCGGGTACAGGTACCACCAACGCGGGTTCAGGATTATGATACGGATACCGCCAAAGCGGCCACAAGATAAAGAACGCACTATACTTTACTAATGGAACGACACAGGAAAGGGAATAATTACAACAAACCAAGGACAGGGAACCTGGCAACATACAACTGCACACACCAACACCACTAAGCCTAAACTATAGGGGTTGTTCATGCACCTTCCTATTGAGGAGAGTGACTTTCAATACAACATGACTCACAGCTATCGGCTGGGAGTCATCTTGCAGACGTATACTTTACCAACAGTCTCCCAGCTGCTGGCTGGGGGCATTTTACTATGTGCGTGCGCTCCCCTGCATAGGAGAAGGAGGAGCATCGTGAGAACATGACAGAGGCCCAAGTGAAGAGTATGGCGGTGTCTCCTCAAGGCCAAGGACGTTACAAAATAGAATGGAGTTGCAATGCAAAACACAATCTATGGAGAGGAGTGGCGCTGTTTCTACAAGTAGTTAAGTTTTTCAAATCCTGGGCTATCCATTTAAGCTTAGATCCTTGTCCATTGAATGAAGTTCTCAGAATTGGAACTTCACCCAATGTGAACCATACAAGACCAAGCATATACATTGTGACTTGGCTAAAAATTACTGCTCAGGGTTTACTAAAAAAAACAAAAAAACAGACAAAACTCTACTTACTTGCTTATCTGACGGAGCAAACAATATATAAAGGGGAGGTTGGGGAAAGTAAAAACTAGAGATTTCTGTCTATACCAAGTGATGGTGTTGGGTCTCACCTCAGGTTCTCCTTGATCTTCTCGGTATCCACCTCCTTCATGAATTGTTGGATAAACTTTTCATCAAGATCTTGAGCAAGATTCTTCACCCATTCTGGATCGGCACCACCCGAAATACCAAAATGGCCAATCAGCAGTCCGATGGCCAATACAACCAAAGCCCCGAAAGAAAATCCCAACACCTTCCACCAATTCATGGTCCCTCAGCCTCCAAAATGCCTCGGAGATTGCGGTTTCACTCAATGTGGTAACCGTTACCCTTTACACTTGCACTTCACTCTTTATGGTTACTCTTTACACTTTAGATAAGAGGACACTAAGAACATGGTTAACGATTATCAGAATGAAATCGTGGGTCACAATCTAGTGGGATAATTGAAGAGATATCAAGCTAATTATTCCAAGAGTCAAGTCCATAAAATAAGACTCAAAGAAATTAGAAAATAGGAAATGTCGCTGACAGAGTACAGCACTTGGCTAGCTCTCTCCATCAGTCTAATGGACTTTGAATGGAATGCCAGCACACAGATGATAGGAGGAACCAGTTTTTGGAAGTAAATTTAGCGCCATTTAGTGAGAGTCCAAACTAAAGAGATATGTTTTTAGAGCATGTTTGAAACTGTAGAGACTGGAATGCTTTACCCCAGATAATTTGGTAAATTCCATGAGAACTGGAATGGCTCGAGAAAAATCTTGACGACTGGAGAGTGAAAATCGGCTTACAGAGGAGGTTAGTCTTAGATAATAAGGGAAACTCAGAACACAACTAGGGTGGTGGACAGAGATGAGGAAGGAGATGTAGGTGGAGCAGAATTGTGGAGAGCTTTGTGAGTAAAAGTGAAGAGATAATATTTTATTCTGTAGCGGATGGGTAACCAATGCAATGACTGGTACAGGATGGAGGCATCAGTTTAGAGGCTGGATAGAAACAGGACCCTGGCTTCTGCATTGAGAATAGATTGCAGAGGGATGAGTTTAGTAAAGAGAGAGACATTAGCAGAGAATTGCAGTAGTCCCGACAAGAACAAATCACAGCAACAGAAACAGTTTTTGCAGAGTCAAAGGTAAGAAAAGGTTGTATTCTGGAGAGATTTTTGATGTGCAGATGACATGAGCGAGTGATCGGATGCAGAGAGTGAAAGAAAGATCAGAGTCAAATATAACCCCAAGACAGTGGGTGTGCTGCTTTGGAGCTATGGCAAACCAACACATGGAAATAGCTACAATTGGGTTTAGATTGATTAGTAGGAGGAAACACAAGGAGTTCAGTATTGGAAAGATTCAGTCTGAGATACAGGGAGTACATGATGTTATAGACAGTGGACAGACAGTCACTTGAATTTTATAGTAATTTTGTAATAATGCAGGCGTGTTGAGAGTAGACAATGTGTATAATTGGTTGTTATTAGCAAAGAGATGGTACTGGAAACCAAATCTACTGTTGGTTTGTCCAAGAGGGGCAGTACATAAGAATAGGAGGGGTACTAGGACTGAACCCTGAGGAACCCCAACAGTAAGGGGAAGAGGAGAGATGGAGGAGCCAGGAAAATATACAGTGAAGGAACGGTCAGTGAGGTAGGAGAAGAACCAAGCAAGATCCTTGAGACCGATAGAGCAGAGCAAAGTGAGCAGGAGCTGGTGATCCACAATGTTGAATGCTTTAGAAAGATCTAGAATTAGCAGGAGTCATGAAGCTGCAGTGCAATACAATGCAACTAACACCAGGGGGAGTTTAATAGGGGTACGAGACTGCACACACTGAGCAGCCGAACAGATGCCACCTAGTGGCAAGAGTAGTCAGGACACAAGATAACACGTCAGTACAAAAGGATTAAACAGAAAGGATAGTCAGGACATAGCAGGAGATCAGTAAACCAGAGCGAGCAAAATACGGTTCAATAGGGACAAATCAAGACAGAGTCAATAACCAAGCCAGGAGATCAGCATCAGAGAATCAATCAGAACAAACAAACGCAGGGAAAGGGCAGACAGAGGAGGATAACAGACACAGGACAAGTCAGGGTTAACAGCAGGACAAACCAAGGGTTTCCAGAGTCAGGTTCACAAGCCGAAGACAGAACTATAACTGACACTGCCAGCAAGATTCATGGGAGCTAAATAGCAAACCCGAACCCAGAATGAGCCAGAGCAAAGTTAACCCTTGATATGATCCGTCCAAAAAAAGGGCAGACACTAATAAACCCTGGAACGGATCATGACAGCAGGGAGCAGTGACCATTAGACTTTGCGGTTAGATCATGAGAGACTTCAGTTAGGGATGTTTCTATAGAGTAACATAGTAACATAGTTAGTAAGGCCGAAAAAAGACATTTGTCCATCCAGTTCAGCCTATATTCCATCATAATAAATCCCCAGATCTACGTCCTTCTACAGAACCTAATTGTATGATACAATATTGTTCTGCTCCAGGAAGACATCCAGGCCTCTCTTGAACCCCTCGACTGAGTTCGCCATCACCACCTCCTCAGGCAAGCAATTCCAGATTCTCACTGCCCTAACAGTAAAGAATCCTCTTCTATGTTGGTGGAAAAACCTTCTCTCCTCCAGACGCAAAGAATGCCCCCTTGTGCCCGTCACCTTCCTTGGTATAAACAGATCCTCAGCAAGATATTTGTATTGTCCCCTTATATACTTATACATGGTTATTAGATCGCCCCTCAGTCGTCTTTTTTCTAAACTAAATAATCCTAATTTCGCTAATCTATCTGGGTATTGTAGTTCTCCCATCCCCTTTATTAATTTTGTTGCCCTCCTTTGTACTCTCTCTAGTTCCATTATATCCTTCCTGAGCACCGGTGCCCAAAACTGGACACAGTACTCCATGTGCGGTCTAACTAGGGATTTGTACAGAGGCAGTATAATGCTCTCATCATGTGTATCCAGACCTCTTTTAATGCACCCCATGATCCTGTTTGCCTTGGCAGCTGCTGCCTGGCACTGGCTGCTCCAGGTAAGTTTATCATTAACTAGGATCCCCAAGTCCTTCTCCCTGTCAGATTTACCCAGTGGTTTCCCATTCAGTGTGTAATGGTGATATTGATTCCTTCTTCCCATGTGTATAACCTTACATTTATCATTCTTAAACCTCATCTGCCACCTTTCAGCCCAAGTTTCCAACTTATCCAGATCCATCTGTAGCAGAATACTATCTTCTCTTGTATTAACTGCTTTACATAGTTACTAACCCATTTACACACATTTTCCCCCAGACCAAGCATTCTCATTTTGTGTACCAACCTCTTGTGCGGCACGGTATCAAATGCTTTGGAAAAATCGAGATATACCACGTCCAATGACTCACCATGGTCCAGCCTATAGCTTACCTCTTCATAAAAACTGATTAGATTGGTTTGACAGGAGCGATTTCTCATAAACCCATGCTGATATGGAGTTAAACAGTTATTCTCATTGAGATAATCCAGAATAACATCCCTCAGAAACCCTTCAAATATTTTACCAACAATAGAGGTTAGACTTACTGGCCTATAATTTCCAGGTTCACTTTTAGAGCCCTTTTTGAATATTGGCACCACATTTGCTATGCGCCAATCCTGCGGAACAGACCCTGTCGCTATAGAGTCCCTAAAAATAAGAAATAATGGTTTATCTATTACATTACTTAGTTCTCTTAGTACTCGTGGGTGTATGCCATCCGGACCCGGAGATTTATCTATTTTAATCTTATTTAGCCGGTTTCGCACCTCTTCTTGGGTTAGATTGGTGACCCTTAATATAGGGTTTTCATTGTTTCTTGGGATTTCACCTAGCATTTCATTTTCCACCGTGAATACCGTGGAGAAGAAGGTGTTTAATATGTTAGCTTTTTCCTCGTCATCTACAACCATTCTTTCCTCACTATTTTTTAAGGCGCCTACATTTTCAGTTTTTATTCTTTTACTATTGATATAGTTGAAGAACAGTTTGGGATTAGTTTTACTCTCCTTAGCAATGTGCTTCTCTGTTTCCTTTTTGGCAGCTTTAATTAGTTTTTTAGATAAAGTATTTTTCTCCCTATAGTTTTTTAGAGCTTCAATGGTGCCATCCTGCTTTAGTAGTGCAAATGCTTTCTTTTTACTGTTAATTGCCTGTCTTACTTCTTTGTTTAGCCACATTGGGAAACAGTGTGAGAAGTGGAAACAGATAGTAAAGGGTCAAGAAGAGTTATCTAAGAGATAGCTGATTAGTAGGGAGCAGACCAAGCATTCCAGGAGTTTAGAGATAAAGGTGAGATTAGAGACAGGTCTCCAGTTAGGGTACCGTCACACTGAAACGACACTGCAGCGATACGACAACGATGTCGATCGCTGCAGCGTCGCTGTGTGGTCGCTGGAGAGCTGTCACACAGACAGCTCTCCAGCGACCAGCGATCCCGAAGTCCCCGGGTAACCAGGGTAAACATCGGGTTACTAAGCGCAGGGCCACGCTTAGTAACCCGATGTTTACCCTGGTTACCAGCGTAAACGTAAAAAAACCAAACATTACATACTGACATTCTGTGTCTGTCCTCCGGCGCTGTGCTTTCCTCTGCACTGTCAGCGCCGGTCAGCCGTAAAGCAGAGCGGTGACGTCACCGCTGTGCTTTCTGGCTTGCCGGCGCTGACACAGGATGCAGGAGCAGTGCAGAGAAGCACAGCGCCGGGGACAGACAGCTGAAGGTAAGTATGTAGTGTTTGTTTTTTTAACGTTTACGCTGGTAACCAGGGTAAACATCGGGTTACTAAGAGCGGCCCTGCGCTTCGTAACCCGATGTTTATCCTGGTTACCAGTGAAGATATCGCTGAATCGGCGTCACATACGCCGATTCAGCGATGTCAGCGGGAGATCCAGTGATGAAATAAAGTTTCAGACGATCTGCTACGACGTACGATTCTCAGCGGGGTCCCTGATCGCAGTAGCGTGTCAGACACAGCGAGATCGTAACGATATCGCTGGAACGTCACGGATCGTGATTAGTGGTGCAGTTCTGGCTATCTTTTCTTTTTTAGTAAAGGCAGTAGCATTACTACCAGAGGGGCTAAGGAAGCAGTTGCCCCAGGGCCCCGAGCTCGGAGGGTAGCACACAGATATAGTTAAGTTGAGAAATCCAATGCAAAATGAGCGTCCAGGGCGGCCCATGGGAATCCTAGGTCCGTGCACTATATAAATGGGCGAGTGTCTCTGAATAATATTTGGTCATGCATATGCACTTTAATCATGGTTAGTCTATTTAGACTCTGATAATTACGCTCACCTATATCTGACCTATCTCCAGTTGTCTCGCCTAGTTCTTGCCACTGGGGCTAGATAGGTACGGGCGAGAAATTGAGGTTGACGACTGCGCAACTCTTCCTCACTTTAATCCAAGTCAAGTGCTAGTCACGACTTCAACCACTGCGTATCTAAAGTCCTGTGGCGATGGGAGAGTGGCAAAGCAACAGGTGTGGAGTTACTGGAAGCTGTAGTCACGAACCTGCACCCAGGCGGTCCTGGCCATATGGTCGCTCCCCCCCTGGACCGAAGCAGCAGTGGAGTTCGGCATGCTCCTGGGTGTCTGAGCAGTCCTGTTCAGGATCACTCTGCTCACCTCAATCGAGGACGGGGCTAGAAAAGGTGCCTCAAACATAGTCTGCTTCATTTCACCTGGCCAGCCTACCGCAGCTGGCGGGTTTCCCATACAGCGCTCGACATACAATAAAGAAAATCATGGTACTCAACCTTGGCACATGGAATGTGAGAACTCTGATGGATAATACTAAGGCAGACAGACCAGAGAGAAGAACGGCATTGGTTGCTCGGGAGCTAGCTCGTTACAAGGTTGATATAGCAGGTCGCAACGAAACACGCCTGGCAGACAAGGGTCAATTGACAGAGCATAGTGGTGGATATACATTTTTCTGGAGTGGTCGAGGCAGCACTGAAAAACAAGAAGTAGGTGTGGGATTTGCTATCAAAACTCATCTTGTTCGTAAACTTACTAGGCTTCCGGAGGGCATCAACGACCATCTGATGACATTTCAGCTCCCTCTTACAAACAAGAAACATACAACTCTGATCAGTGCCTATTCTTCCACTATGACTAATCCGGATGACATTTAAGATAAGTTCTATGATGAACTTGACACACTTATTTCAGCAATCCCACAGGCAGACAAGCTCATTAAACTTGGGAGACTGTTATGACCTGGTGGTCAGGACAATAATGGACCTGGTGGTTAAGAGCACACAGAATGACCTGATAGTTACTGATAATAAAGGACGAGCTCTGGGACGTGGGAACTCTGCTGACCGCAATCCCTAATCCTATCACACACACTAGAAATAGCCGTGGATTGCGCCTGACGCTCCCTATGCAACTCGGCACAGCCTAAGAAACTAGCTAGCCCTGAAGATAGAAAAATAAAGCCTACCTTGCCTCAGAGAAATTCCCCAAAGGAAAAGGCAGCCCCCCACATATAATGACAGTGAGTAAGATGAAAATACAAACACAGAGATGAAATAGATTTAGCAAAGTGAGGCCCGACTTACTGAACAGACCGAGGATAGGAAAGGTTACTTTGCAATCAGCACAAAAAACTACAAAAAGACCACGCAGAGGGCGCAAAAAGACCCTCCGCACCGACTCACGGTGCGGAGGCGCTCCCTCTGCGTCCCAGAGCTTCCAGCAAGCAAGACAACAATAAAAATTGCAAGCTGGACAGAAAAATAGCAAACCAAAGAAATACAAGCTGGAACTTAGCTTCTGTTGGGAAGACAGGTCACAAGAACGATCCAGGAGTGACCTAAACCAATACTGGAACATTGACAGGTGGCATGGAGCAAAGATCTAAGTGGAGTTAACCTCGACACCTGTGGAAGGAAACTCAGAAACACCCACCAGAGGAAGTCCATGGACAGAACCAGCCGAAGTACCATTCATGACCACAGGAGGGAGCCCGACAACAGAATTCACAACAGGAGACTTTAATGCCAGAGTGGGAACAGACCATCAAGACCTGGAAGGAGTCATTGGGAGACACGGCACTGGCAAGTGTAACAGTAATGGCCTGCTGCTCCTCAAGATGTGTGCCACACATGACCTTGTCATCACCAACACCCTATTCCGCTTACCCACACGCAAGAAGACATCATGGATGCACCCACGCTCGAGGCATTGGCATCTCATTGATTACATCATTGCCAGGAAAAGGGATAAGAATAATAATAATAATTTTTATTTATATAGCGCCAACATATTCCGCAGCACTTTACAATTAAGCAGGGACATGTACAGACAATAAATTCAGAACAAGTTAAGACAATTTAAACAGTGACATTAAAGGTGAGGTCCCTGCTCGCAAGCTTCCAGTCTACAAGGAAATGGGGGAAATTATAATAAACTAGATTGTGGCCCGATTCTAACGCATCGGGTATTCTAGAATATGCATGTCCCCGTAGTATATGGACAATGATGATTCCAGAATTCGTGGCAGACTGTGCACATCGCTGATTGCTCGAGGCAACCTTTATGCCATCATCGTCGCCATGGCAACCATTATGACATCTACGTCGATACTGTGCCCGTCGCGGGATGTCTACGTCCTTTATGACATCATCGTCGCTGTGCCCGTCGCTGATTGGTCGAGGCCTGGCAGCCTCGACCAATCAGAGACGCGGGATTTCCAGGACAGACAGACAGACAGACGGAAAAACCCTTAGACAATTATATATATAGATTGTGGCCCGATTCTAACGCATCGGGTATTCTAGAATATGCATGTCCCCGTAGTATATGGACAATGATGATTCCAGAATTCGCGGCAGATTCTTGTCGCTGATTGGTCGAGGCAACCTTTATGACATCATTGTCGCCATGGCAACCATTATGACATCTACGTCATAGAACTTAACACAATTGAATGAAATTATGAGACAGATCATCAAAATATATAAACCACATTACATGAACTGTAACTGTATTTAAATAAATCATCGGACAAAAGAAGGACATTGACACTATAATATATTTATTAACAATATCAAGCCAAAATATTTTTGTACACCACATTTCTTGTGAATACCTTTTGACTACCTATAAGCAACTTTCCTTGTAAAGGGGTAGGAAGAACTTGCACCTTGACGTTGGATCTCATTTTAACTCTTGAAAATGCAACGTAGAGTTGTCCATGACCAAAAACGGGCTGCGGTAGATATATGACAACACGGTGTAGAGTTTGACCTTGTGACTTGTTTATTGTCATGGCAAAAGCTGGTTTTATTGAAAACTGTCGATGCTGAAGCCTAAATGGAAGACCCGTGTCTGAAGGACATAAATCAATGCGTGGAATGAACACTTCATCTCCTTTTGCTGATCCAGTGATCACTCTTGCTTGAATGACGTGAGAATGGAGTCCAGTAACAATAAGGCGAGTTCCATTACATAGACCATTTTTCGTATTTAGATTCCGCAGCAACATTATGATTGTTCCAACTTTCAGTTGAAGTCTGTGGGATGGCATTCCTGATGGCGTAAGACTATTTAAAAATTCAACTGGATAATGCTCTCGTTCATCTTCATTGTCTACATCCACTGAATCATCACTTTTATACAACTTATACTCACCAGGCATTCTATCCATCACCTGGGAATTTAGCAGAGTCACGTCATCATTCTTGGGACAGAGAATTGCATGAGAAGAGGCCCTCAACACTGCTTTGGTCATTCACATCAATTTCAATGCATTGTCCAAAAACATCAGTTATGATGCAGTCAGTGCACAACATGTCTTCTGGTATTTCAATAATATCTTCTCCAAGGTTGTATTGGTTGCTAAGTTCACCGTTGCCAAGTTTAAGAAGCCAGTTGCTATACTCTGGGTCCGAAGATCGCATATTGTTAATTAGTTGGAGTTTATTGAACTGTTTCCAAAGGTCAGCCATTTTTAAGCTGGACTCGATAACATCTGTTCTTGTTCCATTTGGTATGACTGGAAGGCATTGCCTAAAATCTCCACCAATGACAAAAACTTTACCTCCAAACGGAATTTTATTTTTTTCAGCAACATTTGTAGTCATTACTTCACGCAGAAGTCTGTCAATTAAGCTCAAAGCATATTTGGGTGTCATGGTGCACTCGTCAAGTATGAAAACATGTGCATTTTTTAAACAGTCTTCCTGCAAATGTGTCTTGTTTTATTCTGGAAATAGAGATTTCATTGACTGGAACTGGTATCCCAAAGAGTGAATGGATAGTGCGACCTCCTCGTAAAAGGTTTGCTGCAATCCCTGTTGTAGCCGATGGCAATACAACTTTTCCCAACCCTCTAACGTGATGCATTAAAACTTCATAGAGGTATGTTTTACCGCTCCCTCCTGGACCGTCAATAAAGAAACATTTTGGCCTTGCATCTGCTTGGTTTTCTATAGCACTCACAATAGTGTCATATGCAATCTGTTGTTGTTCATTTAAGGAGTTTGTCTTCTCTGTTGCCAGCAGTAATTCGTAAGCTTCGTCATACTCTGGAACTTGTGGAACTTGAATGGCAGGCTGGGGCAAATTAAAGTCTGAAAACGTTTTTCCATGTAGTAGTAAGATATTTTGGACATCTTGCACGGCATACGATTCGCAATTTTGACAACTTCCACTTCTGCTGTGAAGACGTAGGCAGTAGTCCTCGATTAGATGTTCTTTAAAATTTGTCCAAAGTTGAGCTGGATTTGTAGGCGGTCCAAATACACAGATGTAGGCAAACAATTCACGAAGTTGCTTAAGCATATGTAGAGTAACTGCGTCTTCTAAAGTAAGTTTCCACACAGTATCATCCAATAGAAGTCCTAAGGCCAAAGCTGCAGCTTTAAATGTATCGTGCAATACTCCGTTAACTGTTTTCAAATCGTCATACGTTTTAGCTCCTTTGATATGTAGTAGTTACAGCCGAAGGCAATATCTTTCTTGATCCTTGACACTAACAGTATATATGCGTCCAATTATTCTGCTAACTCCTCGTTGTCTTGGATTCCAAGTTTTATTCCAAACGTAATACTCTGGAATCTCTCGGTACAAATACTGCCTTGCATTTTCATCACGTTGGTTCAGCAAAAACCATTCCATTAATGTTGATGTCGTGCTTAAAGTTTTTGAGACATCTTTGACTTCAGCATCTTCAAAGAAATAAAGCTGCTGTTGATTTGGTAAATGAATAGCTAAACGTATAATGGCATGGGAGTGTGAATGCATTGGAAAAGCAAATATCCTCCAAGCTGCTTCTGGATCACTGACATATCTTGAGTCAACAAAAGTTGATGATTCATCATGATTGACTGTTTTCTGTTGTATTTCTATGTTAGCTTTGTCATGCCCCTTGTAGATGTACTTGAAGAGATATTTTACACTTTTTATTGAAGCACAGACTTCTATGTTGATGTGACAGTTGTAGCATTTTGATAAGTCTGGGTTGTATGGGACTATCCATGAGTTATTTATAATTTTATTGTTGCAAGCAATGTTATCAATGTGTTGTCGCCGGTAGGATGGGTAGCCATCCAAGTCTTTAACAGTGTGCTGTTTCAACTCCTTTGGAAACCCTTTTGTACACTTTCCGTTTTCCATGCATGGACTTTTTGGATTTGCTACACCGCATGGGCCATGAACCATATGAGAGACTACAATATTATACAGTTCTGGATACTTTTCTTGGTTAGGAATTTCAGCCCACACTTTATTGTCGATTTCTTCCTCCGTATGAATCTTGGAATCCGTGTCTAAGATAATTACCGTATATACTCGAGTATAAGCCGACCCGAGTATAAGCCGACCCCCCTAATTTTGCCACAAAAAACTGGGAAAACTTATTGACTCGAGTATAAGCCTAGGGTGGAAATGCAGCATTTACCGGTGAATTTCAAAAATAAAAATAGATCATTATTTCCCCATAGCTGTGCCATATAGTGCTCTGCACCGTTCATATTTCCCCATAGCTGTGCCATATAGTGCTCTGCACCGTTCATATTTCCCCATAGCTGTGCCCCATATAGTGCTCTGCACCATTCATTGTGCCCCATATACGGTGCTCTGCACCGTTCATTGTGCCCCATAGCTGTGCCCATATACGGTGCTCTGCACCGTTCATTGTGCCCCATAGCTGTGCCCATATACGGTGCTCTGCACCGTTCATTGTGCCCCAGAGCTGTGCCCATATACGGTGCTTTGCACCGTTCATTGTGCCCCATAGCTGTGCCCATATACGGTGCTCTGCACCGTTCATTGTGCCCCATAGCTGTGCCCATATACGGTGCTCTGCACCGTTCATTGTGCCCCATAGCTGTGCCCATATACGGTGCTCTGCACCGTTCATTGTGCCCCATAGCTGTGCCCATATACGGTGCTCTGCACCGTTCATTGTGCCCGAGAGCTGTGCCCACATACGGTGCTCTGCACCGTTCATTGTGCCCCAGAGCTGTGCCCATATACGGTGCTCTGCACCGTTCATTGTGCACCATAGCTGTGCCCATATACGGTGCTCTGCACCGTTCATTGTGCCCCAGAGCTGTGCCCATATACGGTGCTCTGCACCGTTCATTGTGCCCCATAGCTGTGCCCATATACGGTGCTCTGCACCGTTCATTGTGCCCCATAGCTGTGCCCATATACGGTGCTCTGCACCGTTCATTGTGCCCCATAGATGCTCCACATAAATCTCTGCCGCCGCTGCTGCTGCTGCAATAAAAAAAAAAAAACACATACTCACCTCTCTTGATTGCAGCTCCCAGCGTCTCGTTCCGGCGCCTCCATCTTCCCGGCGTCTCTGCTCTGACTGATCAGGCAGAGGGCGCCGCGCACACTATATGCGTCATCGCGCCCTCTGACCTGAACAGTCAGAGCGCAGACGCCGGGAAGATGGAGGCGCCGGGAAGATGGAGGCGCAGACCGGGAAGATGGAGCGGCGCCCGGCGGCTGGAACGCGGACAGGTGAATATGCTATACTTACCTAGTCCTGGCGATCCTCGCGCTGTCCCTCTGCCTGGTCTTCGGTGCCGCAGCTTCTTTCTCTATCAACGGTCACCGGCACCGCTGATTAGAGGAATGAATAGGCGACTCCGCCCCTATGGGAGGTGGAGCCGCCTATTCATTTTTTTAATGAGCGGTCCCACGTGACTGCTGAAGAGGGGAAGACACTGCAGCACAGAAGCCCGTGGGACGGCAGGGACAGCGCGAGGATCGCTGGGACTAGGTAAGTATACCTCAGCGCCCTCACCCCCTCACCCGCCGACCCTGCCACCCACCTTGACTCGAGTATAAGCCGAGAGGGGCACTTTCAGCCCAAAAATTTGGGCTGAAAATCTCGGCTTATACTCGAGTATATACGGTAGTATATGCGCATGTGGGAGACCTCGTTTCTGAAACTCTATGACGTGTACCATTGCTACGACTGTTCCAAAAAGTCCATTTTTGATGTCTTTCAAAAGGCTGATGAGTTTCAGTCGAAATACGCGTGCGACTAAGTCCGGCCTGTGTTCAACTTTTTGCCAGGGTTCTAGATTTTCGGTAATTTCTGGCCATTTACGATTACAGGTCATTGTCACAAAAATGTCAGGTCTTCCAAACTATGTTACTATTGCCATTGCATCTTGATAACGCTGTTGCATGTTGCGGGGGCTACCTTCAAATGACAACAGGAGGATTACTGTTTTTCCAATTGGAATTCCCTTTTCTATTGATTGTTTTTGCAAATGTTCTTGAAGAACGCAGTAGTCTTCAACTTTAAGTTGTTTTTGGTTCATTCTTATGAAATTTAGATGATTAGCTTCAATTTTAACATATGCGTCAACTAAGTACTGTTGTGTCAGTTTCCCACCGTTTAAAATAGGATTGAAGTAATTTCGGACAGACAGACGAAAACTGTAGTATTGCAGCTGTGTAATTCTTCTTGAAGTTCCTTGTTGGTTTAGGTTTTCATGCCACCCTTGTTCACCTCTTGGAAAGAATAGCAGATACAGAAGAGCATCAAGGTTGCTGTGCAAAATGCTAATTAGTTGTGTCTTAGGAACCAAAGGGTTGTTTTGGTCTGGCTTAAGATGGACTAATATATCCCTTTGAAAAGGAAGTTCTCCATCATCGTTTTGAAAAACAACTGCGACCTCACTTACACGTGGTTTGTTGTAAAGTCGGGGATCCTGTTTACGTTCTTGTTTAATGGTCATGACAATAGAAGGCATTTCAGTACCAATTTGTATAGCCCTCTGTTCCTCCTCGGCTTGAATGTCTTTTAGCATGCGATATGCGGCAGCAAATGGGCTTATTTTTTGTAAATGTACAGCAATTTGGTTCATCAGTTCAGCATCACACTTTTCGTTTTCTTTTAGGTTCATCCTTTGCTCTGTAGCCTCATTTGTATCAATGATGTATAATTGTGCAAATTTTGGTGGTTGTCCTATTTCTGGGTGAAGTGTTCCAGTGCGATGGTAGATCTGGCCGTGAATTTTAAAACAATAAGGTCCGAATCCAGGGGGCGGTGCAATGTTGGCACCGAATGAAGCAAACGCATGAGAACTGTTGATGCTTCTGATATTTTCCATAAAATTTCTACTGTGTTGATGCATTCCTTTCATTAACTGCTCAAACAGATCTGAGTAGTGAGGTCTCGGTAGCATAACTTTTCCTTTTTGGCAGCATTGAGTAAACTGATTGTCAGATGGTTTTTCATCAATGAAATTCAGAGAGTCGCATTTAGAGCAAACTGCATTCATATTCCCACAGTAGTGTTCATGAATTGTACTTTCATTGTCTGTTACATAATGTGCAAGTTGTTGAATATTGTCCTGGTCGTGCCTTAGTTGGTAGAGCATTCGTTTTTTATGAATTTGGCGATCATGTTGTTCCTGTCGCACAACAGTTTCTTGTGGTGTCTCCTGTTGGCGACGGTGTCTGTGAGATTCCACATCCTGGGCTTGTCTGGCGTCAGTTTCTTGTGGTGTCTCCTGTTGGCGACGTTGTCTGTGAGATTCCACATCCTGGGCTTGTCTGGCGTCAGTTTGTTGTGATGTCTCCTGTTCCCAATGTTGTCGTTTTCTTGCTGCTGCTGCTGCTTTTCTGTCATCCTCATTGGCGTATTTTTGTTTACGACCCATTCTACATACAGGGAGACGCAGGCACGCACCCTACACAATGGCGGCACTTGACAGCAGTGGAGGACAATGATGATTCCAGAATTCGCAGCAGACTGTGCCCATCGCTGAATCAGAAACGTGGGATTTCTACGTCCTTTATGACATCATCGTCGCTGTGCCCGTCGCTGATTGGTCGAGGCCTGGCGGCCTCGACCAATCAGAGACACGGGATTTCCAGGACAGACAGACAGAAAGACAGACGGAAAAACCCTTAGACAATTATATATATACTAGATTGTGGCCCGATTCTACCGCATCGGGTATTCTAGAATATGCATGTCCCCGTAGTATATGGACAATGATGATTCCAGAATTCGCGGCAGACTGTGCCCGTCGCTGATTGGTCGAGGCAACCTTTATGACATCATCGTCGCCATGGCAACCATTATGACATCTACGTCGATACTGTGCCCGTCGCTGATTGGTCGAGGCGAATTCGCGGCAGACTGTGCCCGTCGCTGATTGGTCGAGGAAACCTTTATGACATCATCGTCGCCTTGCGGCCTCGACCAATCAGAGATGCGGGATTTCCAGGACAGACAGACGGAAAAACCCTTAGACAATTATATATATAGATAGACTAGATTGTGGCCCGATTCTAACGCATCGGGTATTCTAGAATATGCATGTCCCCGTAGTATATGTAACATAGTAACATAGTTAGTAAGGCCGAAAAAAGACATTTGTCCATCCAGTTCAGCCTATATTCCATCATAATAAATCCCCAGATCTACGTCCTTCTACAGAACCTAATAATTGTATGATACAATATTGTTCTGCTCCAGGAAGACATCCAGGCCTCTCTTGAACCCCTCGACTGAGTTCGCCATCACCACCTCCTCAGGCAAGCAATTCCAGATTCTCACTGCCCTAACAGTAAAGAATCCTCTTCTATGTTGGTGGAAAAACCTTCTCTCCTCCAGACGCAAAGAATGCCCCCTTGTGCCCGTCACCTTCCTTGGTATAAACAGATCCTCAGCGAGATATTTGTATTGTCCCCTTATATTCTTATACATGGTTATTAGATCGCCCCTCAGTCGTCTTTTTTCTAGACGAAATAATCCTAATTTCGCTAATCTATCTGGGTATTGTAGTTCTCCCATCCCCTTTATTAATTTTGTTGCCCTCCTTTGTACTCTCTCTAGTTCCATTATATCCTTCCTGAGCACCGGTGCCCAAAACTGGACACAGTACTCCATGTGCGGTCTAACTAGGGATTTGTACAGAGGCAGTATAATGCTCTCATCATGTGTATCCAGACCTCTTTTAATGCACCCCATGATCCTGTTTGCCTTGGCAGCTGCTGCCTGGCACTGGCTGCTCCAGGTAAGTTTATAATTAACTAGGATCCCCATATGGACAATGATGATTCCAGAATTCGCGGCAGACTGTGCCTGTCGCTGATTGGTCGAGGCAACCTTTATTACATCATCGTCGCCATGCTGTGCCCGTCGCTGATTGGTCGAGGCCTGGCGGCCTCGACCAATCAGAGACGCGGGATTTCCAGGACAGACAGACAGACAGAAAAACCCTTAGACAATTATATATATAGATAGGGATTTTCATATGAAGCTGCATGATCCGGTCATCAGCCCGTGTGTTTAAGTGCAATAGTCAAGTATCAAGTGCAGTTATCGTGTGCATGGAGGGTGTGGAGACAGATGAATAGTAGGGTGCAGATTCACATGCAGATAATATTTGGAAGGAGGGAACAGGACAAAGTTAGTTTACTGAGTAGTTGATGTGGTAGGCTTGTTTGAAGAGATGGGTTTTTAAAGCGCGCTTGAATAGGTCGGGGCTAGGTATCAGTCTGATCGTCTGGGGAAGTGCATTCCAGAGAGCTGGCGCAGCACGAGAGAAGTCTTGGAGACGGAGGTGCGAGGTTCGGATTACGGGGGATGTTAGTCTTAGGTCATTAGTAGAACGGAGGGCATGTGTAGGGCAATAGACAGAGATGAGAGAGGAGATATAGGGTGGTGCAGAACTGTGGAGAGCTTTGTGGGTGAGAGAGATGAGTTTATACTGGACCCTGTAGCGAATGGGTAGCCAGTGTAATGACTGGCACAAGATGGAGGCATCGGTGATGCGGCTGGACAGAAATATGACCCTGGCTGCCGCATTCAAGATGGATTGGAGGGGAGAAAGTTTGGAAAGAGGGAGACCGATCAGAAGAGAGTTGCAGTAGTCCAGATGAGAATGAATAAGAGCGACAGTAAGAGTCTTATCGGTTTCAAAGGTGAGAAAAGGTCGGATTCTGGAGATGTTTTTAAGATGCAGGTGACAGGAGCGAGTGAGTGATCGGATATAGGGAGTAAAGGAAAGTTTGGTGTCGAATATGACCCCAAGACAGCAGGCATGCTGTTTGGGAGTTATGGTTGAACCCTCCAGGGTAATTTCGATGTTGGGTAGAGTGAGGTTAGTAGAAGGGAGAAACACAAGTACGGTAGTTCAGTTTTGGAGAGATTTAGTTTCAGATAGAGGGAGGACATGAAGGGTACCATCACACAGTGGCATTTTGATCGCTACGACGGCACGATCCGTGACGCTCCAGCATCGTAACAATATCGCTCCAGCGTCGTAGACTGCTGTCACACTTTGCAATGTATGACGCTGGAGCGATAATTTCATGATGTATGTGCGATGTAGAAGCCGTTGGTTACTATGCGCACATCGTATACAATATCGTGCACACCTTTGTTACACCATGCGATCATGCCGCCACAGCGGGACACTAGACGACGAAAGAAAGTTTCAAACGATCTGCTACGACGTACGATTCTCAGCGGGGTCCCTGATCGCAGGAGCGTGTCAGACACAGCGAGATCGCTGGAACATCACGGATATATCGCTGGAACGTCACAAATCGTGCCGTCGTAGCGATCAAAATGCCACTGTGTGACGGTACCCTTAGAGACAGCAGACAGACAATCCTTGGTATTTTGAATTAGGGTAGGGGTGATGTCGGGGGAAGAAGTGTATAATTGGCTGTCGTCAGCATAGAGATGGTACTGGAACCCAAATCTGCTGATTGTTAGTCCAATAGGGGCAGTGTATGGAGAGAAGAGGAGGGGGCCCAGGATTGAGCCCTGCGGAACCCCGATAGTAAGGGGACGAGGAGAGGAAGAGGAGCCGGCAAAAGATACAGTGAAGGAGCGGTCAGAGAGGTAGGAGGAGAACCAGGAGAGGGCTGTGTCCTTGAGGCCTATGGAGCGGAGCATAGTGAGAAGGAGCTGGTGATCCACAGTATCAAATGCGGCAGATAGATCCAGGAGAATCAGCAGAGAGCAATGACCTTTGGATTTAGCTGTTATTAGATCATTAGAGACTTTAGTGAGGGCAGTTTCAGTGGAGTGTAAAGAGCGGAAACCAGATTGTAAGGGGTCAAGAAGAGAGTTATCTGAGAGATAGCGGATTAGACGGGAGTGGACCAAGCGTTCCAGGAGTTTAGAGATGAAGGAAAGGTTAGAGACAGGTCTGTAGTTAGCCGTGCAGTTCTGGTCCAGGGATGGCTTGTTAAGTAAAGGGGTAATGATGGCATGTTTAAATGAGGAGGGAAAGATGCCTGAGGAAAGAGAGAGGTTAAATATTTTAGTCAGGTGAGTGGTGACCACTGGTGAGAGAGACTGCAGGAGAGGTGAAGGAATGGGGTCACTATTGCAGGTTGTAGGCTGAGCAGAAGTGAGGAGCTTGGAAACTTCTTCTGAAGCAGGCTCAAAGATGTCTAATGAGCTTGAGGTGCAGCAGGGAAGGGGATCCAGCCACTGAGGAGATTGGGCTGAGATATCCTGATGGATGTGGTGGATTTTTTCTAGGAAATAAGTGGCCAGATCCTCACCACTGAGATTGGAGATGGGGGGCCTGTACTTTAGGTTTCAGGAGGGAGTTTAAGGTTTCAAAAAGTCGTTTTGGGTTGTTGGATAGTGAGGTGATGAGGGTGGTGAAGTAGGATTGTTTGGCCAGAGAAAGGGCAGAGTTATGGGTTTTGAGCATGAACTTATAGTGGATGAAGTCTTCTGCTAAGAGAGATTTTCTCCACTGCCGCTCTGCACACCTTGAGCAGCGCTGAAGAAAGCGTGTTTGCATAGTGTGCCAGGGCTGCCGTTGTCTGTGTCGGGTCTTTCTGCGTGTAGAAGGTGCTGCTTCATCCAGGGCATTCTTCAGTGAGATGGACTTTAGAGTGACGAGGGCCATGTGCGGTGCAGACTGCTGGACTGACCATCGCCTCATTGTGTCTAAGTGCAGGCTCCGCATCCTGCCTGCGAGGAGACCCCAAGGGCAGAAAACTACAAAGAGCCTGAATGTCTATAAGCTGCAAAATAAAAGAATTGCAGGGGAATTTGCCAATGACCTTGATGGCAGACTGTTAAATATACTGCAGGCAGAGGTGGCCGGAGTTGAGGAACAGTGGACGATTCTGAGAGATGCCGTTTATAATACTGCTCTGGAGCATCTCGGATCAGTAGCCAGAAATAACCAAGACTGGTTCGATGAAAATGACGAGGAAATAAAGACACTCCTAGAAGAGAAACATTAGCGGTACAAGGTGTATCAAAATGACCCCACATCGTTAGCTAAGAAAGGTGCCTTTACCAACATAAAAAGAAAGGTACAAATCAAGCTACATGAGATGCAGGATATCTAGTTTAGCAAGAAGGTGATGAAATTCTGGGCTATGCAGATACCCATTGCTAGAAATGCTTCTATGATGCCCTCAAAGCTGTATATAGACCCCAGTCATCAAGCTCTACATCTCTGCTTAACGCAGATGGAACTAAGCTGCTGACAGAAAAGAAACAAATTCTGGAACGGTGGGCTGAGCACTTTAATAATATTCTTAATCGCCCTGCCAATATCAATGATGAGGCTATTTCTCGCCTGTCCCAGGTCGGAATCAACAAGGACCTTGATGTTCTTCCAAGTGGAGATGAAGTCAGGAAAGCAGTAAAACAACTTTTTTGTGGAAAAGCACCCGGAAATCATGCTATACCTGCTGAGGTATATAAAGCTGGCGGCCCTGCTCTGATGCAAACGGTGACCAAACTATTCCAGTATATGTTGAAAAAGGAACAGGTTCCGCAACAGCTGAAAGATGCCAGCATAATTCATATATACAAGAGGAAAGGTAATCGCCAATGTTGTGACAACCATTGAGGTATCTCACTTCTGTCCACTGCAGGAAAGTTATTGGCTCGTCTCTTGTTCAACCGCCCTTTACATCACCTTGAGCAAGGCCTATTACCCGAAAGCCAGTGTGGTTTCCGTGCTAAACGTGGAACAGTGGATATGGTCTTTGCAGCACGTCAACTTCAGGAAAAGTGCCAAGAGCAACACCGTGACATTTATGTAACTTTTGTTGATTTGACCAAGGCTTTCGACACAGTCAGTAGAGACGGCCTGTGGAAGATCATGGCTAAATTCGGCTGCCCGAGCAAGTTCATCTCAATCATCTGGCACTTCCATGATGGTGAAGGTTCTGAACGATGGAGAATCTGAGGCTTTCCCAGTAACAAACGGCGTAAAACAAAGCTGTGTGCTTGCTCCAACCCTGTTCAGTATGCTGTTCTCTGCAATGTTAAGTGATGCCTTTAACAACTATGAAGATGGAATCCAGGTTAGGTACAGGACTGATGGCAAGCTATTCAACACAAAACGCCTGAAGGCGGTTACGAAAGTGCATGAGACTGTTATCCATGAATTATTATTTGCTGATGACTATGCACTTAATGCTAGCACGGAACAGCAGATGCAGCATGAAATGGACTGTTTTTCGCAAGCCTGCGACAGTTTTGGTCTCGAGATCAACATTAGAAAAACCAAAATCATGTATCAACCTGTTCCAGGGAAACTATACAAGGAGCCACATACAGTCATGGCCAAAAGTTTTGAGAATGACACCAAAATTATATTTTCACATGATCTGCTGCCTTCTGGTTTTTATTAGTGTTTGATGTTTATATCACATACAGAAATATAATTGCAATCATATTATGAGTACCAATAGGTTATATTGACAGTTAGAATGAGTTAATGCAGCAAGTCAATATTTGCAGTGTTGACCCTTCTTCTTCAAGACCTCTGCAATTCTCCCTGGCATGCTCTCAATCAACTTCTGGACCAAATCCTGACTGATAGCAGTCCATTCTTGCATAATCAATGCTTGCATTTTGCCAGAATTTGTTGGATTTTGTTTGTGCACCCGTCTCTTGATGATTGACCACAAGTTCTCAATGGGATTAAGATCTGGGGAGTTTCCAGGCCATGGACCCAAAATCTCTATGTTTTGTTCCATGATCCATTTAGTTATCACCTTTGCTTTATGGCAAGGTGCTCCATCATGCTGGAAAAGGCATTGTTGGGCGCCAAACTGCTCTTGGACGGTTGGGAGAAGTTGCCCTTCGAGGACATTCTGGTACCATTCTTTATTCATGGCTGTGTTTTTAGGCAAGACTGTGAGTGAGCCGATTCCCTTGGCTGAGAAGCAACCCCACACATGAATGGTTTCAGGATGCTTTACAGTTGGCATGAGACAAGACTGGTGGTATCGCTCACCTCTTCTTCTCCGAATAAGCTGTTTTCCAGATGTCCCAAACAATCGAAAAGGGGATTCATCAGAGAAAATGACTTTGCCCCAGTCCTCAGCAGTCCACTCCCTGTACCTTTTGCAGAATATCAGTCGGTCCCTGATGTTTTTTCTGGAGAGAAGTGGCTTCTTTGCTGCCCTCCTTGAAACCAGGCCTTGCTCAAAGAGTCTCCGCCTCACAGTGCGTGCAGAAGCACTCACACCAGCCTGCTGCTATTCCTGAGCAAGCTCGGCACTGCTGGTCATCCGATCCCGCAGCTGAAACAGTTTTAAGATACGGTCCTGGCGCTTGCTGGTCTTTCTTGGGCACCCTGGAGCCTTTTTGACAACAATGGAAGCTCTCTCCTTGAAGTTCTTGATGATGCGATAGATTGTTGACTGTGGTGCAATCTTTGTAGCTGCGATACTCTTCCCTGTTAGGCCATTTTTGTGCAGTGCAATGATGGCTGCACGTGTTTCTTTAGAGATAACTATGGTTAACTGAAGAGAAACAGTGATACCAAGCACCAGCCTCCTTTTAAAGTGTCCAGTGATGTCATTCTTACTTAATCATGACTGATTGATTGCCAGCCCTGTCCTCATCAACACCCACACCTGTGTTAATGGATCAATCACTAAAACGATGTTAGCTGCTCCTTTTAAGGCAGGACTGCAATGATGTTGAAATGTGTTTTGGGGGTTAAAGTTCATTTTCTGGGCAAATATTGACTTTGCAAGTACAGTAATTGCTGTTAAGCTGATCACTCTGACATTCAGGAGTATATGCAAATTGCCATTAGAAAAAATGAAGCAGTTAGACTTTGGAAAAATTAATATTTGTCTCATTCTCAAAATTTTTGTCCATGACTGTATCACGGTGAAGGAGCAAAACCTCAAAGCAGTCGATAACTTCACCTACTTGGGCAGCACACTTTCCCATGAAGTAACCATAGATGCTGAGGTTAATAACAGAATTGCCAAAGCCAGTGCTGCCTTCAGACTACGTAAGAACATCTGGGAACGAAGGGGACTCAGCCTTACCACCAAGCTGAAGGTCTACTGCGCGGTGGTCCTCACCACACTTCTCTATGCTAGCGAGACCTGGACAGTCTACAGCCGACATGCTAAACAGCTCAATGATTTCCACATGAGTTGCCTCTGCAGACTCCTCCACCTCAGGTGGCAAGACAATGTCCCAGACACGGCAATTCTGGAACAAACTGGGCTCTGCAGCGTTTACACTCTCAGGCTGAAAGTCAAAGCCAGGTGGGCTGGACATGTGGTCCGAATGCCTGACAGCCGACTACCGAAACAACTGCTGTACGGAGTACTGTGCCAAGGAAAGCGAGCATTTGGGGGGCAAAAGAAGCGCTATAAAAAGACTGCCTTAAAGCGTCTCTCAAAAACCTGGAAGTCAACACCAATGAATGGGAAGAGCTTGCCCTGGATCGTCCAGGTTGGCGGGGCAGGATCATCTCAGGAGCATGTGCAGCTGAAAATAGGAAAATCTTTGATGCAAAAAGAAAGCGCGCTGTACGCAAGGCACAAGTAGAATCTGGTGTACTGACCACATCTGCTTTCGTATGTTAAATATGTGGGCGAACCTTTAGGGCCCGGATTGGACTCATCAGCCACCTCTGGACCCAAAACTACTAATTCTCTTCTAACCCCGATGTCATGGTCATCTTCGACTACGAAGGACGAACATCAATTACGCTCACCCAAAGCATTCAGAATAAGAATGATTAAGTCACAAATATAGCACATGCACTTTATTAGTTTGCAGCATTTCTCTCATTCTAGAGTGATATGCACACTTTTTTTTGCATAGACTTTTTTTACATTGTTATATATTCTTACATCAGATATTCTGGAAGATTGTTCCACAACCAGCTTTTCATTCCCACACCCAGCTTTCATTTCCAGAGTGCAGATTAAGATTCGTCTTTCACCTTCTAGGGTCTAAGGGGTATCGTTTCTCCATATGGAGAGTGACATACCATCTCTGGCTTGTCAAGGTAAGGCCAACAGCCCGAAACACCGTGTCTGCGAATCGAGATACTGATTTGGCTTTAATCCTAAGTCATATTGCACGACTCGTTAAAGGATTGATTGTGACTTGCAGGATCGCTACTTCCAACAGGTGGCGCTATAGAGTTTAAGTCCTCTTTTTCTCAGAAGAGGCAATTTGCATATCTACCTTCTATACTTCTATAATTAACCCCTTCACCCCCGGAGCTTTTTCCGCTTTTTCATTTTCGTTTTTTGCTCCCCTCCTTCCCAGAGCCATAACTTTTTTATTTTTCCGTCAATTTGGCCATGTGAGGGCTTATTTTTTGCGGGACGAGATGTACTTTTGAACGATATCATTGGTTTTACCATGCCATGTAACAGAAAACGGGAAAAAAATTCCAAGTCTGATGAAATTTGAAAAAAAGTGCAATCTCACACTTGTTTTTTGTTTGGCTTTTTTGCTAGGTTCACCAAATGCTAAAACTGACCTGCCATTATGATTCTCCAGGTCATTACGAGTTCATAGACACCTAACATGTTTAGGTTATTTTTTATCTAAGTGGTGAAAAAAAATTCCAAAATTTGCTTAAAAAAAAAAAAAAAATTGCGCGATTTTCCGATACCCGTAGCGTCTCCAATTTTCGTGATCTGGGGTCAGGTGAGGGCTTATTTTTTGCGTGGCGAGCTGGCGTTTTTAATGATACCGTTTTGGTGTACATACGTTCTTTTGATCGCCCGTTATTGCATTTTAATGCAATGTCGCGGCGACCAAAAAAACGTAATTTTGGCATTTTGATTTTTTTTCTCGCTACGCCATTTAGCGGTCAGGTTAATCCTTTGTTTTTATTGATAGATCGGGCGATTCTGAACGCGGCGATACCAAATATGTGTATGTTTGATTTTTTTAAATTGTTTTATTTTGATTGGGGCGAAAGGGGGGTGATTTGAACTTTTATATATTTTTTTTACATTTTTAATCACTTTTTTATTTTTTTATTTTGGCATGCTTCAATAGCCTCCATAGGAGGCTAGAAGCATGCACAACTCGATCGGCTCTGCTACATAGAGGTGAAGTACAGATCACCTCTATGTAGCAGAAATGCAGGGTTGCTTTGAACGCCGACCACAGGGTGGCGCTCAAAGCAATCGGCCATCAACAACCATAGAGGTCTCAAGGAGACCTCTGGTTGTTATGGCAATGCACTGCTGACCCCCGATCATGTGACGGGGGTCAGCAGAGCGAGCACGTCCGGCCGCGCGGCCGGGAGCGCTAGTTAAATGCCGCTGTCAGCGCTTGACGGCGGCATTTAACTAGTTAATGGGCGCGGGCGGATCGCGATTCCGCTCGCGCTCATTGCGCGCACATGTCAGCTGTACAAAACAGCTGACATGTTGCGGCTTTGAGGTGGGCTCACCGCCGGAGCCCACCTCAAAAGCAGTGGATCTGCCAGCTTACGTACTATTCCGTCAGCTGGCAGAAAGGGGTTAAAGTATATTTTTTTTGTATATGTAATTATTGTGCAATACAAATATCAATAAAACGATGCTTCTTTTTCACACTGATGAAGTCAGCACTCCATTTTTATTCGGATTCCCATGACAGCACTACGAGAGAGGGGATCCGCCCTTCAGGAACAGGAAACCTACAGATACAAAAGGGCGGCACCTCTCCCTATGCATCAGTTGGTTTCCTGTTCCTGAAGGGACAGGATCCTACAGATGAATCTCGTAATGGATCCCAGGCCGGCCGGACCGAATCAGGTAGCGGGGGGGTCTCCTACCTCGGCCGGTGCGGAAGCCCCTGGAAGACGTCACGGTGGTCCTGGCTGGACTGCACGTCAGTGACGTAGACAGCAGGGAGCAGAGTCCGGAGGATTCCTGATCTCCTTCAGCGCCAGCGCCGGTAAGTATAGCGCTCCTTCGGTTCATGTGGTGGTGCAGCGCGGTGGTGAGGTAGCGGTGCCAGGAGGGGAACGCTATCCGGAGCGCTGCTGCGTGCTCTTCGGCGTCCTGCATCGCTCTCAGCGTTAGCTGGAGCGTTTCCGGGTGCAGTGACGTCGAGGGGGCAGAGTCAGCAGGCACTTCCGGGTCACTGGGGAACTGCGCATGCGCAGTTCATCCAAGATGGTGGCGCCCATCGATCCTGAACGCCGGACTCCTCACACACTGCGCTGACCCCCCAGCTGTAGCAGGAACCAATGAGAGTGGCGCCAGGCAGCCTGCTGACCGGATCTGAGGGGGATTTAAGCAGGATCTGGATTTAGAGCTCTGCCTTTGGTCACATCCACATCATGGAGAGTGATGGTGACCGGCAGCTTCAGCTGTCGGAGGAGGTGCAACAAAAGCCCACGGAGAAGGAGCATGCCAGGAGTGACCAGTCCAGCCGTAAAAGCTCGTCCAAGCAGGGATCTAGAGCATCGACTGGCAAAGAACCCCCTCGTGTTCCGGTACCTTTGTTGGCGTACACTGGTAAGAGATCTACGTGAATGCTCACTCAGTGACGCGGGCCCCTTATACTTTGTCATTCTAGGGGAAGAAAAGTGCAAAGTCGAAACATAAGGAGTGTGCACTGTGTGAAGTCCCGTTACCAGATTCTTATACTAAAAAATTATGTGCCTCCTGTATACAACAGACGGTGAGGTCTACAGGAGTGGAGGGGTTGAGTGACATCAGGCTAGATAGATGGTATCACCCTTATTGTCCTCCCCTAGGTAGCGGAAGAATCTGCTTCTACGGCTAATCTACGTGAGATGATCCGTACAGAAGTAAGGGAATCCCTGCGGTTTATGTCCCAGGCGGGAAGTTCAAAACAGAGAGCCTCGGTAATCTCTGATTCGTCAGAGGAAGATAAAGAGGAAGGTTCTTATGGCTCAAATCTCTCTTCCTCGTCATCAGAAGAGGAATCTGGCCGATTCTGTCTGCCTCTGGACCAGGTGGATAAATTAGTTAAGTCGGTCAGAGGTACGATGGGCCTAGAAGAACCTAAGACTCAGCTTTCCCGTCAGGAGCTAATGTTCAGTGGCTTGGAACACAAGAAGCGTAGATCCTTCCCGGTGAATGATAAAATTCAAGACCTGATTCTCCGAGAATGGAAGAAACCGGAGAAGAAAGGCTCATTACCACCAGCTTTAAAACGCAGGTATCCCTTTGAGGATGCGGCTGTGGATACCTGGGACAAGGCCCCTAAATTAGATGCCGCGGTGGCAAAGGCATCAAAGAGAGCCGCATTACCTTTCGAGGACATGGGATCCCTTAAAGACCCTCTTGACAGGAAGGCGGATACCTTCCTTAAAGGTACTTGGGAGATGGCAGCCGGATCCTTGAGACCGGCAGTGGCTGCGACTTGTACAGCCAGATCCCTAATGGTCTGGCTGGAACAGTTGGAATCCCAGCTTAAAGAAGGCGCTTCCAGAAGTTCTATTCTAAGTGCGCTTCCGGTGATTCAAGATGCTGCGGCTTTCCTGTCGGACGCGTCGGTCGATTCGGTCAGAATGGCGGCCAGAGCAGCAGGACTCTCCAACGCGGCTCGTAGAGCCCTGTGGTTGAAGTGTTGGTCGGGTGACATTCAATCAAGGTCCAAATTATGCGCTATTCCATGCAAAGGGGAATATCTCTTTGGGCCAACCTTGGATGAGCTGCTTGAAAAGGCTGGAGATGACAAGAAAAAATTCCCTAGTTTGTCATCAGCCTCTTATCGGCGTCCATTCAACAGGAGGAGATTTGGTCGCGGAAGGAAGCGCGCATCCTCGCCCTCTAGAGAGAATTTTAGATGGGAGGATAGACGCAGGAGAGGTACGGGTTACATGTTCCGCCGTTCCTCAAAAGAACGTAAGAAACCGGACCAATGACTAGCAATCCCTGTGGGAGGGAGATTGTCAGCCTTCTCTTCCGCATGGACTAATATCTCAAATAGTGACTGGGTCCGAGGTATTATTTCAGAAGGCCTGAAATTGGAATTTATTCACTGGCCTCGGGATAAATTTATGTTAACCCCCTTACGCTCCTCCACTATTGAACAGACGGCTTTAGAGGCAGAAGTTGTGAGTTTATGCCTTAAGAACGTGCTGATTGAGGTCCCAGAGTCAGATAGAGGGAGTGGATTCTACTCTCCTCTATTTCTGATTCAAAAACCAGACAGGTCATTTAGGACTATTATTAACCTTAAATCCTTTAATGAATACCTGGTTAAAGCCACATTTAAAATGGAGTCAATCAGCAGGGTCAGTTGACGTTGAGTCCAGAGGTTCTGACATCTCTTAGATGGTGGCTGAAGGAAGACAATCTGTCAGCAGGAGTTCCCTAGGTGACTCAAGTGACTCGGGTAATTACGACGGACGCCAGCCCCACGGGGTGGGGGGCACACATGGGTGACGTAGTAGTCCAGGGTTTATGGGATCCCCAAACATCAGCCTCTTCCAATCAGAGGGAGTTAATGGCAATTGAATTCTCAATTAAAGAACTCCTCGTATATCTACAGGGTCACCATGTCAAAATCCTCTCCGACAACCAGGTGGCAGTGGCCTATGTGAATCACCAGGGTGGAACACGCTCCAAGTCCCTGATGGAAGTAGCGGATCGCCTGCTCCAGACAGCAGAAAACCATTTTCTATCTTTATCCGCAGTTCACATAAGAGGGAGAGAGAATATAAGAGCAGACTTTCTAAGTCGAAGCACCTTAAAACAAGGAGAATGGTCTCTGAACACAAAGATCTTCAACCGGATTGTCCACATGTGGGGTCATCCAGAAGTGGACTTATTTGCCACCAAGCACAACAGAAAGACGATAAATTTCTGTTCCTTAAATCCCAGGGAATATCCACTGGCAGTGGATGCCTTCCTGATCAGATGGGATTTCCGATTGGCATATGCGTTCCCCCCGCTCAATCTATTGCCGCTGGTGGTCAGAAAGATAAGGGAGGATCAAGCGAGAGTCATACTGATCGCTCCGTTCTGGCCCAGAAGAGCTTGGTTTTCCTGGCTCAGGACCATGTCCGTGAAAGACCCCTGGGTGCTGCCGGACATTCCGGACTTACTTCATCAAGGTCCGATCAACCATCCACAAGTGAAGGGTCTCCATTTGATGGCATGGTTTTTGAGAGGTCATTGTTAAAAAGCAGAGGTTTTTCTCCAAACCTAATTGATACCCTTATGAAGAGTAGGAAAAACATAACAACTAAGATCTACTCTAGAACTTGGAGGAAGTTTCTGGCCTCTTCAAATTTTAATATTGAAGAGGGTATACCAATCAACCAGATTCTAGAATTCCTGCAGAGGGGGCTAGAGCTAAATCTATCCACAAGTACACTAAAAGTACAAGTATCAGCCCTGGGGGCTCTATTTTCTTGTAACATTGCGGGTAATTATTGGGTATCAAGGTTTATCAAAGCATCTAGTAGATCCAGACCTATACACAGGAATAGGTCAATGCCTTGGGATCTCAATCTAGTCCTTTCAGCCTTGACTAAGGAACCATTTGAGCCCTTACATTCAGCCTCACTTAAATTACTATCCCTCAAAACAGCGTTTTTGGTGGCAATTACATCTGCTCGTAGGGTAGGAGACATACAGGCTCTTTCTAGGCTGTCCCCTTATACAGAATTTCTACAGGACAGAGTAGTCCTCAGACCAGATCCAGCTTATTTACCAAAAGTGGCCTCAGTTTTTCACAGGTCTCAGGAGATAGTGTTACTGTCTTTTCTCCCTAATCCTTCTAATTCCAAAGAGGAGTTACTCCATACATTAGATGTTAGGAGATGTCTATTAGAATATACAGTGGGGCAAAAAAGTATTTAGTCAGTCAGCAATAGTGCAAGTTCCACCACTTAAAAAGATGAGAGGCGTCTGTAATTTACATCATAGGTAGACCTCAACTATGGGAGACAAACTGAGAAAAAAAAAATCCAGAAAATCACATTGTCTGTTCTTTTATCATTTTATTTGCATATTATGGTGGAAAATAAGTATTTGGTCAGAAACAAACAATCAAGATTTCTGGCTCTCACAGACCTGTAACCTCTTCTTTAAGAGTCTCCTCTTTCCTCCACTCATTACCTGTAGTAATGGCACCTGTTTAAACTTGTTATCAGTATAAAAAGGCACCTGTGCACACCCTCAAACAGTCTGACTCCAAACTCCACTATGGTGAAGACCAAAGAGCTGTCAAAGGACACCAGAAACAAAATTGTAGCCCTGCACCAGGCTGGGAAGACTGAATCTGCAATAGCCAACCAGCTTGGAGTGAAGAAATCAACAGTGGGAGCAATAATTAGAAAATGGAAGACATACAAGACCACTGATAATCTCCCTCGATCTGGGGCTCCACGCAAAATCCCACCCCGTGGGGTCAGAATGATCACAAGAACGGTGAGCCAAAATCCCAGAACCACGCGGGGGGACCTAGTGAATGAACTGCAGAGAGCTGGGACCAATGTAACAAGGCCTACCATAAGTAACACACTACGCCACCATGGACTCAGATCCTGCAGTGCCAGACATGTCCCACTGCTTAAGCCAGTACATGTCCGGGCCCGTCTGAAGTTTGCTAGAGAGCATTTGGATGATCCAGAGGAGTTTTGGGAGAATGTCCTATGGTCTGATGAAACCAAACTGGAACTGTTTGGTAGAAACACAACTTGTCATGTTTGGAGGAAAAAGAATACTGAGTTGCATCCATCAAACACCATACCTACTGTAAAGCATGGTGGTGGAAACATCATGCTTTGGGGCTGTTTCTCTGCAAAGGGGCCAGGACGACTGATTCGGGTACATGAAAGAATGAATGGGGCCATGTATCGTGAGATTTTGAGTGCAAACCTCCTTCCATCAGCAAGGGCATTGAAGATGAAACGTGGCTGGGTCTTTCAACATGACAATGATCCAAAGCACACCACCAGGGCAACGAAGGAGTGGCTTCGTAAGAAGCATTTCAAGGTCCTGGAGTGGCCTAGCCAGTCTCCAGATCTCAACCCTATAGAAAACCTTTGGAGGGAGTTAAAAGTCCGTGTTGCCAAGCGAAAAGCCAAAAACATCACTGTTCTAGAGGAGATCTGCATGGAGGAATGGGCCAACATACCAACAACAGTGTGTGGCAACCTTGTGAAGACTTACTGAAAACGTTTGACCTCTGTCATTGCCAACAAAGGATATATTACACAGTATTGAGATGAAATTTTGTTTCTGACCAAATACTTATTTTCCACCATAATATGCAAATAAAATGTTAAAAAAACAGACAATGTGATTTTCTGGATTTTTTTTTCTCAAATTACAGACGCCTCTCATCTTTTTAAGTGGTGGAACTTGCACTATTGCTGACTGACTAAATACTTTTTTGCCCCACTGTATATCAGTCACTGATGCTTGGAAGAGAGAGGATGCGTTGTTTCTATCCTTCCAAGGTCCCAGGAAAGGTCGTAGAGTTTCAAAGTACACGCTAGCGAAGTGGATTAGGGAGGCTATCTCTCTGGCTTATACTGCAGGTGGAGGTCCAGCTCCGCAGAATCTGAGGGCACATTCCACCCGGGCCATGGCTACATCCTGGGCTGAAAGATCTGGAGTGTCGATCGACCAGATATGTAAGGCAGCTACGTGGTCATCCCCTTCCACCTTTTTCAAGCACTATAGGTTGGACTTGGGGTTCTCTTCTGATCTCACCTTCGGGTTAAGGGTGCTGCAGGCTATAGTCCCTCCCTAAGGTAGTTTACATCTCTGTAATCCTCTCGTAGTGCTGTCATGGGAATCCGAATAAAGCATTAAGCTACTTATTGGTAGCGGCATTTTTCGGAGGCCCATGACAGCACCCTTAGTTCCCTCCCTATTCACGTGGGGGTTGCACTTCCTATAGTATATATAATGAGATAGATAGATCTTACGTGTGGTATATAGTTCAATATGATGGATTATTTTTGTACATAAACTGTATATAATGTATATTTGTGTGCTACTAACAGCGGTAGTCCTCTCAGGCTCTGAAATACAACTGATGCATAGGGAGAGGTGCCGCCCTTTTGTATCTGTAGGTTTCCTGTTCCTGAAGGGCGGATCCCCTCTCTCGTAGTGCTGTCATGGGCCTCCGAAAAATGCCGCTACCAGTAAGTAGCTTAATGCTTTTCTCCAATTATATACTTAACTGGAGTTTCTTCTCTAATAGTATCCATGATAATTACACATAATAGAGAATTATGTTTCTCTCATTACTACTTATTCGTCTAATTATTTGTGTTCCTGTGTACCCCTTAATATTAGGCTTGGGGGCTAATGCGGGGGCCATTATACAGCTTGGGGACTAATGCAGGGGCCATTATACAGTGTGGGAGCTACTGTGGCGGCTATTATACAGCTTGGGGGATAATGTGGAGGTCATTATACAGTGTGGGAGCTAATGCAGGGGCCATTATACAGCTTGGGGACTAATGTAGGGGCTATTATACAGTGTGGGAGCACCCTGCACTACCGCTCCACTTTCATTAGACCACAAGTTGCATACGCCGGTGTCTGACGCACTGGCACCAGCGCACAGAAGACAGGACCCAGAGTCCCAATGCGGTTACACCATCGCACTGTGCCAGGAATCTGCCGTCCTGTGCGTGCGTCGGTGCTAGACAACACATTGCCTTTCCAGTAGACTCGTCAAAATGCTGGATTGAGTATATGATTTTTTTTTTAATTAAATCTTGTGGTGTGATGTGGGGGCATCGTAAGCAATGGGGGACCCTCATACAGTGTGAAGGTCCCTCATACATTGGAAGGACTATTATGGGGCCCTCAGTGTGGAGGCCTGTATACAGTGTGGGACTAATGCAGGGTCTTTTATACAGCGTTAGAGCTAATGCGGGGGCCATTATACAGCTAGGGGATTAATGCAGAGGCCATTATACGGCTTGGGGGCTAATGCAGGGGCCATTATACAGTGTGGACCCCAATGTGGTGGCCATTATACAGTGTGGACCCCAATGTGGTGGCCATTAATTATCTTGGGGGCTAATGAGGGGGCCATTCTACAACTAGGGGATTAATGCAAGGGCCATTATACAGTGTGGACGCCAATGTGGTGGCCATTAATTATTTTGAGGGCCAATGTGGGGGCCATTATACAGTGTGGGAGCCATTATTGAGCTTAGGGACAATTATACAACTTGGGGGATAATGTAAGGGCTATTATTGTTGAATTTCCTCCAAAATTGGTATCAGGTTTCGTGGAGGTCAAGGACATGAACTATACTTTACGTGCAAGGCTAAACAATTCAGTATTGTCCTCCTGTCAATGATTAGTTCCTGCTTTGTTGTTCCCGAATAGAAAAAAATATTACATAAGGAAAACATCATGTTAAAGCCTTATTCACAGGATTTGTGGTTGGATCCTCACTGATCATACAACCATCACCTAGTCTGTACGTACATAAGTTTTAAAAATGGAAATAACCCTTTAATGGGAGCAGCTGAACAACATACAGTGTGTGCAGTAAGCATATGGCGCGGGTTGCAGAAAGGACGACACTCACTCAGCTTACTACTTAAGCTGCCTCATTATACGGTGTCCCTCTATGGTGCATATTCTATAGTCCACGGCAGGTCTCGGCAGATGTTTATTAGATTAGGCATGCACTGGATGAGCAGTGGTGGCGATACAGGATATCACCAATATAGTGCATCTTTTACCCTAGGGTGCTGCAGCATTTCAGAGAAACCATACTATGAAGAGCGGGCTGGGCTCGATGTGTCTCCAATGACTAGTAAGAGGCCGGTGCCCTGCAGCTTCTCCGCTCCAGATCCCTTAGACTGACAGGTCCCTCCATATGGCAGTGTACAGATAGAGACCTGCCTGTGTAGGGCAGCGGAGAAGCCCCCGGGGCGCAAGGTGGTCAGTTGTCCAAGGCATGTTCTATCTGAAACACTGCAGTGATAAAAAGGATCCTGCTATATGGATAGTCTATCCAAAATTTAGAGAAAAGGAGTAATAAGCATCGCCTAAATATAAATCTCCATATACATCGTCCATGCCACCAAATGCCGCTAACCTACGGTATTACAATCACAAGTACCGCTCAGACCCTTCATTGCCCCCAATAATTAATAAAAACAAGGCCAAAAACAAGTGAAAAAAATAACCAATTAAAAAGCAAAGGCTTCAGAACAATCCTACAATGCAGCCTGAAATACAGACTAAGCCCAGAACCCAAAAGAAACCCACCTCCCCACTCCCGAGATAATGCTTCCGCCACATTGTAAGAATTTTTGCGGAATGGTGTGCGGAACATGACCGACTCAAGATGATGACCAGTTTCCAAATTCTTCAGATGTGAATCCGATCCACCATGTCTGGGACGGCCTGGAAAACAAATCCAATCCATAGAGCCAAAAAGTATAACAACCCGGCGTCAGACACCACAGCACACCTACATACATTTTGTAAAGTTCAGTAAGAAAATACAATACAAATGCTTTAAAAAAAAATATTTAATAAAATATAAAAGTTCCAAAACAATTATAAAACCAAAATATATACACACTTGGCATCATCATGACTCCAACAACAACAGGTACAATAGACAGTAAAGGTTTAGTATTTTGTTCTGCATTTTTGCTTTCATTAAAAAAATAAAATATGTACAAAAAAAGAAAAACTAAAAACATGGCGTTTAAAAAAAAAAAAAAAAAAAAGTTATGACTGCCGGGATAGGAAGACACCCACCAGTTTTGATTCTCAAGGTGTTCATAGGCACAGTCTACCTTAAATTTGTAACAGAAAGCGCTCACAGCCTAAACCCTGGTACTCACGGCCAATAGGTCATCTATCTGAGCGACTGATCACTCGCAGAAAAGTCTCAGGCATGTTGCATTTCGATGGCGATCGTTTTCTCCCACTCGAGAGCAGCCGACCTCAATGCTGCCTGGCAGCGGCTTTCTCCTCTCTCCCCATCGAAATCACAAGTGCACATGGCGGATCCGAGCCTTCATGTGTATGGAGGGAGAGATTGCGCTCGTCTGACTTCTCTGGGGGTTATGTGACCACGGTCAGGAATCGGCAGCGCTTTGGACGCAGCACGTGTCCGCTCCGTCCAAAGCGCTGCCGGTTTTTGAACGCAGGAGATTCCGCATGCGTTTATTGAACCATGCGGAATCAACACGTCCAATACATTGTATGGGTTAAATTTATCTCAGAGACTCGCGTCTCAGCAAAATAAAGACATGCTGCGGTCTGGAAAGACGCACCGCATGTCCATCTCTGCAGTTAAGCCACGGGCGTCTGTGAACCCATAGTGGACACGGGATTTATAGAAATCCCATCCACTATGCGGTAACATCTGGACGTTACACAAGTATGCAGCATCCAACCGGCAACGTTTACTGACCACTTCAACATATCCTGGAATGTATTGCCGCCTGAGTGTTAACAACCAGCGACTTACTCCATCTTTCACCTGATTAACATATACAAAGTATTACTAATGAGGGATGCTACAAGGTAGCGGCTCTGGAGGACTTCTTACATTTGAAGATCACAGCTTCTGTCGACCCCAGGCTTACTGGATGAGACTCAACATGAATCAGAGTTGGAAAATCGAGAGTGCTCTCCGCAGTTTGCTCTTCTGCCTTGGCGTCTTCACTGCCGCATTGCGATCCACCATCCTGCAGGTTTTCACCTTCCATAGACTTGAACTTGTAATTTGTTTTCAGACGATAGTGAAGCTTTTGGCTGAGTAGTAACACGAGGACGCCCCCAACGCGCAGGACCCTGTACACAGAAAAGAGGACAATATGAACACGTCTGCAGACGACGCAACGTACGAGGCTTGGAAGTCATAACGTCCTTGGTGTCGAGGCTCAGGATCACTCCGCATTGAAGCCCCCTGCCGGGCTGGGGATACTGTGTATATAGAGTCCATCTACATGGCGGCGGTCACATAATTAACCAATGTGACTGCTTCTCTCCTGCTCTTTGCAGGCGCCCAACATTCAGCACATGTGCAGAATGTCCTGTACCCGAGCATGCATTCAATGTCCTTATAGCACGTACACAAGAGTGATGGCGATCACAAGTAAATGACCGGACGGCCGCCATGCTAACAACTTACACATGGTGTACACGCACAGTAAGGGGGCTTTGATTGGGCTGCTGACTGTGGCCCACTATACCAGTACACGTCTGACCCATGTGGACCAGTAAAGAGTCCCTTTCCAGCATACAGGAATTCTCAGACCTCGTCATTGTTCCGGGGTAAGAAGCCAAACCCCATGACTGTTCTCTAATCTGGTGGCCCACATCGGCCATCACTAATCTAGGGTCAGTTTTCAGTAGCGTGGACATTCCTCATACTAATCAGTGCCTCCATCATTCAGATTAGCGCCCATTTTTCCTTTTCTTTACAAAATTATCGCATGGCATAGTGCTGTTAAAAGTATAAATCACGCCTCCCCTGTGGAGAGATGGACACGGCACCGTCATCTTCACCAGAACTGGTCCACCAAAGCACCGTCATCTTCACCAGAACTGGTCCACCAAAGCAAAGATAGGTATAATTTGGTCGATCGGTGGTTATTGCAGGTTGTAGGCTTATCGGAAGAGGTAGGTCTTCAGGTTCATTTTGAATGTTTCGATGGTAGGCGAGAGTCTGATGTGTTGTGGTAGAGAGTTCCAGAGTAGGGGGGAAGCATGAGAGAAATCTTGTATATGATTGTGGGAAGAGGAGATAATAGGGGAGTAGAGAAGGAGGTCTTGTGAGGATCGGAGGTTGCATGTAGGAAAGTATTGGGAGACGAGGTCACAGATGTATGGAGGAGACAGGTTGTGGAAGGCTTTATACTTAACGGTTAGGGTTTTGTACTGGAGTCTCTGGGTAATGGGGAGCCAGTGAAGGGATTGACAGAGAGGAGAGGTCGGGGAATAGCGAGGGGGCAGGTGGATTAGTCGGGCAGCAGAGTTTAGAATAGATTGGAGGGGTGCGAGAGTGTTAGAGGGGAGGCTACAGAGCAGGAGGTTGCAGTAGTCGAGGCGGGAGATGATGAGGGCATGGACTAGGGTTTTTGCAGAGTCTTGGTTGAGGAATGTACGGATCCGTGAAATATTTTTGAGTTGAAGGCGGCAGGAAGTGGAAAGGGCTTGGATATGTGGTTTGAAGGAGAGATCAGTGTCAAGGATTACCCCGAGACAGCGAGCTTGTGGGACTGGGGAGAGTGGGCAGCCGTTTACTGTAATGGATAGGGTCACTGGGGGGGGTCGCATGAGATGGGGGGTGAAGACGATGAATTCTGTTTGGGCCATGTTAAGTTTTAGAAATTTAGCGGAGAAGAAGGATGAAATAGTGGACAGACATTGAGGGATTCTGGTTAGTAGGGAGTTGATATCTGGTCCAGAGATGTAGATCTGTTTGTCATCAGCATAGAGATGATACTGAAAGCCGTGAGATTCTATGAGCTGTTCCAGGCCAAAGGTGTAAATGGAGAAGAGCAGGGGCCCTAGGACTGAACCTTGTGGGACTCCAACAGATAGTGGGCGATGTGAGGAGGCGGTGTGTGAGTGGGAGACGCTGAATGTTCGGTCAGATATGGTATGACGAGATCCAGGATAGGGCCAAGTCTGTGATGCATATAGATATATTTGTAATCCGTACTCGCTGTCAGGTCGTCCTCGTTATAATTTACCTTTCCATTTGGTGAATGATGTCCGGCAGAAGCTCTGTTATATCTTTGGAAAAGGTGAACTTTCTCCCAAATGGTATATCCGAAATGACGACATCCATGCTGTCCGGGATAACTGGAAGGGCTGTATGACCGACAGAACAGGTAAAATTAGTGGTGTATTCATGACAGATTAAAAAAAAACAAAAACAAAGCCTCAGAACAAAGCGATTGCGAAACCTTCCATCCTAAAGTACAAGCTCAGGATATAGCAGGGATAGCACAGTCACTTTGGGTCCTGGGATCAAATCCCACCAAGGAGTTTGCATGTTCTCCCCTTGTTTGCGTGGGCTTCCTCCGAGTTCTCCAGTTTCCTCCCACACTCCAATACATACTGATAGGGAATCTAGATAGTGAGCCCCAATGGGGACAGCGATGATGATGGCTGTAATGTGCTGTGGAGGCGAAGGGAATCAGTCATGTAAAAAAACAAAACAAAAAAACCCCACGCCATTAACCTGCAGATATGGAAATAATGTGCAGGATAATATCGATCTGAAGCTGCCTGGCGCTTGCAGTGAGAGCCCCGCTGCCTGGAGGAAATTAACTGTATTTCTCCAGGGAGGCTCAAGCGTTCAGTCATTGGGAGGGCCGGCGCAGCCTCGGTCACCGCACCCCTGACAATGCCTGAGAGCAGCTCTAATGCTCACTAGCTTGTTCCTGCCTCGGCGGGGTCTTACCCAGCACGGATCCTCTCAGGAAGGCTACGGAGCCCATCACACCGGCTTTCGTCACATTCTGTACAGCGATTTTTAGTTGTGATTCACTTTTGTCAATGCCAAGGAAAATCGCATGCTGGGAAGAAAAGAAAAAAGTTCACATTATTTCAGCTCTCCATAGTGCCATATTTTAACCCTTCACCCATCAGGCAATTTTAGGCTTTTGAGCTTGCGTTTTTCATCAGCTTCTTCCAATAGTCATAACTTATTTAACTTGCGTTTGACATAGCCGTAGTTTTGCAGAACAAAAGTTGTAGTTTTGAATAAAACCATCAGTTTTATCATAGTAATCTATGGAAAAATGGGAGGGAAAAAAAAAAAAAAAAAAAGCGCTTATGTCACTGTATTTTGCTTGCATGACATTCACTACAAAGCAAGAACTACCCGATAACAAGATTCTCCAGTTTAGGATGATTACGGCGATGTCAAACTTGAGCTGCTATTTTCTTATTTATTTTATTTAAAGTACTGAAAAAGAATATTTTTATTTGTGTTCCCATTTTGTTTTTCTTGTAACGTTTCCATTTTTTATGTCCATGGAGCCTACGCGAGGGCACGTTCTATATCGGGTGCACGGATGTTCTGAGTGATACATTTTTTGGGCTAAATATGGCTCCTTGATTGCATCTTAAGGCGCTTTTTTTTTTTTTTTTTGCAATGTTGCTGTAACGGAGAAACCATTTTAACTGGCGTTTGATTTATTTTAATAGATTAGACTTAACAGTTTTTTCCTTTTAAAGTTTATTTTTTTGTCCCCTTAGGAAACTTTAACCTGCGGCTCTCCGACCGCTGTATTGCAGTAGAGAGATTATATAATTTTTTTTTTTTAAATTGTGAGTAATAAATATATCTATAGATACGTACGTACGTATGTATTATATATAAAATAAAAAGAGGGAGATTATATATTCTAATTCAATATTAAAATGTATGCATGTATGTATGTACGGTGGGGCAAAAAAGTATTTAGTCAGTCAGCAATAGTGCAAGTTCCACCACTTAAAAAGATGAGAGGCGTCTGTAATTTACATCATAGGTAGACCTCAACTATGGGAGACAAACTGAGAAAAAAAAAATCCAGAAAATCACATTGTCTGTTTTTTTAACATTTTATTTGCATATTATGGTGGAAAATAAGTATTTGGTCAGAAACAAAATTTCATCTCAATACTTTGTAATATATCCTTTGTTGGCAATGACAGAGGTCAAACGTTTTCTGTAAGTCTTCACAAGGTTGCCACACACTGTTGTTGGTATGTTGGCCCATTCCTCCATGCAGATCTCCTCTAGAGCAGTGATGTTTTTGGCTTTTCGCTGGGCAACACGGACTTTCAACTCCCTCCAAAGGTTTTCTATAGGGTTGAGATCTGAAGACTGGCTAGGCCACTCCAGGACCTTGAAATGCTTCTTACGAAGCCACTCCTTCGTTGCCCTGGCGGTGTGCTTTGGATCATTGTCATGTTGAAAGACCCAGCCACGTTTCATCTTCAATGCCCTTGCTGATGGAAGGAGGTTTGCACTCAAAATCTCACGATACATGGCCCCATTCATTCTTTCATGTACCCGGATCAGTCGTCCTGGCCCCTTTGCAGAGAAACAGCCCCAAAGCATGATGTTTCCACCACCATGCTTTACAGTAGGTATGGTGTTTGATGGATGCAACTCAGTATTCTTTTTCCTCCAAACACGACAAGTTGTGTTTCTACCAAACAGTTCCAGTTTGGTTTCATCAGACCATAGGACATTCTCCCAAAACTCCTCTGGATCATCCAAATGCTGTCTAGCAAACTTCAGACGGGCCCGGACATGTACTGACTTAAGCAGTGGGACACGTCTGGCACTGCAGGATCTGAGTCCATGGTGGCGTAGTGTGTTACTTATGGTAGGCCTTGTTACATTGGTCCCAGCTCTCTGCAGTTCATTCACTAGGTCCCCCCGCGTGGTTCTGGGATTTTTGCTCACCGTTCTTGTGATCATTCTGACCCCATGGGGTGGGATTTTGCGTGGAGCCCCAGATCGAGGGAGATTATCAGTGGTCTTGTATGTCTTCCATTTTCTAATTATTGCTCCCACTGTTGATTTCTTCACTCCAAGCTGGTTGGCTATTGCAGATTCAGTCTTCCCAGCCTGGTGCAGGGCTACAATTTTGTTTCTGGTGTCCTTTGACAGCTCTTTGGTCTTCACCACAGTGGAGTTTGGAGTCAGACTGTTTGAGGGTGTGCACAGGTGTCTTTTTATACTGATAACAAGTTTAAACAGGTGCCATTACTACAGGTAATGAGTGGAGGAAAGAGGAGACTCTTAAAGAAGAAGTTACAGGTCTGTGAGAGACAGAAATCTTGATTGTTTGTTTCTGACCAAATACTTATTTTCCACCATAATATGCAAATAAAATGTTAAAAAAACAGACAATGTGATTTTCTTGATTTTTTTTTCTCAGTTTGTCTCCCATAGTTGAGGTCTGCCTATGATGTAAATTACAGACGCGTCTCATCTTTTAAAGTGGTGGAACTTGCACTATTGCTGACTGACTAAATACTTTTTTGCCTTACTGTATATGTATGTATGTATGTATGTATGTATGTATGTATGTATGTATGTATGTATGTATGTATGTATGTATGCCTTCTTATTTTCGCATAGCAATATTGACAGCTCACTGACATACCGGCCATTCCATGGCAGCCTCCAACAGAATCGTTCCAACACCGCACATTGGATCAAGGATATATTTAGCAGTCTGAAAAAAAGAAGAAGACAATAGCAAAAAAAAAAAAAAAAAAGGGAAAATGAACCTATCATCAAGACATTAAATATGCATGTAGCTGCGAAGATTTCTGTAGGGGTAAGAAGAGACTATATTGTCTGCTGCCAGAGGGGGAAGGAGACCAATTTTGTTCATAGTCTGCCCCTAGCAGCACAGATTATGAGCAGCAGCACCTTTTCTGTGGTCGTACGTTGTATAGCCTAAGCGCACAATCACGGACGAGGCTCCGCATACAGACAGTACGACCACGGACGAGGCTCCGTATACAGACAGTACGACCACGGACGAGGCTCCGTATAAAGACAGTACGACCACGGACGAGGCTCCGCATACAGACAGTACGACCACGGACGAGGCTCCGCATACAGACAGTACGACCACGGACGAGGCTCCGTATACAGACAGTACGACCACGGACGAGGCTCCGTATACAAAACTCTATACATGGATGTAATTAGTAATATCTATGCTTTTGTGGCTCCTGATAAATTATGTGAAATCTACTTTAAATGACCTTTAATAAAGCGATTTTACTTACATCGATTTCTGCCATGGAGGCCATTGCCCATGCGGTGGTGGCTCGCAGTCCTGCCCTCTGAATATAATCTCTATTTGCTAGAGACTGCCTGACAACAGAAGAAAAGAGGAGGAAAATGACAGATGTTATTCTAAACTAGGAGTAAGCAGCCTCCTGACATCCGTACATGTATAGCGCGAGGTGGATGTGGCTGTGTGGAGCCAACATAGTTGCCCGATGCATTATACAGCCAACATCTGCCCCCAACAGCAGCGAATGGAGTCCCCTCTGATCGCTGCCAATTTATCCACCTAAATGTTGCCTCCAATAACTGACAGAAGGCATTTATGTGTCTCAGTCTCCCTGATGCATCAATTCGGGCGATCATCACCCCTTCCCCTGCATCTCTGTCTAAAAGCCTCAGCCGGAGCAGCGCTTCGATCGCGGCTGTTAGCCCAACAGTGGCATATAAACGGTTGTGTTCACACATTGCATTTTTGCTGCAGTTTTTTTCTGCAGGCAAATCCTGCTCTCTTGGCAGTAAAGAAGCTGCTTACAAAAAAGCAGGTTTTGCTGAGTTCTCTCAGGATCCCAAAGTTCAGCTTTGCTTCCACTGCAGAAGCACGAACACCGGTCACCAATACAAGACATAAAACCATGTTTGGAAAAAAAAAAAAAGGCCAATTTGATCAAATTATTTACTGGAAAAGGATTTTTTGTGTCTGAAAAATATAGTGACTATTCTGAACAAAAAAAAAATTCATAGGAGTTCATGAAAAATGTAGAATTACAAATGTTAAAGTGGGGGGAGGAGAATTGGTCTTAATTCACCTAAGACATTGGCAGAGCATTGTGTTTGTAGGACACTTTACTTTCACACTTTGGTCGGCCTTTGAGTTGGTCAGGTATTGTTCAATCTCACACCTTGGTCGGCCAATGTTTGCTTTACACCTAGCACTAATTTAATTAGACTGCACTAAAGGTACCGTTACACTAAACGACTTACCAACGATCACGACCAGCGATACGACCTGGCCGTGATCGTTGGTAAGTTGTTGTGTGGTCGCTGGGGAGCTGTCACACAGATAGCTCTCTCCAGCGACCAACGATCAGGGGAACGACTTCGGCATCGTTGAAACTGTCTTCAACGATGCAGAAGTCCCCGGGTAAATATCGGGTTACTAAGCGCAGGGCCGCGCTTAGTAACCCAATATTTACCCTGGTTACCATTGTAAAAGTTAAAAAAAAAAAAAAAAACCAGTACATACTCACATTCCGATGTCTGTCACGTCCCCCGGCGTCAGCGCCGGCCGTATAGCAGAGCACAGCAGTGACGTCACCGCTGTGCTCTGCTTTACGGCCGGCACTGACAGTCAGTGCAGGGAAGCTGACGGCGGGGGACATGACAGACATCGGAATGTGAGTATGTACTGTTTTTTTTTTTTTTTACTTTTACAATGGTAACCAGGGTAAATATCGGGTTACTAAGCGCGGCCCTGCGATTAGACTGGTTTCACACTTGCGTTTTTAAACGCATGCGTTTGGGAAAAAAACGCATGGTGAAAAAACGCATGTAAACGCATGCACAAAAAAACGCATGCGCTTTTATATTAAAAAACCAGAAAACACACTGATATGCCACCCTCCACCATAAAGGTGATAAAGGGGATCCTAACCCTAACCCTAACGGGATCCTAACCCTAACCCTAAAGGGATCTTAACCCTAACCCTAAAGGGATCCTAACCCTAACCCTACCCCTAACCCTAATCCCTTTATGGTTAGGGTTAGGACCCCTTTAGGGTTAGGGTTAGGATCCCTTTAGGGTTAGGATCCCTTTAGGGTTAGGGTTAGGATCCCTTTAGGGTTAGGATCCCTTTAGGGTTAGGGGTAGGGTTAGGATCCCCTTTATCACCTTTATGGTGGAGGGTGGCATATCAGTGTGTTTTCTGGTTTTTTAATATAAAAACGCATGCGTTTTTAATGCAAACAAACGCATGCACAAAAAAACGCATGCGTTTCCATTGACTCCAATGTATTTTTTGGCCCAAAAAAACCGCATGAAAACGCATGCGTTTTTATGTGTCCAAAAAACGCCCCTCAAAAATACTACAAGTTGCATTTTTGAAAATGAACGCATGCAGTAAAAAAACGCATGCGTTCAAAAACGCATGCAAACGCATGCACAAAAAAACGCATGCGTTTTCAATGTTAAATATAGGGAAAAAAACGCATGCGTTTTTTTGTGCAAAAAACGCTGCAGACAAAAACGCAAGTGTGAAACCACCCTTAGTAACCCGATATTTACCCTGGTTACCAGTGAACACATCGCTGGATCGGCGTCACACACGCCGATCCAGCGATGACAGCGGGTGATCAGCGACCAAAAAAAGGTCCTGATCATTCCCCAGCGAGCAACAATCTCCCAACAGGGGCCTGATTGTTGGTCGCTGTCACACATAACGAGATCATTAGCGGGATCGTTGCTACGTCACAAAAAGCGTGACGTTGCAACGATATCGTTATGTGTGAAGGTACCTTAATCCTAACTGCAATTCCAGGTGAGGAGACAAAGACATTATGGTTTAATCTTGCTGAGGGGGTTAACACACACAAAAAAAAAAAAAAGCACCCCCCCAAAAAATAAAATGTGTTTCACATCCTGCTGTAAATGCTTTTTTTTCCACTGATTACTCATTGGTTTCTATGGGTGAAAAAAAACACTGAAAGAAGTGACATACTGCAGTTTGCAAATAAATGCAGCAGTTTTCCAATTGTATCAAGAAGTAAAAAAACAAACAAACAAAAAAAAACAAAAACGCAAGAACGCAACGTGTGAACTTAGCCTAAATCCATAGCAGCTTAATTTACATGTGGCACGAGTGGCATCAGATATCACAGGCACGGCCACTGGAAATAATATAAAGTTACCTTAAAATTGGGAATCCCACCACCGAATACATGTCATTCAGATGCACAAATATCTAGCATAGAACAGAAAAAAAAAAAAAAAAAAAGAAGTCAAAATACTTAAAAATATTACCATAAAACACAAAATATATAGAACACCTCACTCACAAAATTAGGGTTATTTGGCTGTCGCAGAAATGCAATAAGAAGCGATCAAAACTTACCCCACAATTATATCAATCAAAAAGTCAGCTCAGGGCACAGAAAAAAAAAAAAAAAGCCATCACCCAGCCCCATAGAGCGAAAATTGAAAAAAATGTTACAAGTATCTGAAAAAGGAGACAAAAGCAAATATATTTATTTTTTCAGCACGTTTGGTATCCGAGTACTTGTACTGCCGTGGGAGAATCCTATTGCCGGGTCAGTTTTACCATATAATGAACATGGTAAATTAAAAAAATAAAAACAAAATGTGAAATTGTCATTCACAAACCGGAGGCAGGGCGAGAGGCCCGGCGAGTCAGAGCGGAGGCAGGCCGAGCGAGTCAGAGCGGAGGCAGGCCGAGGGGCCGGGCGAGTCAGAGCGCAGGAAGACCGAGCGAGTCAGAGCGGAGGCAGGCCGAGGGGCCGGGCGAGTCAGAGCGCAGGCAGGCCGAGCGAGTCAGATCGGAGGCAGGCAGAGGGGCCGGGCGAGTCAGAGGGGAGGCAGGGCGAGTCAGAGCGGAGGCAGGACGAGGGGCCGGGCGAGTCAGAGCGGAGACAGGCCGAGGGGGCCGGGCGAGTCAGAGCAGACAGGCCGAGGGGCCGGGCGAGTCAGAGAGGAGGCAGGGCGAGGGGCCGGGCGAGTCAGAGCGGAGACAGGCCGAGGGGCCGGGCGAGTCAGAGAGGAGGCAGGCCGAGGGGCCGGGCGAGTCAGAGCGGAGACAGGCCGAGGGGCCGGGCGAGTCAGAGCGGAGACAGGCCAAGGGGCCGGGCGAGTCAGAGCGGAGACAGGCCGAGGGGCCGGGCGAGTCAGAGCGGAGACAGGACGAGGGGCCGGGCGAGTCAGAGCGGAGACAGGACGAGGGGCCGGGCGAGTCAGAGCGGAGACAGGACGAGGGGCCGGGCGAGTCAGAGCGGAGACAGGACGAGGGGCCGGGCGAGTCAGAGCGGAGACAGGCCGAGGGGCCGGGCGAGTCAGAGAGGAGGCAGGGCAAGGGGCCCAGCGAGTCAGAGGGGAGACAGGCCCGAGGGGCCGGGCGAGTCAGAGCGGAGGGGCCGGGTGAGTTAGAGGGGAGGCAGGCCGAGGGGCCGGGCGAGTCAGAGCGGAGGGGCCGGGTGAGTTAGAGGGGAGGCAGGCCGAGGGGCCGGGCGAGTCAGAGCGGAGACAGGCCAAGGGGCCGGGCGAGTCAGAGCGGAGGAAGGCCGAGGGGCCGGCCGAGTCTGAGCGGAGGTGGGTGGAGAATCACAGACGGGGATAAACCCCAATGCACAGACCGGCCCCTGAGCATCACAATCTAATTAGCACAAAACTTCAAATAGTGATTATCCCCTTCATGACCCGGGGTACTTTCGTGTTTCGCTACCCTCCTTCCCAGAGCCATAACTTTTTTATTTTTCCGGCAATATGGCCATGTGAGGGCTTATATTTTGCGGGACGAGTTGTACTTTTGAACGACATCATTGGTTTTACCATGTCATGTACTAGAAAGTGGGAAAAAATTCCAAGTGCAGTGAAATTGCAAAAAAAATACAATCCCCCACTGTTTTTTTGTTTGACTTTTTTGCTACGTTTACTAAATGCTAAAACTGACCTCCAAGTCATAATGAGTTCATAGACACCAAAAATGTCTAGGTTCCTTTTTATTTAAGTGATAAAAAAAAAAAAAAAAAAAACACACACGTCAACACTTTGCTAAAAAAAAAAAAAATTTTTTTTGCAATTTTCCGAGACCCTTAGCGTCTCCATTTTTCGTGATCTGGGGTCGTGTGAGGGCTTATTTTTTGCGTGCTGAGCTGGCGTTTTTAATGATACCATTTTGGTGCAGATACGTTCTTTTGATCGCCCATTATTACATTTTAATGTAATGTTGTGGCGACCAAAAAAAAAAACAAAACATACCGTAATTCTGGCGTTTTTAACTTTTCTCGCTACACCGTTTAGCGATCGGGTTAATCCTTTTTTTATTGATAGATCGGGCGATTCTGAAGGCGGTGATACCAAATATGTGTATATTTGATTTTTTTTTTTTTTTAATTGTCTTATTTTGAATGGAGCGAAAGGAGGGCGATTTAAACTTTTATATTTTTTTACATTTTTCATTTTTTTTTTTTAAACATTTTGTTTTTACGTTTGCCATGTTTCAACAGCCTCCATGGTATACTAGAAGCTGGCACAACTCGATCGGCTCTGCTACATAGGAGCGAATCATAGATCGCCTCTATGTAGCAGAATTACAGGCTTGCTATGAGCGCCGACCACAGGGTTTCTCTCACAGCAAGCCGGCATCAACCATAGAGGTCTCCAATAGACCTCTGGTTGTCATGCCGACGCATTGCTGACCCCCGCTCAAGTGACGGGGGTCAGCGATGCGTGCATTTTCGGCCCGATCGCCGGAAGCTCTAGTTAAATGCCGCTGTCAGCGTTTGACAGCAGCATTTATCTAGTTAATAGCGGCGGGTGGTTCGCGATTCCACCCGCCGCTATTGCGGGCACATGTCAGCTGTACAAAACAGCTGACATGTCCCGGCTTTGAGGTGGGCTCACCGCCAGAGCCAACATCAAAGCGAGGGTTCTGACCTCAGACGTACTATCCCGTCCGAGGTCAGAAAGGGGTTAAAGAAGAACCACAAAGTGGATTTTTTCACCAAAGGTATCAGTGTAATCAGCATTACAGCCATGACTTTAGGTTACTAAATCCTGCTGACTGATCCTCTTTAACTTCTGTATTTTTGGATGAGGCTTCCAAATGACAACTACTTTTTTATCGTCATTCAAATCAACTTCCCCGGCTTTTTCATGGCACGTGGGGCTGACATTTTTATATTCCTTTTGTTTCATTATTCCGTTTTTATTTACAAGTACGCAGTGCTGGAAAAAAACCAAAACAAAACACACACACCACATTTTAAATCAAGTTCTCCTTTCTCTAGAAATGTTTGAACACTGGACCTATGTTTTTGATGGGTGTTTAGCTAGAAACAAGTGTATATTTGAGGTAACCTCTCTCCTTGTTGAGCGTGGCATGTTGGTGTACGGAGACTTATAGGCCATGCAATGCTAATCTGGGAAATAAAATACGCAAATGGTCTCTTCAGAGAGGAAGAGCACTTGAACTCTAGGGTCACCTATTGGAAGTAGCGATCCTAAGTCAATATAGTCCCTTTAGGCTACTTTCACACTAGCGTTAACTGCAATCCGCCGCAATGCGTCGTTTTGCAGAAAAAACGCATCCTGCAAAAGTGCTTGCAGGATGCGTTTTTCCCCATAGACTTGTACTGACGACGCATTGCCACACGTCGCATCCGTCGTGCGACGGATGCGTCGTGCTTCTGCGGACCGTCGGGAGCAAAAAACGCTACATGTAACGTTTTTTGCTCCTGACGGACCGCTTTTTCCGACCGCGCATGCGCGGCCGGAACTCTGCCCCCACCTCCCCGCACCTTACAATTGGGCAGCGGATGCGCCGGAGAAATGCATCCGCTGCCTCCATTGTGCAATGCGTTAAACGCTAGCGTCGGAATCTCTCCCCGACGCATTGCGACGGGGAGATTCCGACGCTAGTGTGAAAGTAGCCTTAACGAGCCTTGTCACATGACCAGAATCGCTAAACAGCTATGAAATACAAGTGTCTGCAAATAGACAGGCAGCGCCTTTTTCTAGGAAGTCATCTCACGAAACGTGCGTTGGGGCGGCGGGAGGATCCTCACTGCACCATGTTCAGTGCATGCAAGTTCTTATCACTCTGCTTCCTATGCTGATATGCACACTTTTTCAGAAAGGATGATTTAACCCTAGTACTGACATCTACACAAACTTGCCTGTTGCTCTACTGTGGTCTAATATTAAGCAGGATCTCCTGCACCTTTTATTTGGCATTGCAGCCTCTGACATTTTATAATTATATATACTTAAAAAAAAATTACAACTTTTATGGCACTTATACTCTTCTTTGACATTTTCTGTAGGGCCGTAGCAATCTGTCACTCCCCGATGATCAGTAGTCGGATGCCCCATTAGGATCTCACCATTTAAATCTTACTGTCATGAGGTTAAATAGCAGCAATTAAGTGGTTAACAGCAGCGCTAAGGACACTTATGGTTAGGTGCTGGCCGTGTAATACAGCCGGGGCCTGTCCTGTGTGGAGTGGACTCGGCTACTGATCCCTAGCACCACGATGTGTCCATATGTCATGGAGTGGGAAGGATTTAATATACTAATGGAAACCAGTACCTCAAGCCGAGGGCGCCGCAGGTCAACTTTCCAACCGAACTGTTTTGAAAGTGAAACTCCAATAATGCGACTCACGTCCTACAGGAAAAAAAAAACAAAAAAAAAACCTTGTGGTTAAAGGGGACGTGAAGTTAACGTTAAATTAAGATCTCATACATGTTCATATAAGGAAAGCTGCACTAGTACGGCTGGGAAAAGAGACGATCCCACGTTGCCATTCTCACTTTGTATAGACTCGCCAGGAGGTTTCATTAATGAGGGTCTGCTTGATGAAAGAGGCCAAGGAGGGTCTCCTCGGAGAGCAGATCGAGTGATGTTGGAGGCTAGTGGGAGAAGCAGGGGGTCTCAGGATACCCAGTAATCAAGACTATGGGTCATGAGTTTTGCTACTCAAACCTAGGACATAAGGCCACAAAATAGAGGACTAAGAGAGCGGACCACTACCTAGAAGACCCTTCCCTAAATGCAACAGTGCACTATAGAAAAAAAAAATCCTTATAGTCACCTCCTGCATTGGCGCCATTACAGAGGGGTCAGCGTCGGACCTGCCGGCACTCAGGTAACATTGCTACGCTGCCATCCCACACCATTTTCTACATTGTAAATCCAATTGACCTTACTGCCGTTATAATTAAAAAAATAATAATTCTATGTTATGGAAAAAATAAAACAAGGGGTTATAAGAATTATAAGGGGTTATAAGAAAAAAAAAAAAAAGTTTCCCTGGTCAAGCACACAGGGTGGTCTTCACTTCTGTGGCAAAGTAAATAAGGCAGCACACTGCAGCGCTAGAACATACAAACTTGAAATACGAAATTTGAACTGCATTACTGCACTAGAAATATGAAAAATGAGAGCATTTAGCGCATAAAAATGACCAATTTTATGTGTACCTGGTAGCCCCTTTACGGCATCTCTCTTATACCAGGTCCTACACTTGCCTTACCTCGCTGAGAATAAACGTCTCCATCTGAATGGGTGCATGTGAAACCTCTTCCTAGACTAAAATTCTCTCTCTCTGTGGAGGGGTATTGGACCTACTATAATTAAAACACCTGTAGGCTAGGAGGCGGAGTGCACGATCAGAAGGCTAAAGAATACATTTCAAAAACCTGACCTGCACATCCAAACATAGACTCAGTGTGAAATATGAAATATGAAAAATGAGAGCGTTTAGCGCATAAAAAGGGGCTACCAGGTACACATAAAATTGGCCATTTTTATGCGCTAAACGCTCTCATTTTTCATATTTCTAGTGCAGTAATGCAGTTCAAATTTCGTTTTTCAAGTTTGTATGTTCTAGCGCTGCAGTGTGCTGCCTTATTTACTTAACTATATACGAGTTGGCGACTCTAGGTTCAGCACCTGTTTACACTGAGTCTATGTTTGGATGTGCAGGTCAGGTTTTTGAAATGTATTCACTTCTGTGGCAGGCATCCTGGGAGCTAACATTGTGACTTTACATGAGGCCTAGTGTCTGGGGGTCTTAGTAAATGCCCGAGGCGCAGAGGATGCCGACCACTAGTGAAGACAGACGCAGCTGCCAGGGAGAAAAGAACTGGACGCCGATGATGATGGATGAATGAAGACGAAGGTGATAGCGCGAATATAACTCCCACCCCACCCCCCCGAAAATAAATAAATAAAATAATATTCATGTATTTTTGGATGTGAAATCACAAAGCCGGCAGTGAATGAAGCAGTAGAAAAGAGCAAGACCCCCGGCTCTCTGCACTGGAGGATGTAATGCACGATCCCAGAGAGGCAGATGACCTGATGATCGTTGTTACCTGCGCCGTCATCGTCTTAGCACAGACACCGGCACATCGACAGGAGACTCTGAAAGTGACGGGCTCGGCGCTGTGTCCTACAGGTGGATGTGTGACAGGGTCCGGTGCCGTCCCCTGCGGTGCAGCCGCTTCTTCCGTCTCTCCCCTCCATGTTTTTGCCTTCGGCTCCGTCTGATCAGTATCGGATCTTCTTTTGAAGGCTTTCTCCTGCCCGTGGGACGTTCCCAGCGGAGGTAGCTGTTCCTGAAAGGCCTCCCACACCCGCAGGGTCTCCGGCCACAGGGACACGTCCCCCTGGACCAAGCTCCGCAGAGCCACGAATACATCCCCTACAAAAGAGAAAACGTCAGAGAATACCACATTGTGACAGGGGTGCACGGCTCCTCTATGCCATTACTAGTGATCAGCGGTGGTCCCGGGGGCACGACACCCACTGATCCCGACCGTAGAGGGGCCCGCTCTCTTTTTCTGATCTGTTTTAATAAGTGCTTGTCTACTTTAGGTCTTTAGGAAAAGGGGAAGAACAAAAAAAAAAAAAAATGAAAACTGCAGAAATTAAAAAATTGTCCCTTGATGAATTGGTCAAAGAGGTTTTGTGACTGAGCTGCAGTACCAGAGTTGGCCACCACCACCTGGGGGGCGCTCCCAGCTATTCGCACCTGTGCACGCGGTGATAGGAGGCCCTCTATGGAGGAGCAGGAACAGACGCTCCGCAGACTTCACTTTCCTTAATGCGCAGAGATCCGGATTTCCTTTGAAGAAAACTTTTCCTGGCAGAGATTCAACCTAGAGAAAAAGTGAGAGAAGTAATTGGCGCCTCGCGATACCGCGGCCTCCTCTCCTGCCGGAGATGCAAATATACCGCTCTCCCCTCCCCCGCTGGGATTTTTTTTTTCTAATTTTTTCCAACAATTTACAACAACGTCCACAAAAAAACGACAAAAAAATAAAGAGCAGCAACTTTAAGTCTAAAAATGTCTTTTTTCTTCTTTTTTTAAAGTAAGGGAAAATAATCATAAAATAATGACCTCTAGTGACCAGTGACGTCAAGATACGTCATCCACCCTCAGCCGCGCTCGCCGGTGACGTCACCCGTGCGCCGGCCGTCACTCACCTCCGCCGCCGAGAGCTTCGCGGACACCTCGTGCAGGACGAATCGCTCCATCCCTCTCCCCACCGTGCAGAAGAAGGCCACTTGTCCTCCCATCATCCTCCTGACAGACTTTTACGTCCGTGGGGTTTTTTTGCTTTTTTTTTTTTATCTCTAGGAGTCGAGTAATTGATGACACGCACGGGAATCACGTGAGGAGGACGTAGTGACGTCACCTCACCAGCCGCATCACGTGTCCACAACACCAACAACGTTCTGTCACCGGCGTCTCAGCCAATCAGATGTAGGCACCTGACTAGCACCTCCTCCTCCCAACTGCAGGCTCCGCCCAGTGAGGTCGGCGATTATCGCAGAGTGAGGCTTTCCGCGCCGGGGGTGAGTGCACAGTACGGGCCCGGGGCCGGCAGTGGCCGCACTGAGGGGAGTCCGTCTTCGCATGTTCTCGGCTCAGCTACACTCCACAGAACGGCTTTTGCTCGGCGTCACGGGTAAGGTCACATTCCGGACCGGCCTCTCGTCAAGTGATGGTGAACCTTAAAGGGGTTTAGTTTTACTTCAATTGGACCTTTTACTACTTTTTGCATGTTACGCTGGTGGAATAGTAGCTGTAGGTTAGGAGATATGCGATAGTCCAGGTGGGATTTCCCAGAGATTTGTCTTGGGGGCGTGTACTTCTACCTCTGCCTGAGGTGGACCAATCATAAGTCAGTGATAACACACAGGAGCAAAAGAACACCCCTCCAAAGTAGACCTGTGTGACCCATGGAATGACAGACCCTGGGTGGCAGGGTGGGGGCCAGTACAGCAGAGCCGTCAGGGTGGGGGGCAGTACAGCAGAGCGGTCAGGGTGGGGGGCAGTACAGCAGAGCCGTCAGGGTGGGGGCCAGTACAGCAGAGCGGTCAGGGTGGGGGGCAGTACAGCAGAGCGGTCAGGGTGGGGGGCAGTACAGCAGAGCGGTCAGGGTGGGGGGCCAGTACAGCAGAGCGGTCAGGGTGGGGGCCAGTACAGCAGAGCCGTCAGGGTGGGGGGCAGTACAGCAGAGCGGTCAGGGTGGGGGGCAGTACAGCAGAGCGGTCAGGGTGTGGGCCAGTACAGCAGAGCGGTCAGGGTGGGGGGCAGTACAGCAGAGCGGTCAGGGTGGGGGCCAGTACAGCAGAGCGGTCAGGGTGGGGGCCAGTACAGCAGAGCGGTCAGGGTGTGGGCCAGTACAGCAGAGCGGTCAGGGTGGGGGCCAGTACAGCAGAGCGGTCAGGGTGGGGGCCAGTACAGCAGAGCGGTCAGGGTGGGGGCCAGTACAGCAGAGCGGTCAGGGTGGGGGGCAGTACAGCAGAGCGGTCAGGGTGGGGGGCAGTACAGCAGAGCCGTCAGGGTGGGGGGCAGTACAGCAGAGCGGTCAGGGTGTGGGCCAGTACAGCAGAGCGGTCAGGGTGGGGGGCAGTACAGCAGAGCGGTCAGGGTGGGGGGCAGTACAGCAGAGCGGTCAGGGTGGGGGCCAGTACAGCAGAGCCGTCAGGGTGGGGGGCAGTACAGCAGAGCGGTCAGGGTGGGGGCCAGTACAGCAGAGCGGTCAGGGTGGGGGCCAGTACAGCAGAGCGGTCAGGGTGGGGGCCAGTACAGCAGAGCCGTCAGGGTGGGGGGCCAGTACAGCAGAGCCGTCAGGGTGGGGGGCAGTACAGCAGAGCCGTCAGGGTGGGGGGCCAGTACAGCAGAGCCGTCAGGGTGGGGGGCCAGTACAGCAGAGCCGTCAGGGTGGGGGGCAGTACAGCAGAGCCGTCAGGGTGGGGGGCAGTACAGCAGAGCCGTCAGGGTGGGGGCCAGTACAGCAGAGCCATCAGAGTGGTGGCAGTGGAACAGTGCTGTCAGAGTGGGGACAGTACAGCAGAGCTGTCAGGGTTGTGGACAGTACAGCAGAGCCATCAGAGTGGTGGCAGCACATTGGGCTTTGAGGATTTGCTAGTTTCAGACTCGGATCGGAGGGTATGTATGCGTTATACATTCTCCCGGCAACAACCTGTCTAGTGAGCGAGGCCGCGCCCTGACTAGTGACGCTGCGTCCAGTGAGCATGGCTGACTAGAGAGTGCGGGGCCTCGCTCTATACAAGTGCATGGAGTGAGGCCACAGCCACCGGACTGGCTCTGGTCGGGAGTATGTATACCACATACATATCCTTCTGTCCCAGCTCAGAAACAGGCGAATCCCCAGAGCGTGGGCTGGGAGGATGCATAAGTCTACAGTCGCACAGTGTGACCGCAGACTTATCAGTGTGGACTGGACAACCTCTGCGGACGGTCAGGCCTTTTTGAGTTCCTAAGCCCAATAGTGTGCTCTTTATTTGCCGAAAGTGCCAAACTGTTGATGTGGCCACTCCTAACATTTCTGCTATCTCTCTGATTAATTTCCTTATTTTGCAGCCTAATGATGTTCTGTTCCTCTTCCGTTCAGAACTCGTTTGACCGCATGTTGTGGGTTCACAGCAACAGGTTCTACATGCAAATACTACACCTGGAATCAGCTCCAGACCTTTTATCTACTTAATTGATGATGAATTAATGAGGGAAAAGCCCATTAAAGAGCTTTTGAGCTAATTGTCCAATTACTTTGGGTACATTTGAGAGTCAGCTACATATTAAAGAGCTGTAATTCCTAAACCCTTGCTCCAATTAGCATGTGAATACCCTCAAATTAAAGCTGAGAGTCTGCACCTTAAACCCAGATTGATTATATAACTATATCTTGCTAAAATGCCAAAACTAGTGTCAAAATCCAATTATCTCTGGACCTAATTGTAAAGGTACCTTCACACACAACGATATTGTTAACGATATCGTTGCTTTTTGTGACGTAGCAACGATATCGTTAATAAAATCGTTATGTGTGACAGCGACCAACGATCAGGCCCCTGCTGGGAGATCGTTGGTCGCTGAAGAAAGTCCAGAACTTTATTTCGTCGCTGGACTCCCTGGAGACATCGCTGGATCGGCGTGTGTGACACCGATCCAGCGATGTCTTCGCTGGTAACCAGGGTAAACATCGGGTAACTAAGCGCAGGGCCGCGCTTAGTAACCCGATGTTTACCCTGGTTACCATCGTTAAAGTAAAAAAAACAAACACTAGATACTTACCTACCGCTGTCTGTCCTCCAGCGCTGTGCTCTGCACTCCTCCTGCACTGGCTGTGAGCGCCGGAAAGCAGAGCGGTGACGTCACCGCTCTGCTTTCCGGCCGCTGTGCTCACACAGACAGTACAGGAGGAGTGCAGAGCACAGCGCTGGAGGACAGACAGCGTTAGGTAAGTATGTACTGTTTGTCTTTTTTACTTTTAGGAAGGTAACCAGGGTAAACATCGGGTTACTAAGCGCTGCCCTGCGCTTAGTTACCCGATGTTTACCCTGGTTACCGGCATCGTTGGTCGCTGGAGAGCGGTCTGTGTGACAGCTCTCCAGCGACCAAACAGCGACGCTGCAGCGATCCGGATCGTTGTCGGTATCGCTGCAGCGTCGCTTAATGTGAAGGGGCCTTAACTGCGGAGAGATCGCCTGTCATTTTCACCCTCACTTTACTGGACCTTGTACCTGAATAACAACCTCATATATTTGTCAGGTGCGGCATATACCAGGTATTCAGGGAGAAGTGTATTCCAAGTGGTTTCCCGGAGGTGAAAGAATTAGGGAGTTTTATTAGGCCTTTTCTACACTTCAGTGTGTCCCGTAAGTATGGTGACCATTTTCACATGTAACGGAGACACCTACGCATGTAGACTCATTCAAGTGAATAGGTCTGTGCAGATCTCGGCACTCATTTATCCAGTAGTAGCTGTTTTATTGCAATCAAAGCGAAAATCCATAGACGTTTCATCCCATACGTGATTGTCGGGATTATTTGCCTTTCCATTTATACTTCCTCCACCAGCACCACACCGGGACACCGAGTGCCTACCACTTCTTGCTTTTTCTGATTGTGCTTCCTCGGACAGTGACATGTCCGTTTTCTAACAGCAGCACGGGCCGCAAAATGTCCCGCACACGGATGACACACAGGGATGTCATCAGTGTGACATGTACCAGCACCTGAGAAGCAACGGTACAGTTAGCGCTGTTTCCCGGTGCCGGGTGCTGAACACGGCTCTCATCATTCTCCCCTGCTCTGCCGGCGATCAGTACGAGCGAGGGAAAATGGCGAGTTATATTCATGTGATAACAGTGAGAGCAGGAGAGGATGATGGGGGGTATTCATCAACCGCCATCTGCGCTAAAAATAAATTTAAAAAACGTCATGGGTTCCACAGTATTTTTGATAACCAGACAAAACTGACAGCTGAGGGTTGCAACCCTCAGCTGTCAGCGTTGGCAATCCTGGTTATCAAGAATGGAGGGGTCCCCACACTTTAAAAAAAAAAAAAAAATTTAAAAAATCAGCATGGTTTCCCCCGTTTTTGACAACCAGCCTTGCTAAAGCAGACAGCGGGGGGCTGGTATTCTCAGGCTGGTAAGGGGCCATGGATATTGCCCACACCAGCCTAAAAATCAGAGCCCGCAGCTGCCCAGAAAAGGCACATCTAGTAGATGTGCCAATTCTGGCGCTCTACCTGGCTCTTCCCACTTGCCCTGTAGCGGTGGCAAGTGGGGTTCATATTTATGGGGTTGATGTCACCTCTGTAATGTCAGGTGACATCAAGCCCACTGCTTAGTAGTGGGGAAGCGTCTATAAGGCACCTATCCATTACTAATCCTATAGTTATATGGTCAATAAAGACACAGTCAGTATAAAGTCTTTTATTTGAAATCAAAACACAGTTTTCGTTTTTTTATGTAAAAATAACAAACACAGTTATGCTCCCCTAACGCCTATTCCACTGAATCCCTCGTTCTGTAATAAAACAAAAATAAAAAGGCAACCATATTCCTAACCTGTCCGTGGTTTTGTTCCACGCCGCAATCCATGTCTGGGAGATAGTTCGTTTTCAACCTGGACGGTGCCAAGATGTGTTTGTCCAGGCTGAGAACCACTGGTGAATGAGCTGCTGATCAAACATCTGTGGTGAACCCACTGAGCTGAACTGTGGTGAACTCAGTGACTTTTTCTCACTGTGCTGAGGTCACCGCAGTTCATCCCGGCTGGAAACGCAGCCTCAGGGACCTGCAGTAACCTTGATGACGTCACCGCTAGTCACTAACGTTGCGTTTGCAGCAGCTCATTCACCAGTGGTTCTCAGCCTGCACGGTCATGAATTACGGCGTGGGACAGAACGATGAACAGGTGAGGGATATTTTTTTTTATTTTTGTTTTATTACATGAGACGAGGACTTCAATGAAATTAGGCGAGTATAACTGTGTTTGTTGTTTTTAAATAAAAATGGATAAGTGTGTTTTGTTTTGATTTCAAATAAAAGAGTTTATTCTTGCTGTGTGTTTTATTTACCAAACAACTATAGGATTAGAAATGGATAGGTGTCTATAGACATTTCTCCATTTGTGAGCTTGATGTCACCAGACAATACAAAGGTGACATCAACCCTACAACTATTACCCCACTTGCCACCGCTACAGGGCAAGTGGGAAAAGCTAGGCAAATGGATGTGCCTTTTTTTTTCTTGGAGGGGGTGGCAATGTCCATGGCCCTTTAGTAGCCTGAGAATACAAGCCCCCAGCTGTCTGCTTTAGCAAGGCTGGTTTTAAAAAATGGGTGGGGGGGATCTCCACGCTGGTTTTTTTTTATTACTGATTTAAATAATTTTAAGAAACATTGTGGATACCCCTCTATTCTTGATAACCAGCCTTGCTAACACTGACCGCTGAGGGTTGCTGCCCCCAGTGGTAAATTTTGCCTGGTTGGTTATCATAAATACAGGGGGACCCACGCCGTGTTTATTTATTTATAGCACATGAGCGACTGATGGATACTCCCATCAGCCGCCACCTGCTGTCACTGTTATTATCAGCCACAGGTGTAAGCTGATGGGAGTAATAGTCCCATCAGTTGCCGCTTGCTGTCGCTGTTTTCAGTTGAATATAATTCTCATCATTCTCGCGCTGATTGCTGGCAGAGTCGGGTAGTGGTCTTCAGCACCCTGCCCCGGGGAACAGCGCTAACTATGCCACTGCTTCCCTGGCGCTAGTGTGTGGTACTGATGCGGCACACGGTTGCCTCAAGTATTACACACACGGACACTGATATCTCTGGTACCATTTTTCTGGTACCAGAAATATCAGGATGTGTGAAACCGGCCTTACAAGCAGTTTCCTGCTATTAGTCAGATCACTGCAGCTGCAGAATATACAGTGCCTTGCGAAAGTATTCGGCCCTCTGGAACTTTTCAACCTTTTCCCACATATCATGCTTCAAACATAAAGATACCAAATGTAAATTTTTGGTGAAGAATCAACAAGTGAAACACAGTTGTGAAGTTGAAAGAAATTTATTGGTTATTTTTAAGTTTTTGTGGAAATTCAAAAACTGAAAAGGGGGCGTGCAATATTATTCGGCCCCTTTAACTTAATACTTTGTTGCGCCACCTTTTGCTGCGATTACAGCTGCAAGTCCCTTGGGGTATGTCTATCAGTTTTGTACATCAAGAGACTGAAATTCTTGCCCATTCTTCCTTGGCAAACAGCTCGAGCTCAGTGAGGTTTGATGGAGATCGTTTGTGAACTGCGGTTTTCAGCTCTTTCCACAGATTCTCGATTGGATTGAGGTCTGGACTCTGATTCGGCCATTATAACACCTGGATACGTTTATTTGTGAACCATTCCATTGTAGATTTTGCTTTATGTTTGGGATCATTGTCTTGTTGGAAGACAAATCTCTGTCCCAGTCTCAGGTCTTTTGCAGACTCCAACAGGTTTTCTTCAAGAATGGTCCTGTATTTGGCTCCATCCATCTTACCATCAATTTTAACCATCTTCCCTGTCCCTGCTGAAGAAAAGCAGGCCCATACCATGATGCTGCCACCACCATGTTTGACAGTGGGGATGGTGTGTTCAGGGTGATCAGTTGTGTTGCCTTTACGCCAAACATATCGTTTGGCATTGTTGCCAAAAAGTTCAATTTTGGTTTCATCTGACCAGATAACCTTCTTCCACATGTTTGGGGTGTCTCCCAGGTGGCTTGTTGCAAACTTTAAACCACACTTTTTATGGATATATTTGAGAAATGGCTTTCTTCTTGCCATTCTTCCATAAAGGCCAGATTTGTGCAGTGTACGACTGATTGTTGTCCTATGGACAGACTGTCCCACCTCAGCTGTAGATCTCTGCAGTTCATCCAGAGTGATCATGGGCCTCTTGGCTGCGTCTCTGATCAGTCTTCTCCTTGTTTGAGATGAAAGTTTAGAGGGAAGGCCGGGTCTTGGTAGATTTGCAGTGGTATGATGCTCCTTCCATTTCAATATGATTGCTTGGACAGTGCTCCTTGGGATGTTTAAAGTTTTGGAAATCATTTTGTATCCAAATCCGTCTTTAAACTTCTCCACAACAGTATCACGGATCTGCCTGTTGTGTTCCTTGGTCTTCATGATGCTCTCTGTGCTTCACACAGAACCCTGAGACTATCACAGAGCAGGTGCATTTATACGGAGACTTGATTACACACAGGTGGATTATATTTATCATCATTAGGCATTTAGGACAACATTGGATCATTCAGAGATCCACAATGAGCTTCTCTGAGTTTGCTGCATTGAAAGTAAAGGGGCCGAAAAAATATTGCACGAGCCACTGTTCAGTTTTTGATTTTCCACAAAAATTTAAAATAACCAATAAATTTCATTCAACTTCACAATTGTGTTCCACTTGTTGTTGATTCTTCACCAAAAATTTAAATTTGGTATCTTTATGTTTGAAGCAGAATATGTGGGAAAAGGTTGAAAACTTCCAGGGGGCCGAATACTTTCGCAGGGCACTGTAAATGGAATTTTTTACGATTTATATCTGCATTAAATATTCTTTATTTGTGACATTTTCTCCTCCATTCACATCTTGGCTAAATTCAGAATTCCGCCGGCTTCCCTTTACCAGAGAGCAGTGCATTGTGGAAATTGTGGGGCGCATTGTTTGTACATCATATGGGCGATACTGTTCTTCCCTGCGGTATCACCACAGTCACCTTCTATATCCAGCCTCCATATTCCCCATGTCTCTGTGTAAATGCTCTGCTGACCCAGATTATTGTGGTAAAGCCTCTTCCTCTTTCATAAACCTGAGCAAACGCTATAATGAGACGTGAGTCCGGAAATAAACAGGAGGAAGTAGGTTGACAGCAGGAACGTAGCAGAGCCGTGTAACAGGTACAGTAGTATATGGTGGTGGTGTGGGCACTGCTTCCTGGTAGTCTGCACCAGATGTGCGCACATTGCATTCTGGTAGTTGGCACCTGATGTGAGCTCACTGCTTTCTTGTAGTTTTCACCAGATGTGCGCTCGTTGCTTTCTGGTAGTTGGCACCTGATGTGCTCTCGTTGCTTTCTGGTAATTTTCACCAGATGTGCGCTCATTGCTTTCTGGTAGTTGGCACCTGATGTGCTTTCACTGCTTTCTGGTAGTTGGCACCTGATGTGCGCTCGTTGCTTTCTGGTAGTTGGCACCTGATGTGCGCTCGTTGCTTTCTGGTAGTTGGCACCTGATGTGCCCTCGTTGCTTTCTGGTAGTTGGCACCTGATGTGCCCTCGTTGCTTTCTGGTAGTTGGCACCTGATGTGCCCTCGTTGCTTTCTGGTAGTTGGCACCTGATGTGCGCTCGTTGCTTTCTGGTAATTTTCACCAGATGTGCGCTCATTGCTTTCTGGTAGTTGGCACCTGATGTGCTTTCACTGCTTTCTGGTAGTCGGCACCTGATGTGCCCTCGTTGCTTTCTGGTAGTTGGCACCTGATGTGCTTTCACTGCTTTCTGGTAGTTGGCACCTGATGTGTGCTCGTTGCTTTCTGGTAGTTGGCATCTGATGTGCTTTCACTGCTTTCTGGTAGTTGGCACCTGATGTGCTGTCGCTGCTTTCTGGTAGTTGGCATCTGATGTGCTTTCACTGCTTTCTGGTAGTTGGCACCTGATGTGCTTTCACTGCTTTCTGGTAGTTGGCACCTGATGTGTGCTCGTTGCTTTCTGGTAGTTGGCACCTGATGTGCTTTCACTGCTTTCTGGTAGTTGGCACCTGATGTGCTGTCGCTGCTTTCTGGTAGTTGGCATCTGATGTGCTTTCACTGCTTTCTGGTAGTTGGCACCTGATGTGCTTTCACTGCTTTCTGGTAGTTGGCACCTGATGTGTGCTCGTTGCTTTCTGGTAGTTGGCACCTGATGTGCTTTCACTGCTTTCTGGTAGTTGGCACCTGATGTGCTGTCGCTGCTTTCTGGTAGTTGGCATCTGATGTGCTTTCACTGCTTTCTGGTAGTTGGCACCTGATGTGAGATCATTGCTTTCTGGTAGTTGGCACCTGATGTGCGCTCGTTGCTTTCTGGTAGTTGGCACCTGATGTTGGCTCGTTGCTTTCTGTTAGTTTTCACCAGATGTGCGCTCATTGCTTTCTGGTAGTTGGCACCTGATGTGCGCTCATTGCTTTCTGGTAGTTGGCACCTGATGTGCGCTCATTGCTTTCTGGTAGTTGGCACCTGATGTGCGCTCATTGCTTTCTGGTAGTTGGCACCTGATGTGCGCTCATTGCTTTCTGGTAGTTGGCACCTGATGTGCGCTCATTGCTTTCTGGTAGTTGGCACCTGATGTGCGCTCATTGCTTTCTGGTAGTTGGCACCTGATGTGCGCTCATTGCTTTCTGGTAGTTGGCACCTGATGTGCGCTCATTGCTTTCTGGTAGTTTTAACCAGATGTGCGCTCATTGCTTTCTGGTAAATGCCACCTGATGTGTTGTCACTACTTTCTGGTAGTTTTTACCTGATGTGTGTTCACTGCTTTGTGGTAGTTGGCACCTGATGTATGCTCACCGCTTTCTAACTTCTGGTGGTCACTGTGTATATCACAGACTTTTTGTACCTGGAGATGGATGGGTAGACTTTATTGCAGAGGTTGTAGGTCAGCACTTTGGAGCTGCTGGTGACAGATGACGAGGCGTGGTGCTCTCAGTGGTTTTCGGGGTGTGGTGTAAAATACATTCTGTGCGACCTCATCCAAACTTCCCATTGCATTTCATAATGATGGACCTACATTTAAAGGTTCCTTCAATGCTATTATAACATTCTCCATTCTTCTGCGAGGCCCTGGTGCCAGATTTTGGAATATGATAATACAATTTTGTAAGAACAGCAGTGAGGTCACAGCAATAATACTGTATCATCTATGAAAAAAAGGGTCCACCATTTACAATAGGTGATGTCACAGCTCACCTCCTCCTCCTGTACAATGACTGATAACCTCTATATACAGTAGATAATACAAGATCCACCATAACAATAATTGACTGTCACAGCTCACCTCCTCTTCCTGTACAATGACTGATAACACCTCTATATACAGTAGATAACACAGGATCCACCATTCACAATAGGTGATGTCACAGCTCACCTCCTCCTCCTGTACAATGACTGATAACACCTCTATATACAGTAGATAACACAGGATCCACCATTCACAATAGATGTCACAGCTCACCTCCTCCTCCTGTACAATGACTGATAACACCTCTATATACAGTAGATAACACAGGATCCACCATTCACAATAGATGTCACAGCTCACCTCCTCCTCCTGTACAATGACTGATAACACCTCTATATACAGTAGATAACACAGAATCCACCATTCACAATAGTTGATGTCACAGCTCACCTCCTGTACAATGACTGATAACACCTCTATATACAGTAGATAACACAGGATCCACCATTCACAAGATGTCACAGCTCAGCTCCTCCTCCTGTACAATGACTGATAACACCTCTATATACAGTAGATAACACAGAATCCACCATTCACAATAGTTGATGTCACAGCTCACCTCCTGTACAATGACTGATAACACCTCTATATACAGTAGATAACACAGAATCCACCATTCACAATAGTTGATGTCACAGCTCACCTCCTGTACAATGACTGATAACACCTCTATATACAGTAGATAACACAGGATCCACCATTCACAATAGATGTCACAGCTCACCTCCTCCTCCTGTACAATGACTGATAACACCTCTATATACAGTAGATAACACTTCGCAATAGGTGGTGTGGTAGATCTGTTCAATCTGCTGCACACAGAAGTAGACACAGGAACCCTGTCTCTTTAAGTCCTTCACTGGTTTATTGTAGACATACGGCATAAACCATTGAGAAGTAAAAAATAAATACAGCTCTTTAGGCAAAACAGGAAAACAAAGCAAAATTGTATAGCAGAGGTCATAGGCCTGCGGCGATCCGCCCTTTGGGGGTTAGCAAAACACACTGTTCAGTTTAGCACAGAAACGTGTCTGGAGTTAGCTTCTCCAGACACACTGAACACTGAATGCCTCAGAAGGCCGACTACTTGAATCCTAGACCACACCCTGGGGTGGAGATAAGGTGGACAACCTCTCACCCGCTCTATGGTTGTCCACAAAAACCCAGCCCTTAAAAATGGCTGCTTAACCCCTCTCAACACTTAGTGTAATGGAGCAAATCTTCTGGGTTTCAAATCCCTGAAGCCAATAGACTTAGTCACAGTGGTCACAGCTCACCTCCTCCTCCTGTCAGTCTATTGTAGACCACATCCATGTAGCTTTCTGGTCAGAACAGGTAATACTAGTCACAGCATCAGGATTACTGGACAGTGTGAAAATTGCAAGATTTATTTTTTATTTAGTTGGAAAACATTAAATATGTAAATTGTTTCTATGTTAACCCCTTCCCGACCCATGACGCCACGTAGGCGTCATGAAAGTCGGTGCCAATCCGACCCATGACGCCTATGTGGCGTCATGGAAAGATCGCGTCCCTGCAGATCGGGTGAAAGGGTTAACTCCCATTTCACCCGATCTGCAGGGACAGGGGGAGTGGTAGTTTAGCCCAGGGGGGGTGGCTTCACCCCCCCCCCGTGGCTACGATCACTCTGATTGGCTGTTGAAAGTGAAACTGCCAATCAGAGCGATTTGTAATATTTCACCTATTATAACGGGTGAAATATTACAATCCAGCCATGGCCGATGCTGCAATATCATCGGCCATGGCTGGAAATACTAATGTGCCCCCACCCCACCCCACCGATCGCTCCCCCAGGCCTCCGATCTGCCCGGTACACTGCCCCGCTCCCCTCCGTCCTGTGCTCCGCTCCCCCCGTGCTCTTGTCCGCTCACCCCCGTGCTCCAATCACCCCCCCGTGCTCCAATCACCCCCCCACCCCCGCACTCCGATCCACCCCCCGTGCTCCGTTCCACCCCCCCGTGCTCCGTTCCACCCCCCCCCCCGTGCTCCGTTCCACCCCTCCGTTCCACCTGGCTTCACCCCCCCCCCGTGGCTACGATCGCTCTGATTGGCTGTTGAAAGTGAAACTGCCAATCAGAGCGATTTGTAATATTTCACCTATTATAACGGGTGAAATATTACAATCCAGCCATGGCCGATGCTGCAATATCATCGGCCATGGCTGGAAATACTAATGTGCCCCCACCCCACCCCACCGATCGCCCCCCCAGCCCTCCGATCTGCCCGGTACACTGCCCCGCTCCCCTCCGTCCTGTGCTCCGCTCCCCCCGTGCTCTTGTCCGCTCACCCCCGTGCTCCAATCACCCCCCCGTGCTCCAATCACCCCCCCCCCGCACTCCGATCCACCCCCCCGTGCTCCGTTCCACCCCCCCGTGCTCCGTTCCACCCCCCCCCCCCCCCGTGCTCCGTTCCACCCCTCCCGCGTTCCGATCCACCACCCCCCCATGCTCCGATTCCCCCCCCCCCCCGTGCTCCTCCCCACCCCATCATACTTACCGATCCTGCCGGGGTCCGTCCGTCTTCTCCCTGGGCGCCGCCATCTTACAAAATGGCGGGCGCATGCGCAGTGTGCCCGCCGAATCTGCCGGCCGGCAGATTCGTTCAAAGTGCATTTTGATCACTGAGCTATAATCTATCCCAGTGATCAAAATAAAAAAATGATAAATGACCCCCCCCCCTTTGTCACCCCCATAGGTAGGGACAATAAAAAAATATAGAATTTTTTTTTTTCACTAATGTTAGAATAGGGGTAGGGTTAGGGCTAGGGTTAGGGCTAGGGTTAGGGTTAGAGCTAGGGTTAGGGTTAGAGCTAGGGTTAGGGTTAGAGCTAGGGTTAGGGTTTTGGTATGTGCACACGTATTCTGGTCCTCTGCGGATTTTTCCGCTGCGGATTTGATAAATCCGCAGTGCTAAACCGCTGCGGATTTATGGCGGATTTACCATGTTTTTTCTGCGTATTTCACTGCGGTTTTACAACTGCGGTTTTCTATTGGAGCAGTTGTAAAACCGCTGCGGAATCCGCAGAAAGAAGAGACATGCTGCGGAATGTAAACCGCTGCGTTTCCGTGCAGTTTTTCTGCAGCATGTGTACAGCGATTTTTGTTTCCCATAGGTTTACATTGAACTGTAAACTCATGGGAAACTGCTGCGGATCCGCAGCGTTTTCCGCAGCGTGTGCACATACCTTTAGAATTAGGCCATGTGCACACGGTGCGGATTTGGCTGCGGATCCGCAGCAGTGTTCCATCAGGTTTACAGTACCAAGTAAACCTATGGAAAACCAAATCCGCTGTGCCCATGGTGCGGAAAATACCGTGCGGAATCCGCAGATGAAATCCGCACTAAAAACACTGGAAATCCGCGGAAAATCCGCAGGTAAAACGCAGTGCCTTTTACCCTCGGATTTTTCAAAAATGATGCTGAAAAATCTCACACGAATCCGCTACGTGGGCACATAGCCTTAGGGTTAGGGTTGGAATTAGGGTTAGGGTTAGGGGTGTGTTGCGGTTAGGGTTGTGATTAGGGTTATGGCTACAATTGGGATTAGGGTACGGGTGTGGGGGGGTTAGTGTTGGAGTTAGATTTGAGGGGTTTCCACTGTTTAGACACATCAGGGGTCTCCAAACGCAACATGGCGCCACCATTGATTCCAGCCAATCTTGTATTCAAAAAGTCAAATGGTGCTCCCTCACTTCCGAGCCCCGACGTGTGCCCAAACAGTGGTTTACCCCCACATATGGGGTACCAGCATACTCAGGATAAACTGCGCAACAATTATTGGGGTCCAATTTCTCCTGTTACCCTTGTGAAAATAAAAAATTGCTTGCTAAAACATCATTTTTGAGGAAAGAAAAATGATTTTTTATTTTCACGGCTCTGTGTTGTAAATGTCTGTGAAGCACTTGGGGGTTCAAAGTGCTCACCACATATCTAGATAAGTTCCTTGGGGGGTCTAGTTTCTAAAATGGGGTCACTTGTGGGGGGTTTCTACTGTTTAGGCACACCAGGGGCGCTGTAAACGCAACGTGACGCCCGCAGGCCATTCCATCAAAGTCTGCATTTCAAAAGTCACTACTTCCCTTCTGAGCCCCGACATGTGCCCAAACAGTGGTTTACCCCCACACATGGGGTATCAGCGTACTCAGGAGAAACTGGACAACAACTTTTGGGGTGAAATTTCTCCTATTATCCTTGGGAAAATAAAAAATTGCAGGCTAAAAGATCATTTTTGAGAAAATAATTTTTATTTTTTATTTTCATGGCTCTGCGTTATAAACTTCTGTGAAGCACTTGGGGGTTCAAAGTCCTCATCACACATCTAGATAAGTTCCTTTCGGGGTCTAGTTTCCAAAATGGGGTCACTTGTGGGGGGTTTCTACTGTTTAGCCACATCAGGGGCTCTGCAAACGCAACGTGACGCACGCAGAGCATTCCATCAAAGTCTGCATTTCAAAACGTCACTACTTCATTTCCGAGCCCCGGCGTGTGCCCAAACAGTGGTTTACCCCCACACATGGGGTATCAGTGTACTCAGGAGAAACTGGACAACAACTTTTGGGGTGAAATTTCTCCTGTTACCCTTGGGAAAATAAAAAATTGCAGGCTAAAAGATCATTTTTGAGAAAATAATTTTTTTTTTTTTTCATGGCTCTGCGTTATAAACTTCTGTGAAGCACTTGGGGGTTCAAAGTCCTCACCACACATCTAGATTAGTTCCTTTGGGGGTCTAGTTTCCAAAATGGGGTCATTTGTGGGGGATCTCCAATGTTTAGGCATACAGGGGCTCTCCAAACGTGACATGGTGTCTGCTAATGATTGGAGCTAATTTTCCATTTAAAAAGCCAAATGGTGTGCCTTCCCTTCCGAGCCCTGCCGTGCGCCCAAACAGTGGTTTACCCCCACATATGGGGTATCAGCATACTCAGGACAAACTGGACAAGAACATTTGGGGTCCCATTTCTCCTATTACCCTTGGCAAAATAGGAAATTCCAGGCTAAAAAATCATTTTTGAGGAAAGAAAAATTATTTTTTATTTTCATGGCTCTGCGTTATAAACTTCTGTGAAGCACCTGGGGGTTTAAAGTGCTCAATATGCATCTAGGTAAGTTCCTTGGGGGGTCTAGTTTCCAAAATGGGGTCACTTGTGGGGGAGCTCCAATGTTTAGGCACACAGGGGCTCTCCAGACGCGACATGGTGTCCGCTAACGATGGAGATAATTTTTAATTCAAAAAGTCAAATGGCGCTCCTTCCCTTCCGAGCCTTACCATGTGCCCAAACAGTGGTTTACCCCCACATGTGAGGTATTGGTGTACTCAGGAGAAATTGCCCAACAAATTTTAGGATCCATTTTATCCTGTTGCCCATGTGAAAATGAAAAAATTGAGGCTAAAAGAATTTTTTTGTGAAAAAAAAAGTACTTTTTCATTTTTACGGATCAATTTGTGAAGCACCTGGGGGTTCAAAGTGCTCACTATGCATCTAGATAAGTTCCTTGGGGCGTCTAGTTTCCAAAATGGGGTCACTTGTGGGGGAGCTCCAATTTTTAGGCACACGGGGGCTCTCCAAACGTGACATGGTGTCCGCTAAAGAGTGGAGCCAATTTTTCATTCAAAAAGTCAAATGGCGCTCCTTCCCTTCCAAGCCCTGCCGTGCGCCCAAACAGTGGTTTACCCCAACATATGAGGTATCAGCGTACTCAGGACAAATTGGACAAAAACTTTCGTGGTTCAGTTTCTCCTTTTACCATTGGAAAAATAAAAAAATTGTTGCTAAAAGATAATTTTTGTGACTAAAAAGTTAAATGTTCATTTTTTCCTTCCATGTTGCTTCTACTGCTGTGAAGTACCTGAAGGGTTAATAAACTTCTTGAATGTGGATTTGAGTACCTTGAGGGGTGCAGTTTTTAGAATGGTGTCACTTTTGGGTATTTTCAGCCATATAGACCCCTCAAACTGACTTCAAATGTGAGGTGGTCCCTAAAAAAAATGGTTTTGTAAATTTCGTTGTAAAAATGAGAAATCGCTGGTCAAATTTTAACCCTTATAACTTCCTAGCAAAAAAAAATTTTGTTTCCAAAATTGTGCTGATGTAAAGAATACATGTGGGAAATGTTATTTATTAACTATTTTGTGTCACATAACTCTCTGGTTTAACAGAATAAAAATTCAAAATGTGAAAATTGCGAAATTTTCAAAATTTTCGCCAAATTTCCGTTTTTATCACAAATAAACGCAGAATTTATTGACCTAAATTTACCACTAACATGAAGTCCAATATGTCACGAAAAAACAATCTCAGAACCGCTAGGATCCGTTGAAGCGTTCCTGAGTTATTACCTCATAAAGGGACACTGGTCAGAATTGCAAAAAACGGCAAGGTCTTTAAGGTCAAAATAGGCTGGGTCATGAAGGGGTTAAGGCTATGTGCACACGTTCAGGATTTCTCGCAGAAAATTCCTGAGAAAAAATGGACATTTTCTGCAAGAAATCCGCAAGAAAACCCGCATGCGTTTTTGCCGCGGTTTTTTCCGGACACTTCCCAATGCATTTTGTAGTGGGAAATCCGCAAAAAAACGCAAAATTAATGAACACTTTTTTTTTTTGGAAGTGCATTTGAATAGCAAGGTGGATTGCTGTTGAGGGGAACTAGAGAAGGAAAAAAAAAAATCTATAAATCTTCAGCAGAGCGAGTGTGAGCGAGCTGAGTGTGACCAGAGCGTAAGTGTGGACGGCGGTAAGTGTGACTTGTGATTCAGTGACTTTGGATTCAGGGAGTTTCCAAGGGAGGAATTACTGAACTGCTGTCTGTTTTGTATTAATACTTTGTATTTATTTATTTATTTATTTTTTTTTAATTGAACTGTTCTGTCTGGTGCAATCCCCATTAGGAAATGTGCTCCACGATTGTTAATGCCATCCAGTGCACGTCTTGCCACATGTATGCAGTCCTTGAGCAGCCGATCGAGGGTGCATACTGCTGTGTGAGATGTGAGCATGTTGTGCATTTGGAAGCCCAGATTCTGACTCTAAATGTGCAGCTGGCAACACTGAGATCCATAGACAATATGGAGAGGAGTCTTCTGCTCACGGAGCAGACACTCAATGGGACAGATGCGGGGGGATGGTAGGATGGAGCTGCAGGACGGTGAAGTATCAAGCTGAGAGACAGTTAGGAAGCGGGGTAGAGGGAAGAGTGCCAGGGAGGCTAGTCCTGATCTGGAACACGCCAATAAGTTTGCTAAGTTGGCAGATGAGGGGGGTGCCAGTACAGGGGTAGCACTGCTGCAGCCAGGCATGTCCTCTGAAAGCCGGAGGAGTGACTGCTCCAGTAAGGAGGGAAATAGGAGAGCAGGGCAGGCCGGACAGGTGCTGGTAGTGGGGGACTCAATTATTTGTGACAGATTGCCCTATCTGTTCCCCTAAGACAGGGATTGTCGAACGGGGTGTTGCCTTCCTGGCGCTCGAGTCCGACACATCGCTGATCGGTTGGACAGATTACTGGGAGGGGCTGGTGAGGACCCAGCGGTCATGGTGCACATAGGCACAAATGACAAAGTTAGAGGTAGGTGGAAGGTCCTTAAAGTTGATTTTAGGGAATTAGGCCACAAGCTGAAAGCAAGGACCTCCAACGTGGTATTTTCCGAAATACTGCCTGTACCACGCCAGAGAGGCAACGGGAGATTAGGGAGGTTAATAAGTGGCTCAAGAATTGGTGTAGGAAGGAGGGGTTTGGGTTCCTGCAGAACTGGGCCGACTTCTCAGTTGGCTACAGGCTCTACGCTAGGGACGGGCTGCACCTCAATGGGGAAGGTGCAGCTGTGCTGGGGGAGAAAATGACTAGAAGGTTGGAGGAGTGTTTAAACTAGGGATTGTGGGGGAGGGTATTCAATTTATAGGAGGGGAAGATAGTGCAGATAGAGACCTAGGCACAAATAAGGAAGTTGGGGGTGGCGGTGGCATGGGGGGTGGGGTTAGAACAGTTAATAATTTAAGAAAGAATAGAGGTACAGAGAGGAACATCAAGTGCATGTATACTAATGCCAGAAGCCTCGCCAACAAAATGGACGAATTAGAACTAATGTTGTTGGAGCATAATTATGACATGGTGGGGATATCTGAGACATGGCTGGAAGAGAGCCATGACTGGGCTGTTAACTTGCAGGGCTATAGTCTGTTCAGAAATGACCGTACAGATAAGCGAGGGGGTGGGGTGTGTTTATATGTAAAATCGTCCTTAAAACCCATCCGGCGTGATAATATAGGTGAATTTAATGAAAATGTAGATTCCCTGTGGGTGGAGATAAGGGGAGGGGGAAAAAATAATAAATTACTGATAGGGGTTTGTTATAAATCTCCAAAAATAATGGAAGCAATGGAGAATATCCTCGTAAAGCAAATAGATGAAGCTGCGACTCAAGGAGAAGTCATTATTATGGGGGACTTCAACTACCCTGAAATAGATTGGGGAACAGAAACCTGCAGTTCCAGCAAAGGTAATCGGTTTTTGACAACTATGAGAGACAATTACCTTTCACAACTGGTTCAGGACCCAACAAGAAGGAGGGCACTGCTAGACCTAATATTAACCAACAGGCCAGACCGCATATCAAATATAAGGGTTGGGGGTCACTTGGGAAATAGCGACCACAAAATAATAAGTTTTCGTGTATCCTTTAATAAGATTTGTAGTAGAGGGGTTACAAGGACACTAAACTTCAGGAGGGCAAATTTCCAACGGATGAGAGAGGATCTTGGTGCAATTAAATGAGACGATATCCTGAGACACAAAAATACACAAAGACAATGGGAGACATTTATTAACATCCTGGATAGGACCTGTGCACAGTATATACTGTGACAAAACACTCTGGGATCGCCTTTGCTGGGGTCAAAGGACACGTGGTTTGTGCATTGAATCTGAGGCGTACAGCAGGTTTCTGAGCAGGCTGACCTCAGGTCAGATTTATTAACGTGAAAGCAACACAAAAAACAAAACATAAAAATAAATCCTAGCCTGTCCGGCACTAACTAAACAAATACGTTGCTATCTCAACAACTGGGGGGGCTTCTCCCACCCAGCTAACATCATACAGATCTTGAGCAGAGCTCTTCACTCACGTTTGTCTCACACAGGCAGGCAATCTGTGTGCCCCAGGCAGAGACTGGAAACACCCAGCTGGTCATCTTTTATTCCTGCAATCATTAACCCATTAGCACCCTGAAGATACTGAGTGGCCTAATTCACATAGGACAAACACCTGGGCGAGATATACCTGCCTCCATCTACCACACCAGCATGAGTCTTACAATACCGTATGGGAATAAACATACTAGAAATAGGAGGAAACCAATATGGCTAAATAGAGCTGTAAGGGGCGCAATAAGTGACAAAAAGAAAGCATTTAGAGAATTAAAGGAAGTAGGTAGTGAGGAGGCACTAAATAAATACAAAAAATTAAATAAATTCTGTAAAAAGCAAATCAAGGCAGCAAAGATTGAGACAGAGAGACTCATTGCCAGAGAGAGTAAAAATAATCCCAAAATATTCTTTAACTACATAAATAGTAAGAAACTAAAAAATGATAGTGTTGGCCCCCTTAAAAATAGTCTGGGTGAAATGGTGGATGAGGAAAAAGCCAATATGCTAAATGACTTTTTTTCATCAGTATTTACACAAGAAAATCCCATGGCAGACAAAATGACTAGTGATAAAAATTCCCCATTAAATGTCACCTGCTTAACCCAGCAGGAAGTGCGGCGGCGTCTAAAAATCACTAAAATTGACAAATCTCCGGGCCCGGATGGGATACACCCTCGAGTACTGCAGGAACTAAGTACAGTCATTGATAGACCATTATTTTTAATCTTTAAAGACTCCATAATAACAGGGTCTGTACCACAGGACTGGCTTATAGCAAATGTGGTGCCAATATTCAAAAAGGGGACAAAAACTGAACTCGGAAATTATAGGCCAGTAAGCTTAACCTCTACTGTGGGTAAAATCCTGGAGGGCATTCTAAGGGATGCTATACTGGAGTATCTGAAGAGGAATAACCTCATGACCCAGTATCAGCACGGGTTTACTAGGGACCGGTCATGTCAGACTAATCTGATCAGCTTCTATGAAGAGGTAAGTTCCGGATTGGACCAAGGGAACCCAGTGGACGTAGTGTATATGGACTTTTCAAAAGCTTTTGATACGGTGCCACACAAAAGGTTGATACATAAAATGAGAATAATGGGGATAGGGGAAAATATGTGTAAGTGGGTTGAGAGCTGGCTCAGGGATAGGAAACAAAGGGTGTTTATTAATGGAGCACACTCGGATTGGGTAGCGGTTAGCAGTGGGGTACCACAGGGGTCAGTATTGGGCCCTCTTCTTTTTAACATATTTATTAATGACCTTGTAGGGGGCATTCAGAGTAGAATTTCAATATTTGCAGATGACACTAAACTCTGCAGGGTAATCAATACAGGGGAGGACAATTTTATATTACAGGATGATTTATGTAAACTAGAAGCTTGGGCTGATAAATGGCAAATGAGCTTTAATGGGGATAAATGTAAGGTCATGCACTTGGGTAGAAGTAATAAGATGTATAATTATGTGCTTAATTCTAAATCTCTGGGCAAAACCGTCAATGAAAAAGACCTGGGTGTATGGGAGAATGACAAACTCCTATTCAGTGGCCAGTGTCAGGCAGCTGCTACAAAGGCAAATAAAATAATGGGATGCATTAAAAGAGGCATAGATGCTCATGAGGAGAACATAATTTTACATCTATACAAGTCACTTGTTCGACCACACTTAGAATACTGTGCACAGTTCTGGTCTCCGGTGTATAAGAAAGACATAGCTGAACTGGAGCGGGTGCAGAGAAGAGCGACCAAGGTTATTAGAGGACTGGGGGGGTCTGCAATACCAAGATAGGTTATTACACTGGGGGCTATTTAGTTTGGAAAAACGAAGACTAAGGGGTGATCTTATTTTAATGTATAAATATATGAGGGGACAGTACAAATACCTTTCTGATGATCTTTTTAATCATAGACCTGAAACAGGGACAAGGGGGCATCCTCTGCATCTGGAGGAAAGAAGGTTTAAGCATAATAACAGACGCGGGTTCTTTACTGTAAGAGCAGTGAGACTATGGAACTCTCTGCCGTATGATGTTGTAATGAGTGATTCATTACTTAAATTTAAGAGGGGACTGGATACATTTCTGGAAAAGTATAATGTTACAGGGTATATACAGGTCCTTCTAAAAAAATTAGCATATAGTGTTAAATTTCATTATTTACCATAATGTAATGATTACAATTAAACTTTCATATATTATAGATTCATTATCCACCAACTGAAATTTGTCAGGTCTTTTATTGTTTTAATACTGATGATTTTGGCATACAACTCCTGATAACCCAAAAAACCTGTCTCAATAAATTAGCATATTTCACCCATCCAATCAAATAAAAGTGTTTTTTAATAACAAACAAAAAAACCAACAAATAATAATGTTCAGTTATGCACTCAATACTTGGTCGGGAATCCTTTGGCAGAAATGACTGCTTCAATGCGGCGTGGCATGGAGGCAATCAGCCTGTGACACTGCTGAGATGTTATGGAGGCCCAGGATGCTTCAATAGCGGCCTTAAGCTCATCCAGAGTGTTGGGTCTTGCGTCTCTCAACTTTCTCTTCACAATATCCCACAGATTCTCTATGGGGTTCAGGTCAGGAGAGTTGGCAGGCCAATTGAGCACAGTAATACCATGGTCAGTAAACCATTTACCAGTGGTTTTGGCACTGTGAGCAGGTGCCAGGTCGTGCTGAAAAATGAAATCTTCATCTCCATAAAGCATTTCAGCCGATGGAAGCATGAAGTGCTCCAAAATCTCCTCATAGCTAGCTGCATTGATCCTGCCCTTGATGAAACACAGTGGACCAACACCAGCAGCTGACATGGCACCCCACACCATCACTGACTGTGGGTACTTGACACTGGACTTCAGGCATTTTGGCATTTCCTTCTCCCCAGTCTTCCTCCAGACTCTGGCACCTTGATTTCCGAATGACATGCAAAATTTGCTTTCATCAGAAAAAAGTACTTGGGACCACTTAGCAACAGTCCAGTGCTGCTTCTCTGTAGCCCAGGTCAGGCGCCTCTGCCGCTGTTTATGGTTCAAAAGTGGCTTTACCTGGGGAATGCGGCACCTGTAGCCCATTTCCTGCACACGCCTGTGCACGGTGGCTCTGGATGTTTCCACACCAGACTCCGTCCACTGCTTCCTCAGGTTCCCCAAGGTCTGGAATCGGTCCTTCTCCACAATCTTCCTCAGGGTCCGGTCTCCTCTTCTCGTTGTACAGCGTTTTCTGCCACATTGTTTCCTTCCAACAGACTTACCATTGAGGTGCCTTGATACAGCACTCTGGGAACAGCCTATTTGTTGAGAAATTTCTTTCTGGGTCTTACCCTCTTGCTTGAGGGTGTCAATGATGGCCTTCTTGACATCTGTCAGGTCGCTAGTCTTACCCATGATGGGGGTTTTGAGTAATGAACCAGGCAGGGAGTTTATAAAAGCCTCAGGTATCTTTTGCATGTGTTTAGAGTTAATTAGTTGATTCAGAAGATTAGGGTAATAGGTCGTTTAGAGAACCTTTTCTTGATATGCTAATTTATTGAGACAGGTTTTTTGGGTTATCAGGAGTTGTATGCCAAAATCATCAGTATTAAAACAATAAAAGACCTGACAAATTTCAGTTGGTGGATAATGAATCTATAATATATGAAAGTTTAATTGTAATCATTACATTATGGTAAATAATGAAATTTAACACTATATGCTAATTTTTTGAGAAGGACCTGTACACTAGATTCCTTGATAGGGCGTTGATCCAGGGAACTAGTCTGATTGCCGTATGCGGAGTCAGGAAGGAATTTTTTTCCCCAAGGTGGAGCTTAGGCTACGTTCACATTGGCGTTCCGCCAATGTGCGTCGCTGTTGCGCCGGCGACGCAGCGGCGACGCGCCCCTATGTTTAACATAGGGGACGCGTGCGTTGTTTTGGTGGCGTTTTTCGCCACGTGCGTCGTTTCCGACGCTAGCGTCGGACGCAAGAAAACGCTACATTGTAGCATTTTCTGTGCGTCCGATTTTCGTCAAAAACGACGCACGCGTCGCAAAACGCGCGCGTTTTTGCGCGCGTTTGCGCGCGTTTTTACGTGCGTCGCGCGTTGCGTCGCCGACGCAGGGCGGCGCAACGCTAGTGTGAACCTAGCCTTACTCTTTGCCACGTTTTTTTTTGCCTTCCTCTGGATCAACATGTTAGGGCATGTTAGGTTAGGCTATGGGTTAAACTAGATGGACTTAAAGTCTTCCTTCAACCTTAATAACTATGTAACTATGTAACATGCTGCGGTTTTTACCGCGATGCGTTTTTTTCGCAGAAAAAAACGCATCATGTGCACAAAACATGCGGAATTCATTCTAAATGATGGGATGCTTATTGTATGCGTTTTTTTTGCGGTTTTATAGCGTTTTTATCGGGAAAAAACGCGAAAAAACCGCAACGTGTGCACACAGCCTAAATTTAATTTTTAACATTCGGTCATCTTTGTGATGACACATTCCCTAATTGTGCTGAATAATGTTTTGGTTCTTTCATCTGGTAAACTTGAATTTCTCGTTATAACTTTTCTTTTGTAACCAAGTGCAGAATGTGACTCCTGATCATCTGGTTTTGCCGGTCTTCAGGTGTAGACCGATCTTTGGACCTGACATAACTGGATGGTAATAATAGCAGATTATTACTCATGTATGGTGCTTATCAGTGCTTTATGGTTCAGCTGTAAAAAGAGGTTTTAACACTTTCTTTTCCTGTTAAATCTTATTCTGCTCAGTAGTAGTCTGTAACCAGTGTCTTTCCAGCTTGTAGCTGTCAAGGAACCCTGAGAGTCGTTGTATTAGTGGGGAGTTATAGATAGCTATGAAATAAATGTAACCTGGACATCTACAAATGGTGTATAATCTGTGGGAGCTGAATAATCTGCATGTTGTGTAGCTAAAAATGGGTATGTAATGTTTGTGTGATCTGCTCATCTAGAATCTGTATGTAATGGGTGAGCTGGGCATCTAGGATCTGTATGTAATGGGTGAGCTGGGCATCTAGGATCTGTATGTAATGGATGAGCCGGGCATCTAGGATCTGTATGTAATGGGTGAGCTGGGCATCTAGGATCTGTATGTAATGGATGAGCTGGCATCTAGGATCTGTATGTAATGGGTGAGCTGGGCATCTAGGATCTGTATGTAATGGGTGAGCTGGCATCTAGGATCAGTATGTAATGGGTGAGCTGGCATCTAGGATCTGTATGTAATGGGTGAGCTGGGCATCTAGGATCTGTATGTAATGGATGAGCTGGCATCTAGGATCTGTATGTAATGGGTGAGCTGGCATCTAGGATCAGTATGTAATGGGTGAGCTGGGCATCTAGGATCTGTATGTAATGGGTGAGCTGGGCATCTAGGATCTGTATGTAATGGGTGAGCTGGGCATCTAGGATCTGTATGTAATGGATGAGCTGGGCATCTAGGATCTGTATGTAATGGGTGAGCTGGGCATCTAGGATCTGTATGTAATGGATGAACTGGGCATCTAGGATCTGTATGTAATGGGTGAGCTGGGCATCTAGGATCTGTATGTAATGGGTGAGCTGGGCATCTAGGATCTGTATGTAATGGATGAACTGGGCATCTAGGATCTGTATGTAATGGATGAACTGGGCATCTAGGATCTGTATGTAATGGGTGAGCTGGGCATCTAGGATCTGTATGTAATGGGTGAGCTGGGCATCTAGGATCTGTATGTAATGGGTGAGCTGGGCATCTAGGATCTGTATGTAATGGATGAACTGGGCATCTAGGATCTGTATGTAATGGATGAACTGGGCATCTAGGATCTGTATGTAATGGGTGAGCTGGGCATCTAGGATCTGTATGTAATGGGTGAGCTGGGCATCTAGGATCTGTATGTAATGGGTGAGCTGGGCATCTAGGATCTGTATGTAATGGGTGAGCTGGGCATCTAGGATCTGTATGTAATGGGTGAGCTGGGCATCTAGGATCTGTATGTAATGGATGAACTGGGCATCTAGGATCTGTATGTAATGGGTGAGCTGGGCATCTAGGATCTGTATGTAATGGGTGAGCTGGGCATCTAGGATCTGTATGTAATGGGTGAGCTGGGCATCTAGGATCTGTATGTAATGGGTGAGCTGGGCATCTAGGATCTGTATGTAATGGGTGAGCTGGGCATCTAGGATCTGTATGTAATGGATGAGCTGGGCATCTAGGATCTGTATGTAATGGGTGAGCCGGGCATCTAGGATCTGTATGTAATGGGTGAGCTGGGCATCTAGGATCTGTATGTACTGGATGAGCTGGGCATCTAGGATCTGTATGTAATGGATGAGCTGGGCATCTAGGATCTGTATGTAATGGGTGAGCTGGGCATCTAGGATCTGTATGTAATGGATGAGCTGGGCATCTAGGATCTGTATGTAATGGATGAACTGGGCATCTAGGATCTGTATGTAATGGGTGAGCTGGGCACCTAGGATCTGTATGTAATGGGTGAGCTGGGCACCTAGGATCTGTATGTAATGGGTGAGCTGGGCACCTAGGATCTGTATGTAATGGGTGAGCCGGGCATCTAGGATCTGTATGTAATGGGTGAGCCGGGCATCTAGGATCTGTATGTACTGGATGAGCTGGGCATCTAGGATCTGTATGTAATGGATGAGCTGGGCATCTAGGATCTGTATGTAATGGATGAGCCGGGCATCTAGGATCTGTATGTAATGGATGAGCTGGGCATCTAGGATCTGTATGTACCATACGGGTGTGAGTAGGAATCTAGCATGAACAAATGACGTAATGAATAAACGTGAGCTGTATTTCTAGAATGAGTATATGAGGTGTGAGCTGTGTATATACAATGGGTATAGATTAGGGTAAGTTGGTCATCTTGAGTAGACTCCACATTTTGCTCCCGCATCTTTATGATGTGTGAATTTCTGTTTTCTTTCCAGGTACTGTTCTCCAGAAGGATATTCAGGATGCTTTTCTTGGTGCTGGTGCTCACCCTGCTGCATGGCATCACCATGTGCTCTGGAGAACCCTCTGGTAACACTTCTTTCCCCCGGCTGATCCTTGTGTCTTTTGATGGCTTCAGAGCGGACTATTTATTGAACTTCTCGCTGCCTAACCTGCAGGAGTTCATCGATGACGGCGTCCTGGTGAGAGAAGTGAAGAACGTCTTCATCACGAAGACCTTCCCTAATCATTATTCCATAGTGACCGGTCTATATGCCGAGAGCCACGGGATTGTGGCCAACTCCATGTATGACAAGGACACTAACCAGACCTTCACTGTGGACAACTTTAGCTCCAAAACCGACCCGATTTGGTGGAACGAAGCTACCCCTATCTGGGTGACAAACCAGCGTGCAGGACGGAGGAGCGGCTCTGCCATGTGGCCAGGGTCTGACGTGCAAATCCAGAATGTCACCATAAACGACTTCTTACCCTACGATTCCAATGTAAGTTTTGCGGAACGGGTGGCCAACATCAACGCCTGGTTCTCCAGGCCTAACAACCCCATCAACTTCGCAACTTTGTATTTTGAAGAACCCGACAAGAGCGGACACCATTATGGACCTGAAGACAAAGGAAATATGATCAATGTGCTGAAGACAGTGGATGGCTACATAGGGCACTTGGTGGCCAAGCTGAAAGAAGCCAAGCTTTGGGATACGGTGAATGTGATAATCACCAGTGACCACGGAATGGCCCAATGCTCCAAGGACAGGGTCATTGTGCTGGATGATTGTATCGGCCGAGGGAACTACACCTTGGTGGATCACACTCCTGTTGCAGCCATATTGCCCCGTAAAGGTGATACAAATGAGGTTTACAACCTGCTGAAAAACTGCAGCCATCACATGAAGGTCTACCTGAAAGAAGACATCCCGGATCAGTACCACTACAAGAAGAACAGCCGCATCCAGCCCATAATCCTGGTGGCCGACGAGGGCTGGACCATCGTGCAGAACGCGTCCACTCCTGTAGCATGTAAGTCGTGACCTGTGTCTCTCTACTTATGGCTCAGACTTTGGATACTCCTCCAACTTCTGGAGGATCGGGCAATTTTTTTTTTTTATTTTATTTTTCCTCCTTACAAAAGTCATAACTTTTTTTTTTTTTATTTGAGGATTTGTTGTTTTGTTTTTTTGGGGGGGGACAAATTGTAGTTTTAAATTACGTCATTCATTGTAACAATCAATGTGCTTCAAAGTGGGGGGGAAAAATCCAAGTGCAGTGGAATCGTTAGTGGAGAAATAGAAATTCATAAGTTTTTAAAAAATTAATTTTTGGTTTGTGTTGCCATTTTCTGAGACCCATAACACTTGTATTTTCTCATCGGTTCTGCTGTGCGCTTTTTGCCTGGTGATTTGACGCTTTTATCTGTACTGATTTATGGCACATATGACATTTTGATCTGTTTTCGTTTGTTTTTTTGGGGTGGCGGTTAGTGTGACCGATTAACTGCAGTCCTGTTTTGTGTTCTTTTTATGACATTTAGGGTATGTTCACACTGTGCGGTTTTTACTGCGGAACCGCCGCGATTTTGCCGCTGCGGGTCTGCAGCTGTTTTCCATGCAGGGTACAGTACAATGTTACCCTATGGAAAACAAAAACCGCTGTGCCCACATTGCGGAAAATCCCGAAAAAAACCGCACTGAATTGCTGCGGAAAAAAAGAAGGACCATGTCACTTCTTTGTGCAGAATCGCAGCGATTCTGCACCCATAGAAATGCATTGATCCGCTTACTTCCCGCATGGGGCTGTGCACACCATGCGGGAAGTAAGCGGATAATGTGCGGGTGGTACCCGGGGTGGAGGAGAGGAGACTCTCCTCCAGGCCCCGGGAACCATATTTGAGTAAAAAAAAAAAGAATTAAAATAAAAAAAATAATGATATACTCACCTCTGAAGTCTCAGCGCTGCACGCGGCCGTCCGGTCTCAGCTTTGCTATGCGACCAGGACCTGCGGTGACGTCGCGGTCACATGAACGTGACGTCACGAAGGTCCTGGTCGCACAGCATCTTTGGAACCGGACCGCCACCTGCAGCTCCCAGGAGATCGGGACGTCCGAGGGTGAGTATATCATTATTTTATTATTTTTAACATTACTATTGATGCTGCATATTGCTGCATATGCAGCATCAATAGTAGGGGTAAAATCCCGCAGCGGAACCCGCAGGACAAACCGCGATAAATCTGCAGGGATAACCGCAGCAGGTTTGCCCTGCAGATTTATCAAATCCGCTGCGGGAAAACCCGCAGGACAGGACGCAACGTGTGAATGTGGCCTTAGGCCATGTTCACACGTTGCAGATTTCCCTGCGGATTTTTCTGCACTAAAAACCGCAGCTCTTTGCAGAAAAAGCAGGTGCGGTTTTTGGTGCGTTTTTAGTGCGGTTTTTAATGTGGTTTTTAATGCCGTTTTCTCTGCAGATGGATGGTAATGAGGGGTTAATGCCACCTTGCTATTGTAAAAGGTGGCATTAAGCCCGGTTAATAATGCACACGTCTCTCAATAGCCAACCCCATACATGTCCCCCAATAGCCAGCTGCACACGTCCCCCAATAGTCAGCCGCACACATGTCCCCCAAGAGCCAGCCCCACACATCTCCCACAATAGCCAGCCCCACACGTCTCCCAATATCCAGCCGCACACATGTCCCCCAAGAGCCAGCCGCACACACGTCCCCCAATAGTCAGCCGCACACATGTCCCCCAAGAGCCAGCCGCACACATGTCCCACAGTAGCCAGCCGCACACATGTCCCACAATAGCCAGCCGCACACATGTCCCACAATAGCCAGCCGCACACATGTCCCACAATAGCCAGCCGCACACATGTCCCACAATAGCCAGCCGCACACATTAATAATGGAGAGGCGTCAGGGTTAAAAAAAAACACAGACACTAGGAAAAAATATTTTAATGAAATAATGACACCCACTTTTTGACAAAGCCTTTATTATACGCTCAATCCATCCTGAAGACCCTCGACCTGCAAAAGAAAGAAAAAAACAAACCAAATTCATACTCCTTGGCCCTGTCCGCAGAAATCCCATAACGAGGGTCCCACGACGATCTGCCATGGAGAACAGACACATCCGGAGATGTGTCTGCTCTACATGGCTGCAGCAACACACTGACAGGAGCTCCGGCTCCTGTCGGTGTGTTACTGCGCATGCGCGAGCGAGTTTACCGGCGTTCATTGATCCCGGTACTCTCGCTGTACAGCAGTGCTGCGTGGGAAAGTTCACACGCAGCTGTACTGCCGTAAACCGAGAAGCCGGCGCCATTGAACTCCGGAACAGTATGCGATACACTGCTAGGAGCTTCGCTCCTGGCAGTGTATCGCCGGAGAGCAGGAGATCGGCGTGGGACACTCTGTATTGGATTCTGCGGACAGGGAGTATGAATTTGGTTTATTTTTTTTGGATTTTTCCCTAGGGGACTGAGGGCTTCGCGTACCAGTATGTGCTGTTGGTGAGTATATACTCTGTTATATGTACTGTGTGTCATGTATGTTACGTGAATTGTATGTGTAGGTGTTTTGTGTTACTTACTATTGTGCTAAGTCGCCGGACACAGGGACAACTCTCCCATCCTAATAGCGGATGGGAGTAGTAGTCCCATACGGCGACTTGGCACAATTGGGTGGCACTATCGACACACACAGACAGACGCACACACACACATATACATACACATCTCCATGGTGACAGCCACACTCCGCCTACGCACTTCCGCCCGCTTCCCCGCACTTCCGGCTGCAGCGGTTTCTACACCCAAAACCGCAGAAAACCCGCAGATATTTTTGCATCTGCGGGTTTTACTGCGGGTTTGACCCTCACAATGCATTTCTATGGGTGCAGAACCGCTGCAGTTCCGCACAAAGAAGTGACATGCTCCTTCTTTTTTTCCGCAGCAATTCCGCACGTTTTTTTCCGGGATTTTCCGCAATGTGGGCACAGCGGTTTTTGTTTTCCATAGGGTAACATTGTACTGTACCCTGCATGGAAAACTGATGCAGACCCGCAGCGGCAAAATCGCGGCGGTTCCGCGGTAAAAACCGCATAGTGTGAACATAGCCTTACAAATCGGGTTAATTAATTTTATAATTTGGTAGACCGGACTTTTATGGACCCGGCGATACTAAACGTATTTTTTAAATTTAATTTATTATTGGGGGGGGGGGAGGGGCAAAAGAGCTCAGCTCATTTACATGTATGGTAGGTTGTTTTTTAGGATAAGGAGTTAATATTGGTCAGCTTGCCCTCCCTTCTTCCCATCATATGCATGCACGCTATGTTCCTATGAGCATGCTTGACACCTTTTATGACTGTTTATCTCAAACTTGGCAACTGGATTTCCTCTCTGCTCTTTATACTTTCAGATTTGGGTGCAGCCTCTTGGCATTGGCCTAGTGCTCGGGAGGGAGGTATGGCTAGGAGGAAATCCTGCTGTGACTACTGGGGGTAGAGAAATCTAAAGGAGGAGGATCCTGCTGTGTCTACGGTGGGGGAGTTGAGGAATCTAAAGGAGGAGGATACTGCTGTGACTATTAGGGGTAGAGAAATCTAAAGGAGGCGGATCCTGCTGTGATTACTGGGGGTAGATAACATTAAAGGAGGAGGATCCTGCTGTGGCTACTGGGGGTAGAAGAATCTAAAGGATAAAGGAGGAGGATCTTGCTGTGATTACTGGGGGTTGATAACGTTAAAGGAGGAGGATCCTGCTGTGACTACTGGGGGTAGAGGAATCTAAAGGAGGCGGATTCTGCTGTGATTACTGGGGGTAGATAACATTAAAGGAGGAGGATCCTGCTGTGATTACTGGAGGTAGAGGAATCTAAATGAGGCGGATCCTGCTGTGATTACTGGGGGTAGATAACATTAAAGGAGGAGGATCCTGCTGTGATTACTGGAGGTAGAGGAATCTAGAGGAGGTGGATCCTGCTGTGATTAATGGGGGTAGATCACGTTAAAGGAGGAGGATCCTGCTGTGATTACTGGGGGTAGATAATGTTAAAGGAGGATGATCCTGCTGTGACTACTGGGGGTAGAGGAATCTAAAGGAGGAGGATCCTGCTGTGATTACTGGGGGTAGATAACGTTAAAGGAGGAGGATCCTGCTGTGATTACTGGGGGTAGACAATGTTAAAGGAGGAGGATCCTGCTGTGACTACTGGGGGTAGAGGAATCTAAAGGAGGCGGATCCTGCTGTGATTAATGGGGGTAGATCACGTTAAAGGAGGAGGATCCTGCTGTGACTACTGGGGGTAGCGGAATCTAAAGGATAAAGGAGGAGGATCCTGCTGTGATTACTGGGGGTAGATAACGTTAAAGGAGGATGGTCCTGCTGTGACTACTGGGGGTAGAGGAATCTAAAGGAGGAGGATCCTGCTGTGACTACTGGGGGTAGAGGAATCTAAAGGATAAAGGAGGAGGATCCTGCTGTGATTACCGGGGGTACAGGAATCTAAAGGAGGCGGATCCTGCTGTGATTACTGGGGGTAGAGGAATCTAAAGGATAAAGGAGAGGAATCTTGCTGTGCCCACTGTGCAGATACTATGCGGCACTAGTGTGACCATCGGTTTTGGCGGTGTGATCCGGGTAATATTTTGTGGCTCCCAAATGGCAGCTAGCCCCCCACGCTATATGGTGCATTTTGATCTGATCGGGACCCTCCTTTTTCTGGCAGGAGCTTTTTACTGCGCTGCTGAGAGGAGCGAGGGATCTGACAACCGATTTGAGCACATTTTTGCCCCCGGACCAGCTAGAAACTCTACCCCAACCCGCTCTCCATGTGGGTGGTCAGGTTGTGCCATCATGTGGCACCAGTACAAAGCCAAAATCAATGACGGCCCCAACTTTTTTTTTTACAGGTGTGCCATGACATGGGTCGAATCTTGGTCAGCGGAGTCTTTGGCCTAAGAAACATGATGATGATGATGATGATGATGATGATTTTGTTTTTGCCTTTTCAGCTGGAAATCACGGCTATAACAACAGCCTGCGGAGCATGCACCCCTTCCTGGCCGGCCACGGACCCGCCTTCCACAAGGGCGTCAAGGTGAACACCATCGACAGCGTGGACATCTATCCCATGATGTGCCACATCCTCGGGCTGAAGGCCGAACCCAACAACGGCACCTTGACCCACACCAGCTGCCTGCTGACCGACAAGTGGTGCATCCAGGTCCCCGAGGCCATCGGCATCGTCCTGGGCGGGATCCTGGTCCTGGCCTCCATAAGCTGCGTGATAATCATGCTCCTGAAGAAGAAGATGCCCTCCGCCCGCCAGTTCTCACGGCTGCAGTTCCAGGACGATGACGACCCTTTAATTGACTGAGGTCTGGGGCAAGGTGGTCCCGCTGATCTAACCCTTCCTCCACGCAGAAACCATTGGGAGCCTATTTATATTTTTAAAACCACTGATCTTTTCGTCTTGATTTTAGAAAATTGCAGGAAAAAAAAAAAACACAAAAACTGAACCGTGAGAACATCCCCCTTCTGGGACATGCCATTATAAACCGTAGTGGGAAGGAATGACACCATTTTTTGACACTTCTGGGTTGGATTCACAAGTTTAAGAAGGGTCTTCCCATTGTTGCCAAAAAATACCTGGTCGGTGCCATTCATTTTTCCGGGACCACTAATAATCCTGGAAAGGAAAGGAGCGCAGGGCTAATTTAGTAATCTTTTTTCTTAGTCCTGTTCTCTCCTGTGTGTGATTTATGCAGATTTATACGGCCTCTACACTGCTATACTGATATTTTTTTATATAAAGTGCCTTTTCCGAAGTCGCCGAGTCGCACTTCTTCCTCCCGAGGAAGCACCAGGTGGAGGAACACTGTCACCAGCGTCGTCTCACTGCCAGTAAACATAGCACTGCGTCAGCCCGGACATCTCCAACCTGTGGCAAAAGTAAGACTTCCAAGAAAGCATGGCGGACAATGCTGAGAGTTGTAGTGATGGAGCTGTCCGTTACGGCAGCACCCTTTCTATGCCTTAGGAAGTTAAAGGGAATGTTACAGGAGCTTTATAATGCTGCCGATGGGTTGCCGAGACCCCCTTACTGATGGGTCAACACACCACTCTGAAGTAGGCAGCCGACCAGACCCGTAGTCTTGTATTGAGCGTGCTCGTAGTCATGTCATTGAACGTGCAGGAGCTGCGGTGAGGGTCTGCATGGATTGGCAGCACTATAAAACCCTTATATGTCGCAGTAAGTACAATGGCCGAAGATTGTAGGAGCAGTTTTTATGCAGAATAGTTTTGCACTATTTGATTATACTACAACTCCCAGCAGCTGCAGTACAACACGTCGCCTGCGCGCAGCTGTGGCGCTGCGGTACCACCCATAGCCTGCGCACAGCTGTGGCGCTGCGGTACCACTCATAGCCTGCGCACAGCTGTGGCGCTGCGGTACCACCCATAGCCTGCGCACAGCTGTGGCGCTGCGGTACCACCCATAGCCTGCGCACAGCTGTGGCGCTGCGGTACCACCCATAGCCTGCGCACAGCTGTGGCGCTGCGGTACCACCCATAGCCTGCGCACAGCTGTGGCGCTGCGGTACCACCCATAGCCTGCGCACAGCTGTGGCGCTGCGGTACCACCCATAGCCTGCGCACAGCTGTGGCGCTGCAGTACCACCCATAGCCTGCGCACAGCTGTGGCGTCACTCCTGACCCCACTTCTCCTTTCTTACTTATGCGCTATAATCAGTAAGAATACAGCATAAATGAAGCGCCCGTTCCAGTAACCGCAGGTCACATATCCATGTAAACTAAATAAATTTGTGCTGCAATACCAAGCCTAACCTGTGTGCCAGAGTGGCGCTATTTCCGGAAAAAAAAAAAAAACTTTTTTTCCCCCATGTACACTTCCTTCATGTTATCTCAAAGCAACAAGTCTATGAGAATGTGCTGCTTTCATGGCATGCTGGTACTTGTAGTATAAGACCGCCATGCGCAGACCACTGACTTGGCACGTAGCACTTTGTGTACGTTATATGATGAATAATGGGGACAGCCTCAATATGGGTCACTTTCGGCCATTGCTTTACCCGGGATTAGGTGTCACGTAATTACTGTATGTCGCCAGGTTATATAGTGTTCACATAAGCATGAATTATGGGTAATCTGTCACTGACGAGCCCACAGACTGTAAGGCACTGCTCTGCGCTTATATCGGAAAGTATGTGTCATCTATTCTAGAATTGCAGTAATAATTATCACAAGGAGAGGAGGGTAAGCTGAGGCCAGAAACATCTGTTATCCCCTCGAGCTGGCACGAGGATTGGGCATGTTGAGATCAATCAGCCTGATTGTTCTCTTGGAATCAGTAAGGGTGGTGGTGTAGGGAGTCTGGTCCCCACCTTAACATTTTCTCCCCTTTGGTTTACGATTTGTACAATTTGAGTCCCTAGATTAGCACAATGTGTATGACGCTCCATGTGGTTTTATGGGGGGAAAATGATAAAAAGAAATAAGCCACGTCAATCATAGGAGAAACTTTTTGTATGTTTGGTGCAAGACGACCCCGACGCGCGCTGTCACCAAAATCAACCAGTACCGATGAGCGTCGGAGATTGCATTTGTGGTGCCTTTAGGGGTTTTTTTTTTTTTACTAGGATTTTGAAGCAGATTTTGTTCCAAAAACCACATCAAAATAACACGTCAAATACTCTTTAGAATCGATATAAATCTTACTCAAGGGGGGAAGAAGCTATTTTCATGCCCACGTTCCTTTTTTTTTCCCCAAAAAAAAGGAAGATTATTTTACGAATGAGTTTTTTTCATGTTCATACAGAACTGATCAGACGTAGATTTCAACACAAATCCATGTAAGGAATCTGTTTTTTTTTTTTTAAGAATTTTATATCTTGGATGGTTTTTTTACACATTTTTGAAGGTTTTTTTTTAACACTTTTTTATTTTGCAATCTTTTGACTTAACGGTTAAACATGGGTGGATCGATTCACGGGATTCTGGTCCATCGGCCAGGTCAGGAGTCGCCTAGATCGGCATTTGATTACCCTCCCTGGGATGATGACGTCTCGTCAGGCCGGGTAATCGAAAGCCGAGCAGGAAATCTTAAAAGTTAAGAGATTCGCGAGCCTCGCGGCCAGAAATTGATGACCTTGACTGATGGATTGGAATCTTGCGAATCGATCAGCCTATTTCTATTGACCAATTTTCGATCAGATTCCACCAGGAATTCACATCAAAGAAGTGAAGGTTTTCACCACCTCATTTAATAAAAAATATTTAAAAAAAAATTCACAAAAAACCTTACTTGTATGAATTTCCTGCTGAAATCAATATGAGGAATATTTGAAGCAGGTTTTGATGTATACAGGTCCTTCTCAAAAAATTAGCATATAGTGTTAAATTTCATTATTTACCATAATGTAATGATTACAATTAAACTTTCATATATTATAGATTCATTATCCACCAACTGAAATTTGTCAGGTCTTTTATTGTTTTAATACTGATGATTTTGGCATACAACTCCTGATAACCCAAAAAACCTGTCTCAATAAATTAGCATATCAAGAAAAGGTTCTCTAAACGACCTATTACCCTAATCTTCTGAATCAACTAATTAACTCTAAACACATGCAAAAGATACCTGAGGCTTTTATAAACTCCCTGCCTGGTTCATTACTCAAAACCCCCATCATGGGTAAGACTAGCGACCTGACAGATGTCAAGAAGGCCATCATTGACACCCTCAAGCAAGAGGGTAAGACCCAGAAAGAAATTTCTCAACAAATAGGCTGTTCCCAGAGTGCTGTATCAAGGCACCTCAATGGTAAGTCTGTTGGAAGGAAACAATGTGGCAGAAAACGCTGTACAACGAGAAGAGGAGACCGGACCCTGAGGAAGATTGTGGAGAAGGACCGATTCCAGACCTTGGGGAACCTGAGGAAGCAGTGGACTGAGTCTGGTGTGGAAACATCCAGAGCCACCGTGCACAGGCGTGTGCAGGAAATGGGCTACAGGTGCCGCGTTCCCCAGGTAAAGCCACTTTTGAACCATAAACAGCGGCAGAGGCGCCTGACCTGGGCTACAGAGAAGCAGCACTGGACTGTTGCTAAGTGGTCCCAAGTACTTTTTTCTGATGAAAGCAAATTTTGCATGTCATTCGGAAATCAAGGTGCCAGAGTCTGGAGGAAGACTGGGGAGAAGGAAATGCCAAAATGCCTGAAGTCCAGTGTCAAGTACCCACAGTCAGTGATGGTGTGGGGTGCCATGTCAGCTGCTGGTGTTGGTCCACTGTGTTTCATCAAGGGCAGGGTCAATGCAGCTAGCTATCAGGAGATTTTGGAGCACTTCATGCTTCCATCGGCTGAAATGCTTTATGGAGATGAAGATTTCATTTTTCAGCATGACCTGGCACCTGCTCACAGTGCCAAAACCACTGGTAAATGGTTTACTGACCATGGTATTACTGTGCTCAATTGGCCTGCCAACTCTCCTGACCTGAACCCCATAGAGAATCTGTGGGATATTGTGAAGAGAAAGTTGAGAGACGCAAGACCCAACACTCTGGATGAGCTTAAGGCCGCTATTGAAGCATCCTGGGCCTCCATAACATCTCAGCAGTGTCACAGGCTGATTGCCTCCATGCCACGCCGCATTGAAGCAGTCATTTCTGCCAAAGGATTCCCGACCAAGTATTGAGTGCATAACTGAACATTATTATTTGTTGGTTTTTTTGTTTGTTATTAAAAAACACTTTTATTTGATTGGATGGGTGAAATATGCTAATTTATTGAGACAGGTTTTTTGGGTTATCAGGAGTTGTATGCCAAAATCATCAGTATTAAAACAATAAAAGACCTGACAAATTTCAGTTGGTGGATAATGAATCTATAATATATGAAAGTTTAATTGTAATCATTACATTATGGTAAATAATGAAATTTAACACTATATGCTAATTTTTTGAGAAGGACCTGTATTTTAAAGAGGAAAGTTGTTGTTTTTTTCAGGTGGAACAAAACTAGAAAAATCCACATTAAGAATCCATGTGATTTTAGGTGAGGTTATCGGAGGTATTTGGAAGAGTTTCTTGAAGTTTTTAAATATTTGTATTCGACGTGGTTTGTTTTTTTTCAGTCTTTTTCACTTGATAGCATCAAGTTTCAGATGGTTTCCTTAAGGAATCATCATTTATGTTAATTTTTCCTCTCCGAGGTTTTCTAAACCTTGTTGGTAGAAAAAAAACTTACAGCGGATACACCTTTAATTAATTAAAAAAAAAAAAAAAGCAGTTTTCGATGTAGATTTTGGAGTTGATTTTTGGTCAAATTTTAAGACCTATAAAAAGGTTAGAAAAACAAGTTTTTATTGTGAGTTTGGAGGAATTTTTTATATGGGCCCTCTGGTTTTTAGCATTTTGTAGTCCGGTTTGGAGCTGTTTTTCAGGCAGAAACACTTAAAAAAAATAACATGTTGATTTTTTTTTCCCACACACTAAAAACCTATATTTTGGAGTGAATGCAATTGATGGGAACTTTGTTATTCTACATGTGACTTAAGGCCCCGTCACACATAGCGACGCTTGAGCGATTCCGACAACGATACGACCTGTCAGGGATCGCTCAAGCGTCGCTATGTGGTCGCTGGTGAGATGTCAAACAGTGAGATCTCACCAACGACGCAGCAGCGATGCGGCGACCTGTAGAACGATGCTATTTCATGATGATTCAATGGGACGTCCGGTCAGCGAGGTCGTTGGTAAGGTGTCAAACACAGCGATGTGTGCTACCCAGCGGGACCTCAACGATCAAAAAATGGCCCAGGCCATTCCGACACGTCCAGCGATCTCACAGCAGGGGCCTGGTCGCTGCTACGTGTCACACATAGCGAGGTCGTTACTGAGATCGCTGTTGCGTCACAAAACTTGTGACTCAGCAGCGATCTCGCTATGTGTGACGGGGGCTTTATTCTATAGGAAATAGATATCAGCAGTAACGTCTCCAGCTCTGATGCTCTGCGTGTCTCCGTCTCTTCCTGATTACACCATTCTACTCTAAAGGAGATAATTACCTGTAAAGAATCTATACTGTTCTGTCGCCTATAGAAGCGCCGATCTGGGGGTATTTAATGTGGTGGGGGGTTCTAATCATTCTACACCTGATATGTATGTCTTCAAGGACGAATGAAGAAGCACAAATTGTCTGTATGTTTTCTATGGTGAAGAGCTTTACTTGTAGGAAATGGATGTAAGCACTGGAGATATCTCAGAATGTTCTGATATATTTTTTATAATAAAAGATTAACTTATCCAATGTATCTTGTGTCAATAATGTCCACACAGTGTCCACTGTTTATAATCTGTATAAAAGATTGTATTATAGTAGTTATATTCTTGTACATAGGGAGCAGTATTATAGTAGTTATATTCTTGTACATAGGAGCAGTATTATAGTAGTTATATTCTTGTACATAGGAGCAGTATTATAGTAGTTATATTCTTGTACATAGGGAGCAGTATTATAGTAGTTATATTCTTGTAAATAGGGGCAGTATTATAGTAGTTATATTCTTGTACATAGGAGCAGTACTATAGTAGTTATATTCTTGTACATAGGGGCAGTATTATAGTAGTTATATTCTTGTAAATAGGGGTCAGTATTATAGTAGTTATATTCTTGTACATGGGGCAGTATTATTTTAGTTATATTCTTGTAAATAGGGGCAGTATTATAGTAGTTATATTCTTGTACATAGGAGCAGTATTTTAGTTACATTCTTGTACATAGGGGCAGTATTATTTTAGTTATATTCTTGTAAATAGGGGCAATTTTTATTATAAAAACCAAACATAAATACAATTATAATAAAAACAAAAATCACCCAGAATTACAAGAATTACAAAACACAATTCACTTTGGTCATATATACACAAGTACTAAATAATCAGATCATATTCATACATAAATTAAAGTGTCCACACCTGGAGGTAGAAGAAAATTAAACAAAAAAAAAGTCATATCATATTTTCTAACTGAATTTTACATTCCTCCATAACTTATTATTCCTCTGACTCCTTCCAACTTCTAGCGATTTTATCCACCTGAGTTCTGACATAACCTGAGCAGCCGCAGCGGTGTGATCGAACAGCTCATTATGCAGTGACACCCGGGTTCTCATGTGCCAATGATAGTATTTAATGACACTTATTATAATGTACATCGTCTCTCTGTCGATGTTACTAACAGTGGAGGGGACACCATAGATTATGTCAGAATACTTTAGAGTCTGCAGTCTAGGGATTTTTAGATTATCAGACACTTCCTCCCAGATCTTCCTCCCTCCCCAGCAATCACATATAAAGTGCTCCATAGTCTCCTCCTGCTGACAGCCAAGGGGACAATTCCGATCAGAGAGACTCAGATGTTTCAGGTTCCCCCTGACAAAGAGCCGACTATGCAGTGAAAGCCAAGTGACATCAAACAGTTTAGGAGGAAATCGTTTCCCGTTTAGGAACCCAAGGCTTTCCTGCAGGGTGGTGGTGACACAATCTCTCAGGGCCAGTGGAGAGTAGAAGAAAGTCCTACATACATGAACATATAGGTCTCTTCTCGTACTGCTCTCAATGTAAGACTTATCCAGTCCCCACCTTCTAACACACTTCAGACCGTAGTCCAGATACTGGGGGAGGTGGTCACCTGTCCATCTCCTCCTCTAGAGACTGCCGCCTCGCACCCAAGATTCTGCAAAAGGCAATATCCAGTACCTGATACTATTTACCCACAGGGAGCTACTGTTTGAGTCCATGTTCCCAAAATTTACCTTTAGAAACAAGGAGTCAAAGAAAACCCTTGGATTCAACATATCCAGCCCACCCTCTCTCCGCCGTAGGTAGGTTATTCCCCTCTTTATTAGGTTCAACCTATTCCCCCACAAGAGCTGGAAGAACAGGCTGAAGAGCCTCGCTGAGAAAGATTCTGGCAAAGGGAAAATGACAGAAACATACAAGAAAACAGGGACCAGGTAAGTCTTCAACATTGCGACCCTTTCTCTGTAGGTCAGCCTCCAGTTCTTCCATCGCTGAACCTTTGCATTTCCGGCTTCCAATTTCTCCTCCCAATTTAGGGTGGCATTATCATCCCTCCCAAATTTAACCCCGAGGATCTTAATATGGGTGGAGGCTTTAGCAAACTGCCGCAGATCAAAGCTGGGATCAGTATCTAATGTCCACAGAGCTTGACTCTTCTCAAGGTTGACCAGAGACCCGGAGGCCTCTGAGTAACTTCTGATAGACGCAGATAACATCTGCACCTCTCGAGGATTAGAGATCACCAACGTCACATCATTCGCATAGGCAACAACATTCAGAGGCAGGCAATGGGGGACCGGCACCCCCTGAAAATCACACTCCTGCAGTGACCTCAGAAACGGGTCTAGGGCAAAAACATACAGGAGCGGACTCAGTGGGCAACCCTGTCTCACCCCTGCCTCAACTCCAAAAGTGTCACCCTGCCAACCATTAATCAGAGGAAAGCTCACCGCCTCTCTGTACAATGTCTTCAGCCAATCCACAAATTGTCCTGGAATACCGTACTTTGACAAAGTGGCCCACAGATAGTCATGATCAACCCTGTCAAAGGCTTTAGCCTGGTCCAGACTAACAATATATTTCCCACACCGCAGAGCTTTACATCTCTCAAACATCTCCCGTATCGAGATGACTGCTCCAGAGATGTTCCGCCCTTTTACTGTGCCAAACTGGGAGCCTGCCAACAGTGCTGGGGACAAACAGACTAATCTAGAAAACAGGATCTTTGCTAGAATCTTCCTGTCCACATTCAAGAGGGCAATCGGCCTCCAGTTCTTGATGTCGCTTGGCTGTTTACCTTTAGACAGCAGAATCAACGAGGACACTCATGGATGGAGGCATCAGGTGATTTTCTAAACAACTTCTATACGCATCCACGAGGATTGGAGCCAGGAGGTCTCTGAATTTCCTATAAAATTCTGCTGTTATGCCATCTGGACCTGGTGCCTTCTTCAGATGTAATTTATCAATAGCCTCCTTAACTTCCTCCACCGTTAACTCTGCTGTCAAAGGAGAAAAGTCCAGATCATTAGTATCAGGCGCAGGAGTTGCCTCCAAGAATTGAGCCATCTTATCTTTATCCAAAACTTTCCTCTGAAACAAGTCAGCATAGTAAGATCTCACCACCTCCAGGATACCCTCCCGTGAATCCTGCAATACACCCTGGAAGTCAGTGAGACCCATGACCATTTTTTTTTACTACCCTCTCCCTGCAATTCTCAAAGGGATCAGGGGCCCCCAAGGACCCATAATCCCATTCAAGAACCAGGGAGGTATACCTACTATACTGATACTGCCTTATCTCAGATTTCAGTCGGTCTATCTTCACTTTGTCATCCCCGCCTGCCGAATATAGTGACTCCAATTCTTTACGCAGCTTTAGGTACTGGCTGTACTTATTCCTCCCTTTATTAACTGACAGTCTCTTTAAGAGGGATCTGATATCCTCCTTGACGTCCTCCCACCAGTCGGTCATGTTATCATAGCGATCCCCAGACAGAAGCACAAGGCGAGGTGATCAGAGTAAGGGACGACCTTCTCACTCAGGGTGTCGACAGCCTCAGTAGGACTCACAAAAGCAAAATCTATCCTACTGCTCCTGTTGGAACATGAATATGTGAATTTTGGCTGTCGACCTCCCTGTGCGAAAACGTCAGTCAGTCCAGCCTGCATTATAATGTTATGTAGGACCTTACCGTCCCTGGTCACTGTCCTGCCCGAGGAACTGTCACCTGATGTCAGTATGGCATTAAAGTCCCCTGCCATCACCACCGGAAGAGAAGTGAAGAGGTATGGCTTAACGTTATTAAATAGCTGAATCCTGTCAGTCACTGTCTGTGGCCCGTAGATGTTAATAAGCTGGAGTCGCCTCCCATGAATAGTGACTTCCAGGACCAAACATCTTCCCATGACCACCTCCGTCATCCTATGCACAGTCACATCATTGGTGTTAAACAGGACAGCGACTCCGGCATAAGGCTCCACAGCCAGTGACCAGAAAGAAGGACCGCACCGCCATTCCCTCTCAGCCTCTATCATAAGCCCCAGAGATGTCAGTCGTGTCTCCTGCAGGAAAATGACATCGGTGTCCAGATGTGTCAGATGTTCATACACCACGTCTCGTCCTCCTTGCCTTAATGCTATTGACATTACTTGATGTTAGTGTTAATGAGAACCCCGCCATCACAACACAATAGAGAAGGAGCACAGTAACTGCCATCATCATGAGTCAGGGATGTTCTGCCCACCACCGGTGTCCATGTCAGACTCTACCTGAGGGTCCACAGATAAAGGCTTCCGCTTTGACGGAGGGTGGTCCTCTATGTCCCTGTCACACTCTGCATCAACTTTTCTCAACTCTGTCTCATAATCGTCATCATTAGACTCAGATAAAATTCCATATTTGTTGGACACAACCATCACTCCTGTACAATTCTGAACCTTCCTGGTAGCACTCTGACCGGTGTCATATTCTGCCTCAGGTTTACGGGAGGACGTGCTCTTTTTCTTCCTTTTATTGTGATTAATGCTCCAGTCATCAGATTCAGACAGTGATGCTGAAGGGGGGGCTACCTGAGGCTGCTGGACCTGAGGAGCGACCTCCATGTTCCCTTCTGCACCCTCTATACCCTGCTTCTCTGGTGTTACATGACTGGACTCCTGTTGGGCATCTGGGTTGGTCACCATCTCTCCTGACATTAAATCCTCCCTCTCATGCGCCCCTGCCACCACATCCTCATCCTCCTGAGCCTCTGCCCCTGCCAGTACAGCCTCATCAGGGAAGACTGCAGATATTATGCCAGGCGTCTGGACAGTCCCTGTGAGGGTGACCCATCTTACCGCAGAGGTTACATCTAACATCCCGGCAATCCACAGCGACATGGCCGATATCCCCACACAGGCTGCACTTCACCACAGTACAGGCGTTGGCCAGATGACCTTTCCCAGCACATTTGAAACACTTTCTGGGCTGCCCGGGGTAATAACATCTTCCCTTCTCCCTCCCAATGAAGAAGGAGTTGGGTAAATGGGCAGTAATGTTATTGAGTTGGCGCAGTTTCACCACAGCTTTCCACCCCATTGTCCAGATCCCATCCTCATCTCTGACCTTGGAGAGTCCAGAGGCGAGGTCACAGTGTCTCCGGAGCCACACCTCGATGTTCTGTGGGGGAACGGCCTCATTCCAGAAGGTGATGTTTACTGTAACAGTGTCCGGCCTGGAGATAGGAACCAATATAAACTTATTCCAGCCTTCAGCGTCTCTGAACCTGGGGTAATTGGACCAGAACCTGTCCAGGTCACACTGTAGTTTGAAACTGACCTCATAGCCCTGTCTGTCCAGAAGATTGGACACCGCCAGTATCTCATTTACCACGAACCCCATCTGGCCGCATAGCAGCTCTCTCACCACATACCTGCGCTGTGGCAGATCCTCCTTGGCACCTATGTACTTAAACCGCACCACATTAATGCGCTTAAATGTCTGGCCGGTATACCTGGCGCTGGAAGTGAAGGATGGGGCGCCGCGGCTCCAGGCATTCCTGGGGGGCACCTGCCGGGTCACACTGGGTCGACTGACAGGGAGAGGGTCTGCAGCAGGGAGAGGGTCTGCAGCAGGGGGGGCTGTCACACCTTGTGGACTAGATGGTAATGGGGGATAGTCACACATATCATGCACATTATCATTAGCAGCATCATTATCAGACAGTGCCACGTCCATGACAGAAAGTGAAACCCCTCCAACCCCCGACCCCATGGGCACAACATCACCAGCCCCAGTCTGTGCCTCAGCCTCAGCCTCTGCCTCATCAGCACAAACAGTCTTACATATAATGTCCTGCTCCTGCGTGGGGCATTCTGGGACCTGTGGTGCCTCTGCTGGAGTCTGAAGTGTATGCTCTTGTTCACACTCAGCTGCCTCAGCAGCACAAACAGTCTCACAAATACAGTCCGGCTCCTGCGTAGGACATTCTGGGACCTGTGGTGCCTCTGCTGGAGTCTGAAGTGCAAGTTCCTGTTCACACTCAGCTGCTTGCTGCTGCAGTTTTTTTCCTTCCTGGAACCAGAAGCGGGCAGCCTGTAACACTGGCCGTGTCCGGGGGGTCCCGTCCTGAACATCAGGGGTCCTGGTCTCTACAGCACAGTCCTGCTTATAGGAGGCGAACCGCTCCCGGTTCCTGAAGGTCTCCGCCAGGGGCCCCATGCCCTCCAGCACAGATTCAATGTCCTGCACCACACTTGCCAGCTGCACCCCCAGTGTGTTCAGTCTCAGGTCATACACATCATTTGCAGCGCTTTTTTTTGCTGCTGTAACTCACCCAGTTTCCTGACAAGTCCTGGTATCTCGTCCGCTAGCTGCAGCTCGGGTGCACGCGCCGGCTGCACAGGTTTTGCCTTCACCACGGGTGCAGGGGTTTTGAATACTGTCTTGTGCGGTTCCACCACAGATGGCTTTGTGGCTCCTCGGCTGGATGCCGGCTCCGCAGCAGGTTTATCGCTGCCACCTGACTGTGACCGGGTGCGTCCTGACAGCGCCACACTGCCATGTTGCTGCAAGTTCTCCTGGATGGTCTGTCTTTCCAAAGACGTCCGTCTCTGCCTGGAAGCAGGAGAGGTGATTGGTACAGCTGAGACCGATCTCACCTGAGCCTCAGGCAGGGGCTGCTGACTGACCGGGGAGTTACAGGGCTTCATACTGTGCTGTGGAACATCACTCACCAACACTTTACCTTCTTGTTTCTTTGCTGGACTTGGAGTAGATTTTCCTCCCAAAACTTTACTCGCAGGTTTTTCCTCCTTCACAGAAATGCTGCAGCTTTGGCCGCTGGTCTCACAGTGGCTTTGGGATTAGCATTCCCATTCAGAGAAACCTGGGAGCCTTGTCCCAGTGTAGGCCGAGAATCCTGGGCCTTGCCTGGGGAGCTTCCCCGCCCAGGGTGGCCCCTCCCTGGGCTTGCTCCAGACATGAGGAGAACTACAGACACACAACCTCACAGCTAGGAGGCAGTATTATAGTAGTTAGATTCTTGTACATAGGGAGCAGTATTATAGTAGTTATATTCTTGGACATGGGGCAGTATTATAGTAGTTATATTCTTGTACATAGGGGCAGTATTATTTTAGTTATATTCTTGTATACAGGGGCAGTATTATAGTAGTTATATTCTTGTACATAGGAGCAGTATTATAGTAGTTATATTCTTGTACATAGGGGCAGTATTATAGTAGCTATATTCTTGTACATAGGGAGCAGTATTATAGTAGTTATATTCTTTACATGGGGCAGTATTATAGTAGTTATATTCTTGTACATAGGGTCAGTATTATAGTAGTTATATTCTTGTACATAGGAGCAGTATTATAGTAGCTATATTCTTGTACATAGGAGCAGTATTATAGTAGCTATATTCTTGTACATAGGGAGCAGTATTATAGTAGTTATATTCTTTACATGGGGCAGTATTATAGTAGTTATATTCTTGTACATAGGGGCAGTATTATAGTAGTTCTATTCTTGTACATAGGGGCAGTATTATAGTACTTATATTCTTGTACATAGCAGTATTATAGTAGTTATATTCTTGTACATAGGGGCAGTATTATAGTAGTTATATTCTTGTACATAGGGAGCAGTATTATAGTAGTTATATTCTTGTACATAGGGGCAGTATTATAGTAGTTATATTCTTGTACATAGGAGCAGTATTACAGTAGTTATATTCTTGTACATAGGGAGCAGTATTATAGTAGATATATTCTTGTACATAGGGGCAGTATTATAGTAGTTATGTTCTTGTACATAGGGAGCAGTATTATAGTAGTTATATTCTTGTACATAGGGGCAATTTTTATTATAAAACCAAACATAAATACAATTATAATAAAAACAAAAATCACCCAGCATTACAAAAACACAAATCACTTAGGTTACATATACACAAGTACTAAATAGTCAGATCATATTCATATATAAATTAAAGTGTCCACACCTGGAGGGAGAAGAAAATTAAACAAAACAAAATAAATATATACCATCATATTTCCTAACTGAAATTTATGTTGCTCCATAACTTAATGTTCCTCTGACAACTTCCAACTTCTAGCGATTTTATCCACCGGAGTTCTGACATTACCTGACCAGCCGCAGCGGTGTGATCAAACAGCTCATTGTGCAGTGACACCCGGATTCTCATGTGCCAATGATAGTACTTGATAACACTTATAATAATGTACATTGTCTCTCTGTCGATGTTACTAACAGTGGAGGGGACACCATAGATTATGTCAGAATACTTTAGAGTCCGCAGTCTAGGGATTTTTAGATTATCTGACACTTCCTCCCAGATCTTCCTCCCTCCCCAGCAATCACATATAAAGTGCTCCATAGTCTCCTCCTGCTGACAACCAAGGGGACAATTCCTATCAGAGACACTCAGATGTTTCAGGTTCCCCCTGACAAAGAGACGACTATGCAGTGAAAGCCAAGTGACATCAAACAGTTTAGGAGGAAGTCGTTTCCCATTTAGGAACCTAAGACTTTCCTGCAGGGTGGTCGTGACACAATCTCTCAGGGCCAGTGGAGAGTAGAAGAAAGTCCTACATACATGAGCATACAGGTCTCTTCTCGTACTGCTCTCAATGTAAGACTTCTCCAGTCCCCACTTTCTAACACACTTCAGACCGTAGTCCAGATACTGGGGGAGGTGGTCACCTGTCCATCTCCTCCTCTAGAGACTGCCGCCTCGCACCCAAGATTCTGCAAAAGGCAATATCCAGTACCTGATACTATTTACCCACAGGGAGCTACTGTTTGAGTCCATGTTTCCAAAATTTACCGTATATACTCGAGTATAAGCCGACCCCCCTAATTTTGCCACAAAAAACTGGGAAAACTTATTGACTCGAGTATAAGCCTAGGGTGGAAATGTAGCATTTACCGGTGAATTTCAAAAATAAAAATAGATCATTATTTCCCCATAGCTGTGCCTTATAGTGCTCTGCACCGTTCATATTGCCCCATAGATGCTGCACAGATGCCCCATATAGTGCTCTGCACCGTTCATATTGCCCCATAGATGCTGCACAGATGCCCCATATAGTGCTGTGTGCCGTTCATACTGCCCCATAGATGCTGCACAGATGCCCCATATAGTGCTGTGTGCCGTTCATACTGCCCCCATATAGTGCTGTGTGCCGTTCATACTGCCCCCATAGATGCTGCACAGATGCCTCATATAGTGCTGTGTGCCGTTCATACTGCCCCCATATAGTGCTGTGTGCCGTTCATACTGCCCCCATATAGTGCTGTGTGCCGTTCATACTGCCCCCATATAGTGCTGTGTGCCGTTCATACTGCCCCCATATAGTGCTGTGTGCCGTTCATACTGCCCCCATATAGTGCTGTGTGCCGTTCATACTGCCCCCATATAGTGCTGTGTGCCGTTCATACTGCCCCCATATAGTGCTGTGTGCCGTTCATACTGCCCCCATAGATGCTGCACATAAATCTGTGCTGCCGCTGCTGCTGCTGCAATAAAAAAAAAAAAAAACACATACTCACCTCCCTTGATTGCAGCTCCCAGCGTCCGGTCCCGGCGCCTCCATCTTCCCGGCGTCTCTGCTCTGACTGATCAGGCAGAGGGCGCCGCGCTCACTATATGCGTCATCGCGCCCTCTGCCTGAACAGTCAGAGCGCAGACGCCGGGAAGATGGAGGCGCCGGGAAGATGGAGCGACGCCCGGCGGCTGGAACGCGGACAGGTGAATATGCTATACTTACCTAGTCCCAGCGATCCTCGCGCTGTCCCTGCCTTCCTCCCCGTCTTCTGTGCTGCAGCATCTTCCTGTCAGCGGTCACCGGCACCGCTGATTAGAGAAATGAATAGGCGGCTCCGCCCCTATGGGAGGTGGAGCCGCTTATTCATATCTCTAATGAGCGGTCCCACGTGACCGCTGAAGAGGGGAAGACGCTGCAGCACAGAAGACGGGGAGGAAGGCAGGGACAGCGCGAGGATCGCTGGGACTAGGTAAGTATACCTCAGCGCCCTCTCCCCCTCACCCGCCGACCCCACCACTACCGTGACTCGAGTATAAGCCGAGGGGGGCACTTTCAGCCCAAAAATTTGGGCTGAAAATCTCGGCTTATACTCGAGTATATACGGTACTTTTAGAAACAAGGAGTCAAAGAAAACGCTTGGATTCAACATATCCAGCCCACCCTCTCTCCGCCGTAGGTACGTTATTCCCCTCTTTATTACGTTCAACCTATTCCCCCACAAGAGCTGGAAGAACAGGCTGAAGAGCCTCGCTGAGAAAGATTCTGGCAAAGGAAAAATGACAGAAACATACAAGAAAACAGGGACCAGGTAAGTCTTCAACATTGCGACCCTTTCTCTGTAGGTCAGCCTCCAGTTCTTCCATCGCTGAACCTTTGCATTTCCGGCTTCCAATTTCTCCTCCCAATTTAGGGTGGCATTATCATCCCTCCCAAATTTAACCCCGAGGATCTTAATATGGGTGGAGGCTTTGGCAAACTGCAGCAGATCATAGCTGGGATCAGTATCTAATGTCCACAGAGCTTGACTCTTCTCAAGGTTGACCAGAGACCCGGAGGCCTCTGAGTAACTTCTGATAGACGCAGATAACATCTGCACCTCTCGAGGATTAGAGATCACCAACGTCACATCATCCGCATAGGCAACAACCTTCAGAGGCAGGCAATGGGGGACCGGCACCCCCTGAAAATCACACTCCTGCAGTGACCTCAGAAACGGGTCTAGGGCAAAAACATACAGGAGCGGACTCAGTGGGCAACCCTGTCTCACCCCTGCCTCAACTCCAAAAGTGTCACCCTGCCAACCATTAATCAGAGGAAATCTCACCGCCTCTCTGTACAATGTCTTCAGCCAATCCACAAATTGTCCCAGAATACCGTACTTTGACAAAATGGCCCACAGATAATCATGATCAACCCTGTCAAAGGCTTTAGCTTGGTCCAGACTAACAATATATTTCCCACACCGCAGGGCTTTACATCTCTCAAACATCTCCCGTATCGAGATGACTGCTCCAGAGATGTTCTGCCCTTTTACTGTGCCAAACTGTGAGCCTGCCAACAGTGCTGGGGACAAACAGACTAATCTAGAAAACAGGATCTTTGCTAGAATCTTCCTGTCCACATTCAAGAGGGCAATCGGCCTCCAGTTCTTGATGTCGCTCGGCTCTTTACCTTTAGACAGCAGAATCAACGAGGACACTCTCATGGATGGAGGCATCAGGTGATTTTCTAGACAACTTCTATACACATCCACGAGGATTGGAGCCAGGAGGTCTCTGAATTTCCTATAAAATTCTGCTGTTATGCCATCTGGACCTGGTGCCTTCTTCAGATGTAATTTATCAATAGCCTCCTTAACTTCCTCCACCGTTAACTCTGCTGTCAAAGGAGAAAAGTCCAGATCATTAGTATCAGGCGTAGGAGTTGCCTCCAAGAATTGAGCCATCTTATCTTTATCCAAAACTTTACTCTGAAACAAGTCAGCATAGTAAGATCTCACCACCTCCAGGATACCCTCCCGTGACTCCTGCAATACACCCTGGAAGTCAGTGAGACCCGTGACCATTTTTTTGACTACCCTCTCCCTGCAATTCTCAAAGGGATCAGGAGCCCCCAAGGACCCATAATCCCATTCAAGAACCAGGGAGGTATACCTACTACACTGATACTGCCTTATCTCAGATTTCAGTTGGTCGATCTTCACTTTGTCATCCCCGCCCGCCGAATATAGTGACTCCAATTCTTTACGCAGCTTTAGGTACTGGCTGTACTTATTCCTCCCTTTATTAACTGACAGTCTCTTTAAGAGGGATCTGATATCCTCCTTGACGTCCTCCCACCAGTCGGTCATGTTATCATAGAAGTCAACCCTATCTAGATGAAGCTGGATAAGGGAGTAGACACGACTCTGAACATAAGCATCATCCAGGAGACTGGAATTGAGCTTCCACAACCCTCTACCAATCTCCGGACGGTTAGAGATCCCCAGACAGAAGCACAAGGCGAGGTGATCAGAGTAAGGGACGACCTTCTCACTCAGGGTGTCGACAGCCTCAGTAGGGCTCACAAAAGCAAAATCTATCCTACTGCTCCTGTTGGAACATGAATATGTGAATTTTGTCTGTCGACCTCCCTGTGCGAAAACGTCAGTCAGTCCAGCCTGCATTATAATGCTATGTAGGACCTTCCCGTTTCTGGTCACTGTCCTGCCCGAGGAACTGTCACCTGACGTCAGTATGGCGTTAAAGTCCCCTGCCATCACCACCGGAAGAGAAGTGAAGAGGTAAGGCTTAACGTTATTAAATAGCTGAATCCTGTCAGTCACTGTCTGTGGCCCATAGATGTTAATAAGCCAGAGTCGCCTCCCATGAATAGTGACTTCCAGGACCAAACATCTTCCCATGACCACCTCCGTCACCCTATGCACAGTCACATCATTGGTGTTAAACAGGACAGCGACTCCGGCGTAAGGCTCCACAGCCAGTGACCAGAAAGAAGGACCGCACCGCCATTCCCTCTCAGCCTCTCTCATAAGCCCCAGAGATGTCAGTCGGGTCTCCTGCAGGAAAATAACATCGGTGTCCAGATGTGTGAGATGTTCATACACCACATGTCTCGTCCTCCTTGCCTTAATACTGTTGACATTACTTGAGGTTAGTGTTAATGAGAACCCCGCCATCACAACATAATAGAGAAGGAGCACAGTAACTGCCATCATCATGAGTCAGGGATGTTCTGCCCACCACCGGTGTCCATGTCAGACTCTACCTGAGGGTCCACAGATAAAGGCTTCCGCTTTGACGGAGGGTGGTCCTCTATGTCCCTGTCACACTCTGCATCAACTTTCCTCAACTCTGTCTCATAATCATCATCATTAGACTCCGATAAAACTCCATACTTGTTGGACACAACCATCACTCCTGCACAATTCTGAACCTTCTTAGTAGCACTCTGACGGGCATCATATTCTGCCTCAGGTTTACGGGAGGACGTGCTCTTTTTCTTCCTTTTATTGTGATTAACGCTCCAGTCATCAGATTCAGACAGTGATGCTGAAGGGGGGGCTACCTGAGGCTGCTGGACCTGAGGAGCGACCTCCAAGTTCCCCTCTGCACCCTCTATACCCTGCTTATGAGTGGACTCCTGTTGGGCATCTGGGCTGGTCACCATCTCTCCTGAAATTAAATCCTTCCCCTCATGCGCCCCTGCCACCACATCCTCATCCTCCTGAGCCTCTGCCCCTGCCAGTACAGCCTCATCAGGGAAGACTCTGCAGATATTATGCCAGGCGTCTGGACAGTCCCTGTGAGGGTGACCCATCTTACCGCAGAGGTTACATCTAACATCCCGGCAATCCACAGTGACATGGCCGATATCCCCACACAAGCTGCACTTCACCACAGTACAGGCGTTGGCCAGATGACCTTTCTCACCACATTTGAAGCACTTTCTGGGCTGCCCGGGGTAATAACATCTTCCCTTCTCCCTCCCAATGAAGAAGGAGTTGGGTAAATGGGCAGTAATGTTATTAAATTGCCGCAGTTTAACCACAGCTTTCCACCCCATTGTCCAGATACCATCCTCATCTCTGACCTTGGAGAGTCCAGAGGCGAGGTCACAGTGTCTCCGGAGCCACACCTCGATGTCCTGTGGGGGAACGGCCTCATTCCAGAAGGTGATATTCACTGTGACAGTGTCCGGCCTGGAGATAGGAACCAATATAAATTTATTCCAGCCTTCAGCGTCTCTGAACCTGGGGTAATTGGACCAGAACCTGTCCAGGTCACACTGTAGTTTGAAACTGACCTCATAGCCCTGTCTGTCCAGAAGATTGGACACCGCCAGTATCTCGTTTGCCACAAACCCCATCTGGCCGCATAGCAGCTCTCTCACCACATACCTGCGCTGTGGCAGATCCTCCTTGGCACCTATGTACTTAAACCGCACCACATTAATGCGCTTAAATGTCTGGCCGGTATACCTGGCGCTGGAAGTGAAGGATGGGGCGCCGCGGCTCCAGGCATTCCTGGGGGGCACCTGCCGGGTCACACTGGGCCGACTGACAGGGAGAGGGTCTGCAGCAGGGGGGGCTGCCACACCTTGTGGACTAGATGATAATGGGGGATAGTCACACATATCATGCATATTATTATTAGCAGCATCATTATCAGACAGTGCCACGTCCATGACAGAAAGTGAAACCCCTCCAACCCCCGACCCCATGGGCACAACATCACCAGCCCCAGTCTGTGCCTCAGCCTCAGCCTCGGCCTCATCAGCACAAACAGTCTCACAAACACTGTCCTGCTCCTGCGTGGGGCATTCTGGGACCTGTGGTGCCTCTGCTGGAGTCTGAAGTGCAAGCTCCTGTTCACACTCAGCTGCCTCAGCAGCACAAACAGTCTCACATATGCAGTCCGGCTCCTGCATGGGGCATTCTGGGACCTGTGGTGCCTCTGTTGGAGTCTGAAGTGCATGCTCCTGTTCACACTCAGCTGCTTGCTGCTGCAGTTTTTTTCCTTCCTGGAAGCAGAAGCGGGCAGCCTGTAACACTGGCCGTGTCCGCTGCTGGGGGGTCCCGGTCTCTACAGCACAGTCCTGCTTATAGGAGGCGAACCGCTCCCGGTTCCTGTAGGTCTCCGCCAGGGGCCCCATGCCCTCCAGCACAGATTCAATGTCCTGCACCACACTTGCCAGCTGCACCCCCAGTGTGTTCAGCCTCAGGTCATACACATCATTACTGGCAGGATTAGTGGTCTTTAGACTATAGATGAAGTCTACCTCCATTTGCAGCGCTTTTTTTTGCTGCAGTAACTCACCCAGTTTTCTGACAAGTCCTGGTATCTCGTCCGCTAGCTGCAGCTCGGGTGCACGTGCCGGCTGCACAGGTTTTGCCTTCACCACGGGTGCAGGGGTTTTGAACACTGCCTTGTGCGGTTCCACCACAGATGGCTTTGTGGCTCCTCGGCTGGATGCCGGCTCCGCAGCAGGTTTATCGCTGCCACCTGACTGTGACCGGGTGCGTCCTGACAGCGCCACACTGCCATGTTGCTGTAAGTTCTCCTGGATGGTCTGTCTTTCCAAAGACGTCCGTCTCTGCCTGGAAGCAGGAGAGGTGATTGGTACAGCTGAGACCGATCTCACCTGTGCCTCAGGCAGGGGCGGCTGACTGACCGGGGAGTTACAGGACTTCATACTGTGCTGTGCAACATCACTCACCAACACTTTACCTTCTGGCTTCTTTGCTGGACTTGGAGTAGATTTTCCTCCCAAAACTTTACTTGCAGGTTTTTCTTCCTTCACAGAACTGCTGCAGCTTTGGCCGCTGCATTCACTGGTCTCACAGTGGCTTTGGGATTAATATTCCCATTCAGAGAGGTCTGGGAGCCTTGTCCCAGTGTAGGCCGAGAAGCCTGGGCCTTGCCTGGGGAGCTTCCCCGCCCAGGGTGGCCCCTCCCTGGGCTTGGTCCAGACATGAGGAGAACTACAGACACACAACCTCACAGCTAGGAGGCAGTATTATAGTAGTTATATTCTTGTACATAGGGAGCAGTATTATAGTAGTTCTATTCTTGTACATAGGGGCAGTATTATAGTAGTTATATTCTTGTACATCGGAGCAGTATTATAGTAGTTGTATTCTTGTACATAGGGGCAGTATTATAGTAGTTATGTTCTTGTACATAGGGAGCAGTATTATAGTAGTTATATTCTTGTACATAGGGGGCAGTATTATAGTAGTTATATTCTTGTACATAGGAGCAGTATTATAGTAGTTATATTCTTGTACATCGGGGCAGTATTATAGTAGTTATATTCTTGTACATAGGGGCAGTATTATAGTAGTTATGTTCTTGTACATAGGAGCAGTATTATAGTAGTTATATTCTTGTACACAGGGGCAGTATTATAGTAGTTATGTTCTTGTACATAGGAGCAGTATTATAGTAGTTATATTCTTGTACACAGGGGCAGTATTATAGTAGTTATATTCTTGTACATAGGAGCAGTATTATAGTAGTTAGATTCTTGTACATAGGAGCAGTATTATAGTAGTTATATTCTTGTACACAGGGGCAGTATTATAGTAGTTATATTCTTGTACATAGGGGCAGTATTATAGTAGTTATATTCTCGTATATAGGGGCAGTATTATAGTAGTTATACTCTTGTACATAGGAGCAGTATTATAGTAGTTATATTCTTGTACATAGGGGCAGTATTATAGTAGTTATGTTCTTGTACATAGGGAGCAGTATTATAGTAGTTATATTCTTGTACATAGGAGCAGTATTATAGTAGTTATATTCTTGTACATAGGGGCAGTATTATAGTAGTTATGTTCTTGTACATAGGAGCAGTATTATAGTAGTTATATTCTTGTACATTGGAGCAGTATTATAGTAGTTATATTCTTGTACATAGGGGCAGTATTATAGTAGTTATATTCTTGTACATAGGGGTCAGTATTATAGTAGTTATATTCTTGTACACAGGGGCAGTATTATAGTAGTTATATTCTTGTACATAGGAGCAGTATTATAGTAGTTATATTCTTGTATATAGGAGCAGTATTATAGTAGTTATATTCTTGTACATAGGGAGCAGTATTATAGTAGTTATATTCTTGTACATAGGGGGCAGTATTATAGTAGTTATATTCTTGTACATAGGAGCAGTATTATAGTAGTTATATTCTTGTACATCGGGGCAGTATTATAGTAGTTATATTCTTGTACATAGGGGCAGTATTATAGTAGTTATGTTCTTGTACATAGGAGCAGTATTATAGTAGTTATATTCTTGTACACAGGGGCAGTATTATAGTAGTTATGTTCTTGTACATAGGAGCAGTATTATAGTAGTTATATTCTTGTACACAGGGGCAGTATTATGGTAGTTATATTCTTGTACATAGGAGCAGTATTATAGTAGTTAGATTCTTGTACATAGGAGCAGTATTATAGTAGTTATATTCTTGTACACAGGGGCAGTATTATAGTAGTTATGTTCTTGTACATAGGGAGCAGTATTATAGTAGTTATATTCTTGTACATAGGGGCAGTATTATAGTAGTTATGTTCTTGTACATAGGGGCAGTATTATAGTAGTTAGATTCTTGTACATAGGAGCAGTATTATAGTAGTTATATTCTTGTACATAGGGGCAGTATTATAGTAGTTATATTCTTGTACATAGGGAGCAGTATTATAGTAGTTATGTTCTTGTACATAGGGAGCAGTATTATAGTAGTTATATTCTTGTACATAGGGGCAGTATTATAGTAGTTATGTTCTTGTACATAAGGAGCAGTATTATAGTAGTTATATTCTTGTACATAGAGGCAGTATTATAGTACAGTAGTTAGATTCTTGTACATAGGAACAGTATTATAGTAGTTATATTCTTGTACATAGGGGGCAGTATTATAGTAGTTATGTTCTTGTACATAAGGAGCAGTATTATAGTAGTTATATTCTTGTACATAGAGGCAGTATTATAGTACAGTAGTTAGATTCTTGTACATAGGAACAGTATTATAGTAGTTATATTCTTGTACATAGGAGCAGTATTAAAGTAGTTATATTATTCTATATATTATAGTTAGTGATGAGTGAATATACTCGTTACTCGAGATTTCCCAAGCATGCTCGGGTTCCTCCGAGTATTTTTTATTGCTCGGAGATTTAGTTTTCATCGTGGCAGTGTGTCTTCAAGAAAATGGCGCCGGAAAGCGCGGACTGCGCAGGCGCCGATTCTGGCAGCAGGAGGACGAAGAAAATGGGCGGAAAGGAATGGCGTAAGTAACAAATTGCTGTGGCATGAAGTGCCACAACATAATCAGGGCGCAAATATGTGCACGGTGTCCCCCTGCTCCCGACCCCCTGCTCCCGGCAGTCCGCGCCTTCAGGCGCCATTTTTTTTTCCTGACACTCTATAATGTAACGCTAGGAGCGTCGCGCCTGCGCAGTCTATAAAGGCTTCAGACAGAGTGACGCTCCCAGCGTTATATTATAGATATATAGAGGAAGTGTTGTAAACTCTTCAAAGTTTGCTCTTCCACATCACAGTGTAACCTTAAGTCTGTCAGAGATATCACTGTGTCTTGTCGGAAAGCAGAACCAATTGTGAATAAGTCCCTGGCTATAGCACAAATGAAAGTGGTAGCAGGAGCACTGGACAGGAACAGCAAATGAACCCCCCAAAAAAGGAAATTGTGTAGGTGGTCACAGTGACTCGTGAATCTGACTCATTCTCTTGTTTTGCTCATGTCCTTGTCACTACTTGTACCTGCATGTCTCCCTGCAGAGTTGCAAGACCTAGGGAGCAAATACTGGGACGTGGGCAGTTACACAAGGAGAACCTGGCCGGCCTGTAGAAGGTCATCAACCCGTTACCCAGCAGCAGGAACGGTATGTGCTCTTTTGTTCAAAGAGGAACATGAGAATCACTGCCGGACCCCTGCAAAAAGACCATCATGGGCTACTGGTGATGTATGACCAAGCCATAATACACAACTTCCATGAGGGCTCATCGTCCTGGAATGGGCCTTGTGTTCGCAGCCTAGCTCCGTGCAGCATTCACTAGAGAACACCAGACTTGGCAGGTCCACCATTGGCTCTCATTGTCTTCCCAGATGAGAGCAGGTTCACACTGAGCACCCGGCAGTCAAAAGAGTCTGGATCTACGTCATACTGCCTACAACATCACCCAGCATGATCGATTTGGTGGTGGGTTAGTGATTGTGGAGGCACATGATGGGCAATGATACCCTAAGGTCGGCGTCACACATAACGTACAAAAATACGGTCTGTTTTTTTACGGCCGATATACGCAGAAATGATCCCGAACAGTCATCCGTATGCCATCCATGTGCAATGCGAGGATGCAATTTTTTCTCAAGTGTCCGTGTGTCATCCATATCCATATGGCGAGATTTTCTCGCCAGCTTGCAAAATGGACATATAATGGATCCATGGCCTCAAATATTCGTGAAGACATATATACAGTCTATATATATATATATATCAGTGAGACATATATATATATACGATACGATACACTTTATTGATCCCGGGGCGAAATTATATATATACTAGATGGTGGCCCGATTCTAAGGCATCGGGTATTCTAGAATATGTATGTAGTTTATTTACGAAGATTTAAGAATAATGCAATTTATACACAGGATTCGGCCGAAGCGTGATTCAAATCCCGTGCCATTTCACGGCCGGACTGCCCTGTCGCTGATAGGTCGCGCCCGACCAATCAGTGAAGCCAGGGCCGGCTCCAGGTTTTTGAGGGCCCCGGGAGAAAGAGTGTCAGTGGGCCCCCCTTTAACACATACCACGATTCATGATGCACAGATACAACAGAAAAATATAGCACAGCCACTTAACATAGAACAGCCCACATAGCATATAGCACAGCCAAGTAGCATATAACAGCCACGTAGTATGTAACACAGCCACGTTGCATATAACACAGCCCACGTAATATATAACAGCCACGTAGTATATAGCACAGCCACGTATATAGCACAGCCACATAGCATATAACACAGCCCACGTAGCATATAACACAGCCCACGTAGCATATAACACAGCCACGTAGTATATTGCACAGCCACATAATATATTGCACAGCCCACATAGCATATACCACAGCCATGTAGTATATAGCAAAGCCACGTAGTATATAGCACAGCCACGTAGTATATAGCACAGCCACGTAGTATGTAGCACATCCACGTAGTATATAACAGCCCACGTAGCAAATAACAGCCCACGTAGTATATAACAGCCCACATAGTATATAGCACAGCCAACACAGTATATAACAGCCACGTAGTATATAATAGCCCACGCAGTATATAGCACTGTGGGCACCATATCCCTGTTAAAAAAAAAAGAATTAAAATAAAAAATAGTTATATACTCACATTCCGGCGGCCCCTGGATCCAGCCCAGGCTTTTAGCGATGCTCCCGCCAGGTCCATTCCCAGTGATGCTTTGTGGCAATAACCCGTGATGATGCAGCGGTCTTGCGAGACCGCTACGTCATCTTCGGTCATTACCACAAAGCATTACTGGGACCGGAGCATCGCAAGGGGCGGGAAAAGCTGCCAGGGACGCCAGAAGGTGAGAATATCACTTTTTTTTTTTATTATTATTTTCAACACTATATCTTTTTACTGTTGATGCTGCATAGGCAGCATCAATAGTAAAAAGTGAAGCGGTGTTTAAATCCCGCCCCAATATCGCTGATTGGTCGCTGCCAGCCGGGCGCATCCAATCAGCGACGCGGGATTTCCGTTACAGACAAACAGATGAAGTGGACCTTAGACAATTATATATATATATATATATATATATATATATATATATATGTACAAAATTATATATATATATATATATATATATATATATATATATATATATATATATATATATATATATAGCTAGATTGCAGAAAAGCCGGTAATTCAATTGCCGGCTTTTGCTAAATCATTACCGAACCCGACAGGATCTGAGACATGGTTTACATATAGTAAACCATTGCATATCCGTTAGATTTTTATATGTCCCTCACCAATAATGTTAGTAGTGTGTGTGTGTAAAATTTTGGAGCTGTAGGTGTTAAATTAAAGGATTAATTCACGGAAAAAACTGGTGTGGGCTACCACGCAATTTTCTCCGCCAGAGTGGGAAAGCCAGTGCCTGAGGGCAGATATTAATAGCATGAAAAGGTTAAAAATACACACACATTAAGAATAAAGTCTTTTAATGAAATAATGAAACACACAGGTTTAACATCTGTATTGCACTCTCAATCCAAGTGAAGCCCTCTTTCTCCTGTAAAAAATTCCAAAATAAAAAACCAACAATATCCCATACCTGTCCGCCGTACAGTCAAGTCCCACGCTGCAATCCATGTCAAGGGGTTAATTAGTTTACAACCCGGAGCGCTGCTACCGGCTGGGCTGTAAACCACGGAGGAATGAATGAAAAGCTGCCTGCGCAGCCTCCCCGCCTGACCGGATATGAACTCTGTAGCGTGGGAAAATTTCTGAACATTTTCCCACACTGTCAGTTCACCGTGTCAGGCGGCGAGTCAGCCCATGCTCAGTGACTATCGCTGACGTCACAGGATTAGCACTGCCAGAGCCCTGCAAAATTACCTCCAGCAGACCACAAATGTGCATGTGTCTGCACAAACGGTTAGAAACCAACTTCATGAGGGTTGACTGAGGGCCCGACGTCCACAGATGGGGGTTGTGCTCACAGCCCAGCACCGTGCAGGACGCTTGGCTTTCGCCACAGAACACCAGGATTGGCAAATTCGCCACTGGCGCCCTGTGCTCTTCACAGATGAAAGCAGGTTCACACTGAGCACATGTGACAGAAGTGACAGAGTCTGGAGACACCATGGAGAGCGATCTGCTGCCTGCAACATCCTTCAGCATGACCAATATGGCAGTGGGTCAGTAATGGTGTGAGGTGGCATTTCTGTGGATGGCTGCACAGCCCTCCATGTGCTCGCCAGAGGTAGCCTGACTGCCATTAGGTACCAAGATGAGATTCTCAGACTCCTTGCGAGACCATATGCTGGTGCGGTTGGCCCTGGGTTCCTCCTAATGCAGGACAATGCCAGACCTCATGTGGCTGGAGTGTGTCAGCAGTTCCTGCAAGATGAAGGCATTGAAGCTATGGACTGGCCCGCCCGTTCCCCAGACCTGAATCCAATTGAGCACATCTGGGACATCATGACTCGCTCCATCCACACCGCCACCACAGACTGTCCAGGAGTTGGCGGATGCTTTAGTCCAGGTCTGGGAGGAGATTCCTCAGGAGACCATCAGGAGCATGCCCAGGCGTTGTACAGTAGAGGCAGAGGCGTAGCTAGAGCTTTTGCCGCCCGGGGCTGTTCCCGAGTTTGGCGCCCTCCCCCCCCCGGCTCAATACACACAAAGGTTACCAAAAATGGTTTTCCTGTTTTGTAGAACTTAAACTGGGCCTAATGGTGTCACCCCCACATGCCACACCTGTGACTTAATACCACCACACCATGACCAGGCCACATAGTGACCGAATAATACTACATACAAGGGACAAATACCACCGCACCATTTCCAGACCACATATTACCACCACATAGTGACTGAATACTACAATACTGATCAGTAATAAAAAAAAAACCCACAATACTATCACCATAAGTGCCAGTATTCACAGGAGATCTGTACTTAGTATGCAGTGTCTGTGTAGAGGTAATACAGAGATCACTGGTGACATTATACACAGGACCTCTATATAGTATACAGTGTATAGTGTCAGTGTATAGGTAACACTGACTCACCAGTGACGTCTCTAGGTGAAGTCCTTCATCTTTCATCCAGCACAGACCGCCATCATTCCTTCCAGCCAGGACTCGTTTCTGCAGGAAATAACACAGTTATCTCGAGCTCCGCTTGCAGAACACATTACTTAATTTTTCACAACTTCTACATTACATCACATGAAGAAAAATTCTACATTACATCACATGAAGAAAAAAAGGTGATATAGTGTCACTCTGCACAGTAACAGGACCGCCCCCCCATTTAAAACAGTATACTCAAAAATAAAATAAATACATCACTGCAGTAATAATATCCCTTAATTATCCCCTATGGTAACACTATTCCCCACCCTGGCCCCGTTTATCTCATTCCAGCCATATGTTCTCGCATCCTGCCCTCATGAGTATCCATTCTACCCCATATGATCTCCCCATCCTGCCCCACCAGCCTCCATCGTATCCGTCCTGCCCCATGATCCAATCCTGCCCCGTGTCTCCAATCATGCCCCGTATCTACATTCTGCCCATGCCTCAAGTCCTGCCCCCAGTGTGTCCAGCATATTACCCCCATGTTGTCCAGCAATCTGCCCCAGTGTGTCCAGCATATTACCCCCAGTGTGTCCAGCAATCTGCCCCAGTATGTCCAGCACTGCCCCAGTGTCCAGCCTTTCCCCAGTGTGTCCAGCAGTCTGCCCCAGTGTGTCCAGCATATTACCCCCAGTGTCCAGCATTGCCCCAGTGTGTCCAGCATATTACCCCCAGTGTGTCCAGCATATTACCCCCAGTGTGTCCAGCATTGCCCCAGTGTGTCCAGAAGTCTGCCCCAGGGTCTCCAGCATTGCCTGAATGTGTCCAGAAATCTGCCCCAGGGTCTCCAGTATTGCCCCAGTGTGTCCAGCAATCTGCCCCATGGTCTCCTGTATTGCCCCAGTGTGTCCAGCATTCTGCCCCATGGTCTCCAGTATTGCCCCGGTGTGTCCAGTAATCTGCCCCATAGTCTCCTGTATTGCCCCAGTGTGTCCAGCAATCTGCCCCATGGTCTCCTGTATTGCCCCAGTGTGTCCAGCAATCTGCCCCATAGTCTCCTGTACTGCCCCAGTGTGTCCAGCATTCTGCCCCATGGTCTCCAGTACTGCCCCAGTGTGTCCAGCAATCTCCCCCTTGGTCTCCAGTATTGCCCCAGTGTGTCCAGCAATCTGCCCCATGGTCTCCAGTATTGCCCCAGTGTGTCCAGCATTCTGCCCCATGGTCTCCAGTATTGCCCCAGTGTGTCCAGCAATCTGCCCCATGGTCTCCAGTATTGCCCCAGTGTGTCCAGCATTGCCCCCAGTCAGACATAAAGAAAAAAAAAAAAAAGTAAAATCCTCACCTCTTCCGTTCCTAGCGCAGGTCCGGTGCAGCCAGTCAGCGTCTCTCCGGCTCTGCGACGCTCAGGACAGAGAGGCTGAGCGGCGCGCACAGTAGTGACGTCATCGCGCCCTCTGCCCTGAGACGTCGCAGAGTCAGAGGGCGCTGAAGCCGCAGGAACCAGGAGAGGTGAGTATTAGAGCGGGGGGCGGGGGCGGGACCCGGGGGTGGGGGGAGCTGGCCCTGGTCGTGGCGGCGGACGGCGCCGCCCGAAGATTTAAAGGGGCGTCTTTTTTTTCTTCTTCTCCTGCAGCGCCGGCCGCCCCCCGCATTGTGCCGCCCGGGGCGGACCGCCCCCCCCCCCGCACCCCCCTTCCTACGCCACTGAGTAGAGGGGTCGTATAGGCACGTAGAGGCCGCACACAATACTGAGCATCTTTTCCTTGTCATGAGGCATTTCCACTGATGTTGGATCAGCCTGTACTTTGATTTTCCACTTTGATTTTGAGCATCATTCCAAATCCAGACCTCCATGGGATATTCATTTTGATTTACATTGATAATTGTTATGGTTTATTGTTCTGAACACATTCCACTATGCAATTAATAAAAATTGGCAACTGGAATATTTCATTCAGAGATATCTAGGATGTGGTATTTTAGTGGTCCCTTTATTTTTGTTGATCAGTGTATATATATATATATATATACCTATACTATGTGTAGACATTTATTTTAGCTATTCTATTCTAACCTGTTAGTATAATTTTACTGTACACTGCACTGAATTGCCGACTTTTCTATAGAACACCGGTGCGTATTTGTGAGTTTTTCTTGCACCCATAGACTTTCATTGGCGATTCTCGGGCGATATATGCTGACAATCACAGCATACTGCAATTTCACTCGCACGTATAATACGGCCAAGAAAACAACGGATGATGGGAGCTGCCCCATATATTAACATTGGTCCGGGTGCTATGTGATTTTTTTATCGCATAGCACTCGTCCGTATTACGCTCTAGTGTGACCCCGGCCTTACTCTTATGTACCAGGTGGTGAGTTCTCCTTCAATGGAAGTCTTCAGAGGATGGACAGACAGACAGACATGGCTTAGTGAATCCTGCATTGAGCAAGGTTAGACACGATGACCCCGGAGGTCCCTTCCAACTCTAACATTCTATGATTCTATGAATTACTCCAAGCCATTGTCAGACCTTACGATGGTCATGGAGCAGGACTTTGCCGGCCTCATGTGGCCATTGTATGTAGACATTGACCTTTTTCCAGACGTGAATCCAATTGTCAACCTCTGGGAAATTACATATCAGTGCATGGAACATCTACAAATGGCAGCACAATCTGTCCAGGAGCCACTAGTGTCCTGACCCCCTGAAGATGATGATGGAGTAGCCCCCTCTGTGATAATATTGGTCTTTGTGATGCAGTCACCTCCAGATGCCACCTCCTGTGGTCAGCGCTCCCCACGAGTCGTCATGTTGGGCACGTGCTGCTTCTTTAAGTGCCATTGAAATCTAAGCGTCGATATTAAAAAGAGCAGAACAATCACAGATGTCGTCTCCTTCTGCTCACAATTATTTCCCGATTCCAAAGAAACTGTAGGTAAACAGAGAAGCGCGACATGGCGCTCACTTCAGCGCCGCTAGGTATCCGTACACAAAATACAAATGTAAAACTACGGCATTTTATAGCCTTCTTCACACTGGGTATAGATGTCAAAATGCTCAGGTTAACATGATCGAAAAATTGATTGAAATATGCAAGCGGTGATATCAATGATAAAAAAAATATATTGCTGACGCGTTTCGTACCAGTAGGATCCTTACTCATGATTGCAAGTGATACTAAAAACAATGCAAAATATTAAAAAATATAAATACAATAGCGAAAGGGAACCTGACATTAAATTTATACTGTCCGAAGCATGGGCAGCATGAATCAGAGCTTGGTTGCTCGATGGCAACCATTAGTGATGAGGGAATGTGCTCAGGTAAGGTGTTAAAGGCACAGATGATTGGCCTCGGGGAGACCAAAACATCCAACACCGCGGAGACACCATCACGTGTTTCTCAACGCAGTGATTCCAGAACACTGCCCCCATCCCTTATGGGAAATATGCAGATGCATGAAAAGAAGCTGCGGAGACACCATCACGTGTTTCTCGACGCAAGCAGTGAATAGCCAGGCCTTTCCCCGGGAAGGAACAACCACGGGAAGGGCAGCATCCTATGAAGGAAAGCCACCTATGCCAAGCATGGTATCCATCCACAGACAGCTGTTTCGGGGTTTTTGCCCCTCATCACGTGTTTCTGCTTGCGTCGAGAAACACGTGATGGTGTCTCCGCAGCTTCTTTTCATGCATCTGCATATTTCCCATAAGGGATGGGGGCAGTGTTCTGGAATCACTGCGTTGAGAAACACGTGATGGTGTCTCCGCGGTGTTGGATGTTTTGGTCTCCCCGAGGCCAATCATCTGTGCCTTTATAGCCTTTTTACTAGGCACTGCTCCTAATAGCCAGATTCCTACTCCACACTGATGAGGGGCAAAAACCCCGAAACAGCTGTCTGTGGATGGATACCATGCTTGGCATAGGTGGCTTTCCTTCATAGGATGCTGCCCTTCCCGTGGTTGTTCCTTCCCGGGGAAAGGCCTGGCTATTCACTGCTTGCGTCGAGAAACAAGTGATGGTGTCTCCGCAGCTTCTTTTCATGCTCAGGTAAGGTGTTATCTGAGCATGCTCAGGTGCTAACCGAAAAAAATGTTCAACAGCCTCAACACATGCAGGGATTGTCTAATGAACAGGCAGTCCCTGTGCAACACCCGCTAGGGCCGTGGGTTACTCTGAACCGGGTCGCACAGCTCTGAAAAGGGTGGTCACGGTAGCGGTGACCCGGTCCATGGCCCTGGGCGCGCAAATTAAAGGGATAGGAAATGGATAGGACTAAAGTTTATGGGGAGATTTGGGAATGTTCGTGACGCCACCTGTGGTAATCAGCCAGGGATGGCCGACGCTTCTTAAAGGGACTGCTGTGGACGATGGTGATGCAGCTAAGATGGTTTGGCTCCCCACAGGTGGAACGGGGGCCCCAGGGCTACCAGAGCAGTCTATTAGGGGTTGTGGATGTTAGGTGTTGGAATGATTGGAGGACACAGTGACTGTAGTTTCTTTACCTTTAATTGTGGATGCCGTCCGGGCGACTGGTGACAGATGATCTTGGAGATCCGGGCAGCCTGGAAGCAGTTCAGAATCCCCCTAGCCAGCTGAGGTTGGAGGCCTCCCTACTGCGCTGTTCTTTAGGTCCTTGATGCCGTAAGCTCTCTTCAAGTCCCTCTCTCATTCTGTCCCTTAAGTGGAACACTACCCGCATGGCAGGCAGCTCGAGCCTTTTCCAGGTGTCACTCCCTCTTGGTGACTCCAGGCTCTAGTCTGCTGCTGTGCCTTCGGGTGTCAGTTGTGGCCAGGATACCTGCAATCTCCTGCCCTCTGGATTCAGTTGCTGGGCATGCAGACTCCAGACAACCACGGACTCCGGTGTCCGGTCTTTTGAGTTCAGTCCTGGGGTGAGCTCAGGCGCAGCTCCACACGCAGGCTCTGCTCACTTACTTCCTCCTCCACTGTCTCCCTCAGACTGACTAACTCCTCCTCCAGACTAGCACTTATAGGGCAGCTCCCCTGAAACTGGGTTCAGAGCTCCCCCTTCTGGTCTGGACTCAGGAAAGTGTTGTATGCTGAAATTACCTGGTAAGGGGAATCCCTTTCTGCTTCCAGGCATGGCATCACCCCCTGTGAGGGAGGCAATGCCACTGTGGCAACCGGACCCCTGGAGTGCCACACCTCCATGTGTTGCGCCTGTGTCTTCAGCACAAGACATTGTGGACAGATGTTCTAGCTTTGTGGGAACAGTTTGAAGAAGGCCATTTTATTCCCCCTATCCCCGACTGCCCAGTGCACAAGGTTCATAAATACATGGAAGGAGGAGAACATGACCATCCACACAGAGTCTGGACCCCAACCCCATCCAACACCTTTAATGTAGATTGTGAGGCCGGCCTCTCCCCAACATCAATATCTGATCTCAAAAATGTTCGTCGGGATGAAGGGGTAAAAACTCTGCAGACACTTCAAAAAGCTGATAGAAATCCTTCCCAGAAGCACTGGTTCATCTTCGAAGGGTCGTGGTCACCAATCTATGGCGTTAAAAGAAATTTCAAAGGCACAATCAAATCTAAATCCTGGCCATGTCTGAAGCCCTACTATGGTTGCATCAGTGCTGTTCCAAACATAGACATCAGTGGCATATCCACCTGATCTCCTGGGAAATGGAGGTCCCCTGATGAGTCTTTGGGTGGCAAACCTTGTAGAGTTATCTTAGGGCATCCATGAGGTCTGTCTAGCCATTGGAAGAGGTCATCCACTTTCGGGATGGTAGATCATGTATACGTGGTGTATCCTTAAAGCAGGGTGAGGTCTTTAGTAGCATAAGTGATCCATTCTTACAATCTCTACCAATGACTCCCAGGGTTATCCAATAGTAGTTCTGCCCTATCGTTGGAAATGCGTATTCTGTCATGTTGTGGTCTCAACCCAACACTGGGGTCACTGGATCATCTACCTTATTAACGCCCATAGACTTATGACGCGCCTGTGGCTTTGATCAGAGTCAAATGGGGTGTGGGTTGCAACCCTCTGCTTAAAGCTAATTCATGTGAATCAAAGGTGACGCTTGACTTTAATCTTCCACTATGGGGAATGTTTTTCTGCAGGGCTGATCATATTTTATAACCACAGGGTGGTGCAATTGTTCCATCATGTATGTTAGAAATGCGAGTATAGTCCAGGTAAGAAATATCCATCATGATCATCAGGTCATGATAAGCCATGGATGCTATTTCAGCTGTAAACTTGTTGGACTCAGTCTTCAATAGTTTTGCTCCTCGACTTTTCCTCTTTGATGGTCTATGTTATCGATTCCTGGAATGCTAATAAGCTCTGTTCCAAAAGAAAGATATTGGTCTTACTGGTGTTATCTACTGGAGGTTGCTACCCTTAAATTTGCATATTTTAACACCTTTTAACAATCCTGACTATTAGTCAGGTTTCTTTTCTTGTAAAGTACCGTAGAAATCTCTACTAGGTGGCACCAGAGGGATAAGGTACCTTCACACATAACGATATTGTTAACGATATCGTTGCTATTTGTGACGTAGCAACGATATCGTTAATGAAATCGTTCTGTGTGACAGCGACCAACGATCAGGCCCCTGCTGGGAGATCGTTGGTCGCTGAATAAAGTCCAGAACTTTATTTCGTCGCTGGACTCCTGCTGACATCGCTGGATCGGCGTGTGTGACACCGATCCAGCGATGTCTTCACTGGTAACCAGGGTAAACATCGGGTAACTAAGCGCAGGGCCGCGCTTAGTAACCCGATGTTTACCCTGGTTACCATGCTAAAAGTAAAAAAAAACAAACACTAGATACTTACCTAACGCTGTCTGTCCTCCAGCGCTGTGCTCTGCACTCCTCCTGTACTGGCTGTGAGCCAGAAAGCAGAGCGGTGACGTCACCGCTCTGCTTCCCGGCTCACAGCCAGTACTGGAGGAGAGCAGAGAAGCAGAGCGCAGCGCTGGAGGACAGACAGCGTTAGGTAAGTATGTAGTGTTTTTTTTTTTTTACTTTTAGCATGGTAACCAGGGTAAACATCGGGTTACTAAGCGCGGCCCTGCGCTTAGTTACCAGATATTTACCCTGGTTACCGGCATCGTTGGTCGCTGGAGAGCGGTCTGTGTGACAGCTCTCCAGCGACCAAACAGCGACGCTGCAGCGATCCGAATCGTTGTCGGTATCGCTGCAGCGTCGCTTAATGTGAAGGGGCCTATAGTGTATTTCTTTTTGGGATAGAGCTAATTTGCATACCTTTTCCCAGGAAGAACTCTCAATGAGACTTCACAAATAGCTCTTTTATGTTTGATGGACAAACTCTACCTCCCAGGTGTCACAGAGTTGCCAATATTGTACTTTATTTACTAAGGGTTGGGAAACAGCCCAAGACCGTGGTGCAATGCTAGATATTGATTAATACGAATGTATATGCCTTAAGACGGGTTTAGACCTCACAAAATGCAGCACTGAATAACCACTGGCTGCTTGATTAGTTTTTATTTTTGCAAGGGTAACAGGAGAAAATGGATAAAAAAAGTTGTGCAATTTCCCCCGAGTATGTCGATATGTGGGGGAAAACTTCTCTTTAGGCGCACGGCAGGGCTCAGAAGGGAAGGAGCGCCATTTGACTTTTGGAGCGCAAAACTGTCTTGAATCATTAGCGGGAGTCATGTCACGTTTGAAGCCCCTGATGTGCCTAAACAGTGGAAACCCCTCACAAGCGACGCATTTTGGAAACTAGATCCCTAAAGGAATTTATTTAGACTTGTTATGATCAGTGTTATGATCAGGTGACCTTGGAGCAGCATGAAAAGTTTCACTGGAGTAAGTGGTAACTATACTGACCGCAAACCCTGATCTTAACAGCGCAACTAGAAGTAGCCGTGGGGTGTGCCTAACAAATCCTAGACACCTCGACACAGCCGGAGGACTAAATACCCCTATAGATGGAAATAGGAGTACTATCTTGCCTCAGAGCAGAACCCCAAAGGATAGGCAGCCCCCCACAAATATTGACTGTGAGTAGTAGAGGAAAAGACACACGCAGGCAGAAAACAGGATTTAGCAAATGAGGCCACACTAGCTAAATAGGAAAGGATAGGACAGGATACTAAGCGGTCAGTAATAAAAATCCTTCCAAAAATATCCACAGCAGAAAATACGAAAATTCCACCATCTAACTAAAGATGTGGAGCGTATATCTGCAACTCCAGAGAATCCAACAAGACTGAGAAAACACTGACACAGTCTAAGCTGGACAAGAGAAAAACAAATGAATAGCACAGAATATAAGTACACTGCATGTGTGCCACAGAAAAACAAACACAATATAAAGTGACTAGCACACTCCAGGGTGTTGTGATGCAAAAAAGTGGGGATTTATTACATACAGTAAATCACAAACGTTTCGGTCGATACTGGACCTTCATCAGTGTGCTAGGTATAATTGTATACTTGTATGGCCCCAAAAACAATAGACTACTCGGATTTGCATCAATCAGACATGCTGGAAAAAAAGCAACAAGCCGGGAAGAAACAGAACCAGGCTGGTCAACTGATGGTGAGTCAGAATAATGGGTGGCGCTGAGGCTCAAAAGAGCTGTCAGTACGCCGGGACACTAGGGATAAATGCGGTATCCACCGCTAATAGAGTGTGTGTCGTGTCACACACTCTATTAGCGGTGGATACCGCATTTATCCCTAGTGTCCCGGCGTACTGACAGCTCTTTTGAGCCTCAGCGCCACCCATTATTCTGACTCACCATCAGTTGACCAGCCTGGTTCTGTTTCTTCCCGGCTTGTTGCTTTTTTTCCAGCATGTCTGATTGATGCAAATCCGAGTAGTCTATTGTTTTTGGGGCCATACAAGTATACAATTATACCTAGCACACTGATGAAGGTCCAGTATCGACCGAAACGTTTGTGATTTACTGTATGTAATAAATCCCCACTTTTTTGCATCACAACACCCTGGAGTGTGCTAGTCACTTTATATTGTATACGTTCAGGTTTGGGCACCTATGACTGTGCACCTCCCCTATTTAGGCTGTGCTTAGCATCTTCTATATCACAGAAAAACAAACAGACACTTATCTTTGCTGAATTGGCAGCTAAGCAGGAGAAGCCAGAAAGTGATCCAACACTTCACAAGAAACATTGACAACTGGCAAGGACTAATGAATCCTGCACACCTAAATATCCCAGTCAGAACTGCAATCAGCAGATACACCTGGCCAGGACTGTGACTCAGAGACAACTGCATTCCCACCTACAACCACTGGAGGGAACCCAAAAGCAGAATTCACAACAGATCACCTTGAACCCACAAAAAATGAAAATGAAAATTATTTTTCCCACAACAATTTGTTTTAGCCCCAATTTTTTTCACAAGGATAGCAGGAGAAAATGGACCACAATATTTGTTGTGCAATTTCTCCTGAATACACAGATACCGCATATGTGGTCAAAAACTTTTTGAGGCACAGTGCAAAGCTCAGAATAAAAGAAATGCCATATTGGAGTTCAGATTTTGCTGTAATCAGAGATGAGCGAATTTCATCAGGTCCCTGCTTATTCGGCAAGCTATAGCGCTTACCGTATAAGCTGCAGAGGGAACCCGGATACATGTAGCGCCTCCAGCTGTTCAGCGCCGCAGTTGCATGTGTTGCGGCTGTGTGACAGTCACAACTCATGCATGGAGAGCCTGTTTATACATATGCATCGGTGGTTTTTCTATAAATATACTTAGTTTTTTCACAGTTGAGCACTCATGGGGGCATATATGCCCCCCATCTTGGTATTTATGCTCCCCATCCTGATATATATCCCCAACCTGGCCCTTATCCTGGGCCCCATTCTGGCATATCCCACATCCTGACATATGTCCTTTATTCTGGGCCCCTGGTATATATACTGCTAAAAATAAAAGGGAACACTTAACACAATGTAACTCCAAGTCAATCAGACATCTGTGAAATCAACCTGTCCAGTTATTAAGCAACATTGATAGTAAATTATTTTTTTCCTGCTGTTGTGCAAATGGAACAGACAACAGGTAGAAATGATTGGCAATCAGCAGGACAACACCTAAAAAATAGTGGTTCTGCAGGGGGTGACCACAGACCATTTCTCTGTTCTCATCTTCTTTGGCTGTTGTTTTGGCCACTTTTGCACTTTGTCATTGCTCTCACCCCTAGAGGTAGTGTACAGTAGCGTGAGGCAGTGTCTATAACACACAGAAGTTGCTCAAGTAATGCAGCTCCTCCAGGATGGCACATCCATGCTAGCTGTGGCAAGAAGGGTAGCCGTGTCTGTCAGCACAGAGTCCAGAGTATGTAGCAGATATCAGAAGACAGGCCAGTACATCATGAGATGTGGAAGGGGCCGTAGGAGAGCAACAACCCAGCAGCAGGACTGCTACCTCCTACTTTGTGCAAAGAGGAACAGGAGAAGTGCTAGAGCTCTGCAAAATGACCTCCAGCAGGCCACTAACATCCATGTGTCTGCTCAAACTGTCAGAAACAGAGTCCATGAGGGTGGTCTGAGTGCCCGACGTCCACAAATGGGTGTTGTGCTTACAGCCCAACACCGTGCTGGGCGATTGGCATTTGGCAGAGAACATCAAGATTGGCAGATTCGACATTGGGGCCCTGTGCTTTTCATGGGTGAGAGCAGGTTCATACTGAGCACATGTCAGAAGTGAGGAGTGGAGAACGTTCTGCAACCTACTTCAGCATGACCGGTTTGGCAGTGGGTCAGTAATGGTGTGGGGAGGCATTTCTTTGGAGGGCTGCATAGCCCTCCATGTGCTCGCCAGAGGTCCCCTGACTACCATTAGGTACTGAGATGAGATCCTCAGAACCATTGTGAGACCATATGCAGATGTACTTGGCCCTAGGCTCCTTCTGATTCATAACAATGCTAGGCCTCATGTGGCTGGAATGTGTCAGCAGTTCCTGCATGACGATGTAGACTCAGTGCTGGACTTGAGGAGGCTGCGTAAGTACCGTATATACTCGAGTATAAGCCGATATTTTCAGCCCAGAAAAATGTGCTGAAAGTGCCCCTCTTGGCTTATACTCGAGTCATGGAAGGCGGAGGGTCGGCGGGTGAGGGGAGCGACGCCTGTCAAATACTCACCTGCTTAAAGCGCTCCTGGCGAGGTCCCCGCATGTCCCACGGTCTTCGGGAGCTTCTTCCCCTGTTCAGCAGTCACATGGTACCACTCTTTAAAGTTATGAATATGGACTCCACTCCCATAGGGGTGAAGCCGCATATTCATTACTGTAATGAGCGGTGCCATGTGACCGCTCACTACAGGAAGAAGCTGCCGCTCCCGGAGACGTGGGACATGCAGGGACCGCACCAGGAGCAGGTATGTTATATTCACATTTCCGCATTCCACCGCCACCTCGTCTTCCGCGTCATCTGCAGTGACTGTTCAGGTCAGATGGCGCGATGACGTATTTGTTTGCACGCCGCCCTCTCCCTGAACAGTCAGTGCGGAGAGACGGGACGCTGAGACCAGCGGGCAGCGAAGAGAGGTGAGGGGACGGGAAGAAAAACATTAGACTTGAACAAAGAAGATCCAGGAAAACATACTCAGAAGGGAGGTAAGAACATTTCTAAAACAATCCACAGCGAGGAGATTGGAACAAAACAAAATCCTCTAAACTGCATGCTCGCAAACGCCAGAAGCCTGACAAACAAGATGGAAGAACTAGAAGCAGAAATATCTACAGGTAACTTTGACATAGTGGGAATAACCGAGACATGGTTAGATGAAAGCTATGACTGGGCAGTTAACTTACAGGGTTACAGTCTGTTTAGAAAGGATCGTAAAAATCGGAGAGGAGGAGGGGTTTGTCTCTATGTAAAGTCTTGTCTAAAGTCCACTTTAAGGGAGGATATTAGCGAAGGAAATGAGGATGTCGAGTCCATATGGGTCGAAATTCATGGAGGGAAAAATGGTAACAAAATTATCATTGGGGTCTGTTACAAACCCCCAAATATAACAGAAACCATGGAAAGTCTACTTCTAAAGCAGATAGATGAAGCTGCAACCCATAATGAGGTCCTGGTTATGGGGGACTTTAACTACCCGGATATTAACTGGGAAACAGAAACCTGTGAAACCCATAAAGGCAACAGGTTTCTGCTAATAACCAAGAAAAATTATCTTTCACAATTGGTGCAGAATCCAAACCAGAGGAGCAGCACTTTTAGACCTAATACTATCTAATAGACCTGACAGAATAACAAATCTGCAGGTGGTCGGGCATCTAGGAAATAGCGACCACAATATTGTACAGTTTCACCTGTCTTTCACTAGGGGGACTTGTCAGGGAGTCACAAAAACACTGAACTTTAGGAAGGCAAAGTTTGACCAGCTTAGAGATGCCCTTAATCTGGTAGACTGGGACAATATCCTCAGAAATAAGAATACAGATAATAAATGGGAAATGTTTAAGAACATCCTAAATAGGCACTGTAAGCGGTTTATACCTTGTGGGAATAAAAGGACTAGAAATAGGAAAAACCCAATGTGGCTAAACAAAGAAGTAAGACAGGCAATTAACAGTAAAAAGAAAGCATTTGCACTACTAAAGCAGGATGGCACCATTGAAGCTCTAAAAAACTATAGGGAGAAAAATACTTTATCTAAAAAACTAATTAAAGCTGCCAAAAAGGAAACAGAGAAGCACATTGCTAAGGAGAGTAAAACTAATCCCAAACTGTTCTTCAACTATATCAATAGTAAAAGAATAAAAACTGAAAATGTAGGCCCCTTAAAAAATAGTGAGGAAAGAATGGTTGTAGATGACGAGGAAAAAGCTAACATATTAAACACCTTCTTCTCCACGGTATTCACGGTGGAAAATGAAATGCTAGGTGAAATCCCAAGAAACAATGAAAACCCTATATTAAGGGTCACCAATCTAACCCAAGAAGAGGTGCGAAACCGGCTAAATAAGATTAAAATAGATAAATCTCCGGGTCCGGATGGCATACACCCACGAGTACTAAGAGAACTAAGTAATGTAATATATAAACCATTATTTCTTATTTTTAGGGACTCTATAGCGACAGGGTCTGTTCCGCAGGACTGGCGCATAGCAAATGTGGTGCCAATATTCAAAAAGGGCTCTAAAAGTGAACCTGGAAATTATAGACCAGTAAGTCTAACCTCTATTGTTGGTAAAATATTTGAAGGGTTTCTGAGGGATGTTATTCTGGATTATCTCAATGAGAATAACTGTTTAACTCCATATCAGCATGGGTTTATGAGAAATCGCTCCTGCCAAACCAATCTAATCAGTTTTTATGAAGAGGTAAGCTATAGGCTGGACCACGGTGAGTCATTGGACGTGGTATATCTCGATTTTTCCAAAGCGTTTGATACCGTGCCGCACAAGAGGTTGGTACACAAAATGAGAATGCTTGGTCTGGGGGAAAATGTGTGTAAATGGGTTAGTAACTGGCTTAGTGATAAAAAGCAGAGGGTGGTTATAAATGGTATAGTCTCTAACTGGGTCGCTGTGACCAGTGGGGTACCGCAGGGGTCAGTATTGGGACCTGTTCTCTTCAACATATTCATTAATGATCTGGTAGAAGGTTTACACAGTAAAATATCGATATTTGCAGATGATACAAAACTATGTAAAGCAGTTAATACAAGAGAAGATAGTATTCTGCTACAGATGGATCTGGATAAGTTGGAAACTTGGCCTGAAAGGTGGCAGATGAGGCTTAACAATGATAAATGTAAGGTTATACACATGGGAAGAAGGAATCAATGTCACCATTACACACTGAATGGGAAACCACTGGGTAAATCTGACAGGGAGAAGGACTTGGGGATCCTAGTTAATTATAAACTTACCTGGAGCAGCCAGTGCCAGGCAGCAGCTGCCAAGGCAAACAGGATCATGGGGTGCATTAAAAGAGGTCTGGATACACATGATGAGAGCATTATACTGCCTCTGTACAAATCCCTAGTTAGACCGCACATGGAGTACTGTGTCCAGTTTTGGGCACCGGTGCTCAGGAAGGATATAATGGAACTAGAGAGAGTACAAAGGAGGGCAACAAAATTAATAAAGGGGATGGGAGAACTACAATACCCAGATAGATTAGCGAAATTAGGATTATTTAGTCTAGAAAAAAGACGACTGAGGGGCGATCTAATAACCATGTATAAGTATATAAGGGGACAATACAAATATCTCGCTGAGGATCTGTTTATACCAAGGAAGGTGACGGGCACAAGGGGGCATTCTTTGCGTCTGGAGGAGAGAAGGTTTTTCCACCAACATAGAAGAGGATTCTTTACTGTTAGGGCGGTGAGAATCTGGAATTGCTTGCCTGAGGAGGTGGTGATGGCGAACTCAGTCGAGGGGTTCAAGAGAGGCCTGGATGTCTTCCTGGAGCAGAACAATATTAGGTTCTGTAGAAGGACGTAGATCTGGGGATTTATTATGATGGAATATAGGCTGAACTGGATGGACAAATGTCTTTTTTCGGCCTTACTAACTATGTTACTATGTCATTTTTTTTTTTAGTGCAGCAGCATTACATGTGGCACAATGCTATATGGGGCGTCTATGGGGCCATAAAGAACTGCATGGAGCATTATATGGCATCTATGGGGCCATAACTGCATGGAGCATTATATGGGGCATTATATGGAGCATCTATGGGGCCATAATAAACTGCATGGAGCATTATATGGGGCATCTATGGGGCCATAAAGAACTGCATGGAGCATTATATGGGGCATTTATGGGGCCATAATGAACTGTATGGAGCATTATATGGGGCCTATTTTGTATGGAGCATCTTATGGGGCCATCATGAACTGTATGGAGCATTATATGGGGCTCCTGATTCAATATGGATATTCAAAAGCACTTAACCTACTGATGTCTCAATTAATTTTACTATTATTGGTACCTATTTTTATTTTTGACATTTACCGGTAGCTGCTGCATTTTCCACCCTAGGCTTATACTCGAGTCAATAAGTTTTTCCAGTTTTTTGTGGCAAAATTAGGGTGGGGTCGGCTTATACTTGGGTCGGCTTATACTGGAGTATATACGGCAAGTTTGTTTTTTAAAACAAATTCAGCTAGGAGACAGAGGTTTCCCAAAACTAGAACACCCCTTTAAGGCTCCATATGCAGCTACCAGGGGCTTTGCAGTAAAGCACACACATCGTACGAGTGTTTCAAATATGGCGACGTCCATTATATTCCACACCAGAAATAACAAGAGGCGGGAGGCATAAATAATCACAATTTATTTTTTTTTCTACTCAAATTGTAACTAATTTATACAAAACACCATACTCAGGCGATTATACAAATGTACAAAAATGCATCTGCTCGAACACATTGTAACTGGATCTAGTAACAATCGCAGTTCATTTTAGGTTACGGTGAAATGCGTCAGTGCGTTATTAACAAAGACCTGTACTGTCGGAACAAAGGACCCAACACGTTTTTATTTTATTTTTTTTTCTAATTATTACACACACAAAAAGACTGCTGTGCGTAAAATCTGCAACATGCTCATTAGATGGACGCAAGATGATGGTGATCCGGACTAAGTATTTCACAATCTACCCAAAACGTGACCTCATATCCTGATACACCCTGAATGCAACTACAGCCGATCCATCACCTACCCGCATATTTCGCTATGATATGACATGTTAGTGGAGTTTTTCTACTTGAAGTAGTGAATTGTTAGTTTTGTTACTCAGAAAATCATAATACTGATATGTCTGATATTATCTGGTATCAGTTTTTAACAAAAAAAAGGCCTCATTTTCATCAGAAACCACATTAGGCAAACTTAAAGGGGATTTCCATGCACTGAGTAAATTAGTGTTTATATGAGTAAAACAGATGTTAAAGCAGCAGCAAAAGTTTGGTCAATATGTCTGCTTTACTTACAGAGATATTGGCATTTTTTTGTTTTTCATGTGTCGGCCATTTTGTAAACTCTACATAAGAAATTGCAGCCAATTATCTTTTCAACAGGTCAAACTTTATTGACATGCTGGCAAAGTGACGGTTTAGGGATAAGGATCTGAAAAGCTAAGTCACTACCAATATGGCTGCACTTCCTGTTTTCTCTTTAACAAAATGGCTGATGCAAATCAACAGAAAAATAAAATACGCAAATAAATAAAACACAATTACCAAATTGGCTGCTGAGACAACTTTTAATTTCACTGTTAAGGCGTGTATTAGTAAATTAGAACACTTAGAAGGAAAAATTGTGGAATGATGGAAATTACAGAATTTTTATACTGCGTCTGTTGGTCTCTGGATGCAAATCTTAAAGGCGTTAGCGTTAATAAAGTTTAATGTAATTGTCCAAAAGACAAATAACAAACACACCCTTTTATCTAATCCTGGACAATTAGTTTAATAATATAATAAAACGCTCTGCAGCTTTTTAATGAGGCAAGTATATCAAAACTGAAAGTAAATCTGTATTTGTTGCCCATAGCAACCAATCAGAGCTCAGCTTTCATTTCTTAAACAGCTCCAGTAAAATGAAAGCTGAGCTGTGATTGGTTGCTATGGGCAATAAAGACTGTCTTGATGTAAAATGCCCTGAATTTGTGCTTTAAATTCTTAAATATTTTCAAGATATATTCTTCCTGTCAGTTTATTTCTGCTTATGTCCTGTTTCTAGGCTGACATGGCAGCTAGAAGCATGCTGAAGGGCCCCCTGGCTGCCACATTGGTATCTGGTATAGTGGATTTCAACGAAGGCCGTGATTAGGACTATATACTGCAATAATGATAGAACTAGTGATGATACAGTAAAGGGACTACAAAAAAATAAATAAAAAATAAAAAAATTCAATTCACTTTGCTAAATAATCATTTTAAAAAGTGCAAATTTCGGTCCAACAATGTGCGTAAAAGTCCAATATCCAATCTACACAAATTTTAAATTGTTTAGCCCATATAGTAAATGTGTTAAAGAAAAAAAGCCAAACGATAATATGCCAAAACTGCAAAAAAAATACAAAAATAACCAATCAAAATGGTTTTATATAAAAAAACAAAAAACTACAACTCGGCCCACAAAAAAAAAAGCCCTCACACATGGAAAAAGAAAAGATATGGGTCTCGAAAAACGGCCACGCAAATAAAAAATGTATTTTACCAAGTTGAGTTTTTTATGCCTCAAAAAAAAAAAACAAACAACAAAAAAAAACACTAGACAAGTTTCTTTCATCATCGTAATGATACTGGACAATCATGCTTTTACTGCACATTAACACTGTAAAGACAAAGCAAACAATAATAATACAATTACGGGTTTATTTCACCATTTCTTCTCGTTTGGGATTTTTTTTTCTTCCCCAATTTTTGTACTTTATGTGGTAAAGTGAAGGAAAAAAAAGACCTCAAAGAGCTAGGTTGATAGGAAAGTAAAAAAAACTCCAAGGCTCTTGGAAGAAGAGGAGGGGAAAAATGAGAACACAAAAAGTAAAAATTGGCTACATCTTTAAGAGGTTAAGATTTGCATCATGAAACCAACAAAAGTAACATACACTTGCTTGTCTTATAAAAACACAAAATTACTGGGGTTATAACAGTCATTTGATTCAGTAATGCTATTAGAATATTTAATAGAACCCTGCAGACTAAAAGAGCCAATGTAGAACCTCAGGGGCGGAGCAAAACAGATTCATCCTGGTTCTTTGGATCAAGGTGTCATGGCCCGCCCCCGAGGTTCTGCACTGTTCTTTAAATTCCTGTATAATATTTTGCAGGCTAGGGCCCAGCATACATCCTTCATTGGTCTACCCACATTAAAATGGCAGCCATTCTGTAACAATAGCTAACATTAAAAAAAAAAACAACCCATTAACCATTGCATCTCCGTTGAATCCTTGACGTTTATGAGATACTAAAATGCCATTTTCTGAATGACAGGCCCCGTTTTAGGGGCGTGAAACACAAAACTTTACGAAATGCGTTGACGACTCACCATATAACCGTAACATGAGGAGTGAACATTAAACAAAACAAGAAACGCTTTTTTTTTTTTTTTTTTTGCTTTTGATATATTATCGTATATCAACAGAGAAACCCTGTCCTCAGCCCTTTAAGAACTCGCTCGGTGTCAGCAGGACTCGGAAGATAATGAGAGGCGTTTCAAGTCGTCACTGGCACGCAGTAAGTTTATGGACTTCAGCTTTCGTATGGACACATGCTAATATGACCGTGTAGCAGTAAGATCCCTATAAAAAAAAAAGGAAAAATAAATCCTACTATCTATAGGAGGAAAAAAAAAAATAGAAATCAGTGTTAGAGAGATTGGTGGAAACACTGTGCGAGGGGGCGAGTCAAATGGATTGGGTGGGGGGCAGGCCGGGGCGCCGTGTTGGGATGATTCGAGGTTTCGGTGAAGTTTTTGTGTCCTCCTCATCTTCCAGATCGCTGTCACATACATGGACTACAACGCTGGGGGTGGACTCTGTCCCTGCATGGAGCTCGTACTTCTGACCTGCAGAGAGAAAATAAAATAGGTATTGACCAATACGAGACTTTAGAACAGATATTGCAAAATCAGATGTGACTGTAATTACCCTTATAAGGGGTATTCCCATCTCCAAGATCCTATCCCAATATGTAGTAGGTGTAATAATAATAATATCTGCAAATATCCCCAATTAGAAATGTGGTATAGTTCTTCTGATTAGCTATGTGACTTACCCCAGTAGGTTAGATATCCATGGTTACGACCACTCCTATAACAGTTGGTTGTTAGGGGTTGTAACCATAGATAAGCTAGTGCAACGTCCTGCACATGGAGTAAGCAACATCGCTAATCAGAAGAACTATTGTAAACTTCTAATTGGAGATATTTGGTAATATTAATAATAATAATCCTACTACATATTGGGATAAGATTTTGGAGATGGAAATACCTCTCTTTAATATACCACTTTCCCACCATGACACAGGCAGGGCCTCAATAAATAAAACTGTTTGATGACCCCCTAAAAATCGCTCCTCATATCTCAGCTTCCTATGCAATGATACATTCAATGACGACTGGAAAAAGGGCTACAGGATTGGTTGACCCCAGGCGCCAAGGTTTTTAGGAGCACAACATTTTCCCACACCCTGCCGCCACCTCACTGTTAAATGAGCGGTGCCATCAACTGCTGCATTCTCTTGTAGCAATACAGTAAGTGCCTTGCCTATTGCTGCCTATGCAGAGCACAGCAGTCAGGAGGAGTTTCTCATCGGCTGCTGTGCACTGCATACATAGAAAGCAAGGATAAGCAGTAAATGAATGAAGAATGTATTGAATCATAAGCACAGCACAGGATGAAATACCGTCTTCATACACTAAGAGTCGCTTGTAGGGTATGTGCACACGTTGAGGATTTTGCTGCACAGTTTTCCATGAGTTAACAGTACCTTGTAAACCTATGGAAAACAAAATCCGCAGTGCACATGCTGCGGAAAAAAATGCTCGGAAACGCTGGGTTGTATTTTCTGCAGCATGTCAATTCTTTGTGCGGATTCCGCAGCGGTTTACACCTGCTCCATAATAGGAATCCGCAGGTGTAAAACCGCAGGTGGAATCCGCACAAAAACCGCGGTAATTTCCTGTGGATTTACCAAAATCAGTGCGTAAAAATCCGCACACCTTTCCGCAACATGTGCACATAGAAAAAAGTCTGCAAAACTATAAGGCTAAGTCGAACTAGGGTTAAGGCTCAGATTAGGATTAGTGCCTGGTCTAGGTTTAGGGCTAGGGCAAGAGAAAACTGTACATGAAAAAAAAATAAAAATGTTATAAATAAAAAGTAAAAAACAAAACATAACAGTATATAACATTTTATTTTTCTAATTTTAGGTCAGATTTCAGGAAAACACAAAAAAATTAGAGGGTCAAAGGCAAACTATTCCAACATTAGTATTCTCTTAAAATACAATATATGTGCATAAAGGATAAACTGGTTTTGCTGTTAGGCAAGACTCCGCTTCCCTGGCACAGTTTGTTTTATAAAACTAACTGTGCTTTACTCCCTCTCCCCGGGTCCAGCACAGAGTCTCTGCCGCTGATCTGTCTCTTGTTCTCTGCTGATGTCCCGTTGACAGGACTGCAGCCAATAAGTGAGCTCAGCGGCACGAGCGAGTTGACGGCACAAGCCGCTCAACTCATTTATTGGCTGCAGTCCTGTCAACGTGAGGTCAGCGATGCAGACAACAACAGACACCAGAACCCGAGGAGGAGGAAGTAATGCCCCAGGGAGTCCGGTGTTTTCTGAAATACTCTTTAAGGGGTTCAAAATTTTACTAGTAGGAGGAAGATACTTGCCTTGCCCCAAATGTGTCAGGAACCGCAGTTATGATAGAAAGGTGTCAGGAACACAGAGCATCACAGCTATGATAGAAAAGTGTCAGGAACACAGAGCATCACAGCTATGATAGAAAGGTGTCAGGAACACAGAGCATCACAGCTATGATAGAAAGGTGTCAGGAACACAGAGCATCACAGCTATGATAGAAAGGTGTCAGGAACACAGAGCATCACAGCTATGATAGAAAGGTGTCAGGAACACAGAGCATCACAGCTATGATAGAAAGGTGTCAGGAACACAGAGCATCACAGCTATGATAGAAAGGTGTCAGGAACACAGAGCATCACAGCTATGATAGAAAGGTGTCAGGAACACAGAGCATCACAGCTATGATAGAAAGGAGTCAGGAACACAGAGCATCACAGCTATGATAGAAAGGTGTCAGGAACACAGAGCATCACAGCTATGATAGGTGTCAGGAACACAGAGCATCACAGCTATGATAGAAAGGAGTCAGGAACACACAGCATCACAGCTATGATAGAAAGAAGTCAGGAACACAGAGCATCACAGCTATGATAGAAAGGTGTCAGGAACACAGAGCATCACAGCTATGATAGAAAGGTGTCAGGAACACAGAGCATCACAGCTATGATAGAAAGGTGTCAGGAACACAGAGCATCACAGCTATGATAGAAAGGAGTCAGGAACATAGAGCATCACAGCTATGATAGAAAGGTGTCAGGAACATAGAGCATCACAGCTATGATAGAAAGGTGTCAGGAACACAGAGCATCACATCTATGATAGAAAGGTGTCAGGAACATAGAGCATCACAGCTATGATAGAAAAGTGTCAAGACAGGAAGAGCATCGTCACCATCCACAGGAAAATATTTGCCTTGCACTAGCAACACACACTATTCCACTATGGTTGTACAAGACTCTTGTATGCGCAAATCCGATCCTACATCCCAGGTATAATAGAAAGGTGTCAGGACACACAGAGTATGATAGTTATAATAGAAAGGTGTCAACACACGCAGAGCATCTCAACTATGATAGAAAAGTGTCAGGAACATATAGAATCGCAGCTGTGATAAGTAGGTGTCAGGAACATGGAGCATCGCAGCTATGATAGAAGTTAGGACATGCCAAGCATTACAGCTATGATGGGTGTCAGGACATGCAGAGCATCACAGCTATGATAGAAAGGTGTCAGGAACACAGAACATCACAGCTATATTATAAAGGTGTCAGCCACACAAGAGCATCACAGCTATGATAGAAAGTTATCAGAACATGCAGAACATGCACAACTCTGTGAATGGGGCTCATCAGTCTGAGTGCACAGGCTGACCCCTGTCCACCACCAAAAGCACCCACAATGAGCATGTGTGAATCAGAACTAGACCATGGCGCAATGGGAGACAGCCTCCTGGTCTGATGAATGACGTTTTCCATCACATGGACAGACAGACTTATGTTGGTCACTTACTTGGGGACAAGACGGCACAAAGGTGCACCTTGGGAAGAAGACAAATCGGTGGAGGCAGACTGATGGGGCAATGTTCTGTTGGAAACCTTGGGTTCTGGCATCATGTGGATGTGTCATGAACCAACTACCTAACATTGTAGAGACCAAGAATCCCGCTTCATTACAGAGGGATTACCTAATGGCAGGGCCTCTTCCAGCAGGAGAATGGTCGGGGAGATACATGCCAAGAGATCAAGGTGAGGAATGGTGTCCAAATTCCTTAGATGTCAATCCTATCGAATATGTATGGCATGTACTTGAAAGACAAGTCCGATCCATGGAGGCTGCACCAAGAACGCCCAGGAGATAAGGGATCTGCTGCCAACGTCTTGGTGCCAGATACCAAAGGACCTTCACAAGTCTTCTGTATTCCATACCCCGAAGGGTCAGAGCTGTTCTGATTCCACGATGGGGACTATATGATATTAGGGAGGTGGTTTTCATGGTATCTCTGATCAACTAATATTTACTACAGACTGCAATATAAAGCAATTGATGATATTTCCTCTGTGGTCTAGTGCGCCCTCGCGTGCCAAACCCCCAACATCCAGTAACTGTGTTGTTAGACGCAGAACAATTAGACTATATTGATAGGACCATGTTCAGGTCCAACCTTTAATGATGCAGTTGGCAGGATGTCAGAATTATATACCCAGCATATGATACGTGCTGCTCTGCATTACAGCATGGAAATAATGAGAGGTTTGAGTCCCACAAGCCAGCCCTGAATCACACAGCAAGTCACTCAGGCACGTAGGACTGAAAGCAGAGCGTCTCCATTGTGACGAGATTCAGAAGATTAGCGCGTTGTCGGGAACACTGTGTGGTGAGGACAATTCACACAAAAGAAGTCTGGAACAATGCATTCAGCCTTTCGCTCTCGAAACTATACGCTGAGGAACTGCGGTGATGGAATAAAAAGTAGAAAAACACCAAGAAGGTGCACACAAGAAAAATATGCACTAATTTGCAAAGCAGGAGATGGGAGCCAGATAAGTAATGGTTAAGAAAGCCTTAAAAAGGTTTTCAATACTATGATATGATGTCTAATACTTCGGATAGGTCAGACTGATGGAGGCCCAACATCCGGCACCTCCATGATCACTTACTATCAGCTCGCAGCATCATGAGGATGGATGTGACCGAGGAACCAGAACACCATTGCTCTGTTTCGCCATGAACTGGCTGCTCCTGGAGTTCTGCAGATCTACTAGAGAAGTATCCGTCATATCCAGAAGCAATTACAAAACAGTGTACGTATCTGCAGTGTTCCAATCCACTTAGTGACGGAGCTAGTAACATCTGCTCGGTGGGAGTTCTGGGTGGGGGGACCTCCACCAATCTGATATTGATGATGTATCCTGAGGATTGGACATTATATAGTTGCAGTGGGAAATCTCTGTGATCTATAGTGATGTGGGTGCCAGGTGGCACACTGGCAAATCCTTGCAGCTGGGGTACTCAACAGGCAATACGCAAACTAAACCAGTCTCAGAAATGCTACCTATCTGGATCCCTGCTCTCTGGATTGGGGCTATGCAGAGCAGTAGATGTAGGAGGGGACACGGGACTATGCAGAGCAGAGGATACAGGAGGGGTCCAGCATTACAGAGCCAGGAATGTTGAAGGGGACTAGTGATATTAAGCAGAAGAGGCAGGAGTGGACCACGTTTGTCTATGCAACAAAAGTATGGGGCTCCAGTCACCAAATGGAGGCCAAATAGTGTCCTTCTGGATTCTGGTGAGCCTGTATATGTTGGTATACCTTTTCTATAACTTTACAGATAAAGCCGCTTTCATACATTCATGTTTCAAAGTCCCAGACAGCTTTGCCCGGTGGTGGATCTCCTGACTAGAACTCAACAACATATGGCACTCTGTGGCTACAAAGTGGCAAATGTTGGTGTCTTCTGTTGGAAGAGACCTGACCTATAATGTCTTTTGTAAGACTAACATGATATCGACAGGTTCCTTCAGGTGTTGACCTTCCAGTCGTCCATACTTTGTGCTGGTGTTCACCTCAGACCTTGACCTGACGGCAGACTAGATAAGTTACATAGTTATTAAGGTTGAAGGAAGACTATAAGTCCATCTAGTTCAACCCATAGCCTAACCTAACATGCCCTAACATGTTGATCCAGAGAAAGGCAAAAAAAAAAAACCATGTGGCAAAGAGTAAGCTCCAATTTGGGGAAAAAAATTCCTTCCCGACTCAAAATTCCTTCCCAACTCAAGCGAGCCATTACTAAAAGTAGTTGAGTACTGTTACAGTGTCGTAATGACAATTTCAGGGGATTTTGTAAGATTAACCTTCGCCCGGCTGAGTAGGTACAATTGTAACTATTCCGTTTTAAAATTGCAATAACTTTTTTTTTTCGAAAAGCTGTAGAGGGCTGAAATTTCGTGACATCTCTGCAGTTTTGGTCCAGAAAATATTGGCCAAATTTCTATAAAATATATATGAAGGTACAATTGTACCTCTGCAGCCTGATAACGTTGTAAAATTATGCAGCCTGACGAAGGTTAATGTTGTTGAGTTAGTGGAACACTGGCATGTATTCGATGCTGGGATACATAATACCTAGTGACAGTGAGGTGGTCTGCAGTAGGGAATCACTGATTGCATAAATAAAAGATAAACTACAGCTCCTGATGCTGAGTGATGCACTAGGTGAGCACAGACTAAGCGGGGGCAGAGATGCACTAGGTGAGCACAGACTAAGCGGAGGCAGAGATGCACTAGGCGGTGAGCACAGACTAAGCGGGGGCAGAGATGCACAAGGCGGTGAGCACAGACTAAGCGGAGGCTGAGATGTACTAGGCGGTGAGCACAGACTAAGCGGGGCAGAGATGTACTAGGCGGTGAGCACAGACTAAGCGGGGCAGAGATGTACTAGGCGGTGAGCACAGACTAAGCGGGGGCAGAGATGCACAAGGTGGTGAGCACAGACTAAGCGGGGGCAGAGATGCACAAGGCGGTGAGCACAGACTAAGCAGAGGCAGAGATGTACTAGGCGGTGAGCACAGACTAAGCGGGGCAGAGATGTACTAGGCGGTGAGCACAGACTAAGCGGAGGCTGAGATGTACTAGGCGGTGAGCACAGACTAAGCGGGGGCAGAGATGCACAAGGCGGTGAGCACAGACTAAGCGGGGCAGAGATGTACTAGGCGGTGAGCACAGACTAAGCGGGGGCAGAGATGCACAAGGTGGTGAGCACAGACTAAGCGGGGGCAGAGATGCACAAGGCGGTGAGCACAGACTAAGCAGAGGCAGAGATGTACTAGGCGGTGAGCACAGACTAAGCGGGGCAGAGATGTACTAGGCGGTGAGCACAGACTAAGCGGGGGCAGAGATGCACTAGGCGGTGAGCACAGACTAAGCGGGGGCAGAGATGAACAAGGTGGTGAGCACAGACTAAGCGGGGGCAGAGATGCACAAGGCGGTGAGCACAGACTAAGCAGAGGCAGAGATGTACTAGGCGGTGAGCACAGACTAAGCGGGGGCAGAGATGCACAAGGTGGTGAGCACAGACTAAGCGGAGGCAGAGATGCACTAGGCGGTGAGCACAGACTAAGCGGGGGCAGAGATGCACTAGGCGGTGAGCACAGACTAAGCGGGGGCAGAGATGCACTAGGCGGTGAGCACAGACTAAGCGGGGGCAGAGATGCACTAGGCGGTGAGCACAGACTAAGCGGGGCAGAGATGCACTAGGCGGTGAGCACAGACTAAGCGGGGGCAGAGATGCACTAGGCGGTGAGCACAGACTAAGCGGAGGCAGAGATGCACTAGGCAGTGAGCACAGACTAAGCGGGGGCAGAGATGCACAAGGCGGTGAGCACAGACTAAGCGGGGACAGAGATGCACAAGGCGGTGAGCACAGACTAAGCGGGGGCAGAGATGCAGAAGGCGGTGAGCACAGACTAAGCGGGGGCAGAGATGCACAAGGCGGTGAGCACAGACTAAGCGAGGGCAGAGATGCACTAGGCGGTGAGCACAGACTAAGTGGGGGCAGAGATGCACAAGGCGGTGAGCACAGACTAAGCGGAGGCAGAGATGCACAAGGCGGTGAGCACAGACTAAGCGGAGGCAGAGATGCACTAGGTGGGTGAGCACAGACTTTAAGCAGGGGCAGAGATGCACTAGGTGGGTGAGCACAGACTTTAAGCAGGGGCAGAGATGCACTAGGTGGGTGAGCACAGACTAAGCGGAGGCAGAGATGCACTAGGCAGGCGAGCACAGACTTTAAGCAAGGGCAGAGATGCACTGGGTGGGTGAGCACAGATTTTAAGCAGGGGCAGAGATGCACTAGGCAGGCGAGCACAGACTTTAACCAAGGGCAGAGGTGCACTGGGTGGGTAAGCACAGACTTTAAGCAGGGGCAGAGATGCACTAGGAGGATAAGCACAGACTTTAAGAAGGGGCAGAGATGCACTAGGTGGGTGAGCACAGACTAAGCGGAGGCAGAGATGCACTAGGCAGGCGAGCACAGACTTTAAGCAAGGGCAGAGATGCACTGGGTGGGTGAGCACAGACTTTAAGCGGGGCAGAGATACACTAGGCAGGCGAGCACAGACTTTAACCAAGGGCAGAGGTGCACTGGGTGGGTAAGCACAGACTTTAAGCAGGGGCAGAGATGCACTAGGTGGGTGAGCACAGACTTTAAGCCGGGGTGCAACTAGAGGAAGCAGCCCTGTATTCTATGTGAAATGAGAGCATATAACCATTTTGTTCTGCTCTTGCAGATAAGGGCATAGACTAGTATGCAGCAACCAATCCATGGCTCACTAAGCATACGCTAAAGCTTTTCAACTGTTTTCATCCATGTCTCAAGTCATCAAGCCAAACAGTGTAGTCCTAGTGGTGAACTACAATGCTAAAATATGGACATGTAGCTATGGCCTAAATAGTGTCCATAGTGCCCCCATACAGTACTGTGCAAGCCAAAATATCCCCCAATTTTGAGGATAGCACTAGAGAGGCAGTTACCGTTCTCCCAATTTTTCAGTGTAATTTCTGCAGTGAATAACCTGCATTTTGTTCACTTTCTCATTGCTTTCTATGGGTGAAAAAAAAAATGCAAAACCGCTGGAGGAATTGATGCTTCCGACTGCAAAAAAAACACTGCAGTGCTCAAAATCAATCAGCAAAAAAAAAAAAAAAAAAAATTTATATATATATATATATATATATATATATATATATATATATATATATATATACATATACATGAGATTTCTGAAATCTCAAAGCTTTTGCTGGTATGGTACAGTAAAACGCGGCAGATTTCCAAAAAAAACAGAGAGTATGAACAAAACCTTAGAGCAGGTAAGACCGAGGACACTGCACCCTGACGTCAGCACGCAGCTCCGGGAGTAAAATTCGGAGCTGACGCCATCGGCAGCGCTCGTCATCTCGGGACTCGCACTTTCTGAATATCACGGACGACCTTTACGTGAGTCACAATACTACTACAGATTAATCGAGGTTTCCAAAAATAATTCCCAGCCTCTGACTGACAGCGCGGATTACACGGCATGCGATGCGTCCTCGGGGGAGCAGCAGGACTGCGTCGTGGCGGCGGCGGGTGTCACTACGGATCATCTGGAATGATGCACTTTTCACCCGGATATCTCATTCTGTCGCATGGAGCTTTGTGCAATGGGGGAAGGAAGAACATGCCGCAGTGATTGGACCAGATTATGGCGCCCCCGGCTCTGTTGTTTGAGGGAATTATTTAATTCCTCTGTGCCCCGCTGCCCTTCCAGGCTCCGGTTCATTTCTCAGCCACAAGCTGACGTCAACTCTGCAGGCAAAGCCCCACCAGCCAAAGGATCCCTGATGGACGCAGCAAGCATAATAATGGCTATAGAGACACAAAGAGGCCCGTCGCGGAGCAAGCAAATTATCTCCTGTTCTTGCTGATAAAAATCGTCCTAAATGTCACATTCTGTCCCCAAAAGAGAAGCTTCCTGCTACGTGTTCTCCATACAGCAGAGCCAATGGGTTGCAGTTCTTTAGAAATCCGTAGAGAACATACGATCTCACAATCAAGTGTTCTGCAACATATTTAAAGAGTAAACGTCGTTATAGTTATTACTAGCTATTGAACCCGTTCTACGCCCGGGTGGCGAGCATTTATATTGGTATATGGTCTCCATCCTGGTATGTGCTGCTCCATCCTGCGCCCCCGTTCTGTCATGTGCTGCTCCCATCCTGCGCCTCCATTCTGTCATTTGCTGCTCCCATCCTGTCATTTGCTGCTCCCATCCTGCACCCGTTCTGTCATGTGCTGCTCCCATCCTGCGCCTCCATTCTGTCATTTGCTGCTCCCATCCTGTCATTTGCTGCTCCCATCCTGCACCCGTTCTGTCATGTGCTGCTCCCATCCTGCGCCTCCATTCTGTCATTTGCTGCTCCCATCCTGTCATTTGCTGCTCCCATCCTGCACCCGTTCTGTCATTTGCTGCTCCCATCCTGCGTCCCCGTTCTGTCATGTGCTGCTGCCATCCTGCGCCCGTTCTGTCATGTGCTGCTGCCATCCTGCGCCCGTTCTGTCATGTGCTGCTGCCATCCTGCGCCCGTTCTGTCATGTGCTGCTGCCATCCTGCGCCCGTTCTGTCATGTGCTGCTGCCATCCTGCGCCCGTTCTGTCATGTGCTGCCATCCTGCGCCCGTTCTGTCATGTGCTGCTGCCATCCTGCGCCCGTTCTGTCATGTGCTGCTGCCATCCTGCGCCCGTTCTGTCATGTGCTGCTGCCATCCTGCGCCCGTTCTGTCATGTGCTGCTGCCATCCTGCGCCCGTTCTGTCATGTGCTGCTGCCATCCTTCGCCCGTTCTGACATGTGCTGCTGCCATCCTTCGCCCGTTCTGACATGTGCTGCTGCCATCCTGCGCCCGTTCTGTCATGTGCTGCGGCCATCCTGCGCCCGTTCTGTCATGTGCTGCTGCCATCCTGCGCCCGTTCTGTCATGTGCTGCGGCCATCCTGCGCCCGTTCTGTCATGTGCTGCGGCCATCCTGCGCCCGTTCTGTCATGTGCTGCTGCCATCCTGCGCCCGTTCTGTCTTGTGCTGCGGCCATCCTGCGCCCGTTCTGTCTTGTGCTGCGGCCATCCTGCGCCCGTTCTGTCATGTGCTGCGGCCATCCTGCGCCCGTTCTGTCATGTGCTGCTGCCATCCTGCGCCCGTTCTGTCATGTGCTGCTGCCATCCTGCGCCCGTTCTGTCATGTGCTGCGGCCATCCTGCGCCCGTTCTGACATGTGCTGCGGCCATCCTGCGCCCGTTCTGTCATGTGCTGCGGCCATCCTGCGCCCGTTCTGTCATGTGCTGCTGCCATCCTGCGCCCGTTCTGTCTTGTGCTGCGGCCATCCTGCGCCCGTTCTGTCTTGTGCTGCGGCCATCCTGCGCCCGTTCTGTCATGTGCTGCGGCCATCCTGCGCCCGTTCTGTCATGTGCTGCTGCCATCCTGCGCCCGTTCTGTCTTGTGCTGCGGCCATCCTGCGCCCGTTCTGTCTTGTGCTGCGGCCATCCTGCGCCCGTTCTGTCTTGTGCTGCGGCCATCCTGCGCCCGTTCTGTCTTGTGCTGCGGCCATCCTGCGCCCGTTCTGTCATGTGCTGCGGCCATCCTGCGCCCGTTCTGTCATGTGCTGCTGCCATCCTGCGCCCGTTCTGTCATGTGCTGCTGCCATCCTGCGCCCGTTCTGTCATGTGCTGCGGCCATCCTGCGCCCGTTCTGACATGTGCTGCTGCCATCCTGCGCCCGTTCTGTCATGTGCTGCGGCCATCCTGCGCCCGTTCTGTCATGTGCTGCTGCCATCCTGCGCCCGTTCTGTCTTGTGCTGCGGCCATCCTGCGCCCGTTCTGTCTTGTGCTGCGGCCATCCTGCGCCCGTTCTGTCATGTGCTGCGGCCATCCTGCGCCCGTTCTGTCATGTGCTGCTGCCATCCTGCGCCCGTTCTGTCTTGTGCTGCGGCCATCCTGCGCCCGTTCTGTCTTGTGCTGCGGCCATCCTGCGCCCGTTCTGTCTTGTGCTGCGGCCATCCTGCGCCCGTTCTGTCTTGTGCTGCGGCCATCCTGCGCCCGTTCTGTCATGTGCTGCGGCCATCCTGCGCCCGTTCTGTCATGTGCTGCGGCCATCCTGCGGCCGTTCTGTCATGTGCTGCGGCCATCCTGAGCCCGTTCTGTCATGTGCTGCTGCCATCCTGCGCCCGTTCTGTCATGTGCTGCTGCCATCCTGCGCCCGTTCTGTCATGTGCTGCGGCCATCCTGCGCCCGTTCTGTCTTGTGCTGCGGCCATCCTGCGCCCGTTCTGTCATGTGCTGCGGCCATCCTGCGCCCGTTCTGTCATGTGCTGCGGCCATCCTGCGGCCGTTCTGTCATGTGCTGCGGCCATCCTGAGCCCGTTCTGTCATGTGCTGCTGCCATCCTGCGCCCGTTCTGTCATGTGCTGCGGCCATCCTGCGCCCGTTCTGTCATGTGCTGCGGCCATCCTGAGCCCGTTCTGTCATGTGCTGCGGCCATCCTGCGCCCGTTCTGTCATGTGCTGCGGCCATCCTGCGGCCGTTCTGACATGTGCTGCTGCCATCCTGCGCCCGTTCTGTCATGTGCTGCTGCCATCCTGCGCCCGTTCTGTCATGTGCTGCTGCCATCCTGCGCCCGTTCTGTCATGTGCTGCGGCCATCCTGCGCCCGTTCTGTCATGTGCTGCTGCCATCCTGCGCCCGTTCTGTCATGTGCTGCGGCCATCCTGCGCCCGTTCTGTCATGTGCTGCGGCCATCCTGCGCCCGTTCTGTCATGTGCTGCTGCCATCCTGCGCCTGTTCTGTCATGTGCTGCTCCCATCCTGCGCCACCATTGTATTATATGCCCCCCGCTCCAGTGTGTATGCCCCCGAATGCTGCTGCCATATAAAAAAAAAAAAATACCATACTCACCTATCGTCCGGCTCCACTGCAGGTATGTCTTCAAGAAAATGGCGCCGGAAAGCGGGGACTGCGCAGGCGCCGATTCCGGCAGCAGGAATCGGCGCCTGCGCAGTCCGCGCTTTCCGGCGCCATTTTCTTGAAGACACACCTGCAGTGGAGCCGGAGTGTGTCTTCAAGAAAATGGCGCCGGAAAGCGCGGACTGCGCAGGCGCCGATTCCGGCAGCAGGAATCGGCGCCTGCGCAGTCCGCGCCCTCCGGAGCCGGGAGCAGAGGAGCCGGGAGACGGAGCCGCAAGCAGCGCTGGAACCGGGAAAGGTGAGTATACTTACCCTCCCTCCTGGCGGTCCCTGACTCTCCGGTGGAGATCGCGGTATGCGTTCAGTGCTTACGCATACCGCGATCTCCCGGGAGCGTCGCTCTGTGAGGCCCAGACTGCGCCGGCGCTTGCGCTTGCGCAGTCTATAGAGGCTTCGGACAGAGTGACGCTCCCAGCGTTATATTATAGATTTCCTAAATGAATAGTACACATGAAAATAAGCAACTTTATGGTATATCTTATCAGAGAAATCAGCTTCTTTCTCCTCCTGGTCTGATCTTTCACTCATAATTTATGGGGGAAAATCTGTAAAAAAAAAAAATCTGTAAAAAATGGTCTTCTGTGATTTTCACATAACTGAGATAGGAGATGACAGTTGGTGCTTTTAAAATTCTATGGAGGAGGAGGAGCTAGAGGAACACAGACATTCTATGGAGGGGAGGAGCTAGAGGAACACAGACATTGTATGGAGGGGAGGAGCTAGAGGAACACAGACATTCTATGGAGGAGGAGCTAGAGGCAGACACATTCTATGGAGGAGGAGGAGCTAGAGGAACACAGACATTCTATGGAGGGGAGGAGCTTGAGGAACACAGACATTCTATGGAGGGGAGGAGCTAGAGGAACACAGACATTGTATGGAGGGCAGGAGCTAGAGGAACACAGACATTCTATGGAGGGGAGGAGCTAGAGGAACACAGACATTCTATGGAGGGGAGGAGCTAGAGGAACACAGACATTTTATGGAGGGGAGGAGCTAGAGGAACACAGACATTCTATGGAGGAGGAGCTAGAGGAACACAGACATTCTATGGAGGAGGAGGAGCTAGAGGAACACAGACATTCTATGGAGGGGAGGAGCTAGAGGAACACAGACATTCTATGGAGGGGAGGAGCTAGAGGAACACAGACATTGTATGGAGGGCAGGAGCTAGAGGAACACAGACATTCTATGGAGGAGGAGGAGCTAGAGGAACACACAGATATTCTATGGAGGGGAGGAGGAGCTAGAGGAACACAGACATTCTATGGAGGAGGAGCTAGAGGAACACAGACATTCTATGGAGGGGAGGAGCTAGAGGAACACAGACATTCTATGGAGGAGGAGGAGCTAGAGGAACACACAGATATTCTATGGTGGAGGAGGAGCTAGAAGAACACAGACATTCTATGGTGTAGGAGGAGCTAGAGGAACACAGACATTCTATGGAGGAGGAGGAGCTAGAGGAACACAGACATTCTATGGAGGGGAGGAGCTAGAGGAACACAGACATTCTATGGAGGGGAGGAGCTAGAGGAACACAGACATTCTATGGAGGGGAGGAGCTAGAGGAACACAGACATTCTATGGAGGGGAGGAGCTAGAGGAACACAGACATTGTATGGAGGGGAGGAGCTAGAGGAACACAGACATTCTATGGAGGAGGAGGAGCTAGAGGAACACAGATATTCTATGGTGGAGGAGGAGCTAGAGGAACACAGACATTCTATGGAGGAGGAGGAGCTAGAGGAACACAGACATTCTATGGAGGGGAGGAGCTAGAGGAACACAGACATTCTATGGAGGGGAGGAGCTAGAGGAACACAGACAATCTACAGAGGGGAGGAGCTAGAGGCAGACACAGACATTCTAATGTAGGTTTCATAGAAGTTTTGTGAGCACCAACTGCCATCTCCTATCTCAGTGATAGGAAATTCTGTGTTCACCAAGTACAGATTTTACGTCAGTATTAAGAATGATCTGTCCAGGATGAGAAAAAGCAGATTTCTCTTGTAAGATATATTACAAAGTTTGTTATTTTTAACTGTGCTGTTAATTTATGGAAAACAAATCTAAATGATGGTTACTGTTTAAATTAAGAATGATATCCGCGAGTTCTAGTTTCGATGAAGATGAACAGTCCGTTAATGGAGGAGGTGGTCTTCAAAAAAATGACACTGGCCTAAATGTGGCCTTGTATAGGCCAATACCTAAAACTAATAATATTTGAAAATAGTATGTGGTGTATATATCTGACATTTCTGAAATGGGTTCGGTTTGTATCACAAGCCTTTAAGAACTGGATCCTATATGTGGTCTCTGAAAAACAAAGCCTCATCTATAAAACTAGAGCTAGTTCCCATGTAAAAAGGTCACAGATCAGGTATAACAGAACTTTTCCACACACACATTGCATACATTATATCTATAATATAACGCTGGGAGCGTCACTCTGTCCGAAGCCTTTATAGACTGCGCAAGCGCCGGCGCAGTCTGGACCCCACAGAGTGACGCAGCCCAAGAGATCGCGGTATGCGTAAGAACTGAACGCACACTGCGATCTCCAACAGAGAAGCAGGGACGCGCCAGGAGGGTAAGCCGGAGTGTGTCTTCAAGAAAATGGCGCCGGAAAGCGCGGACTGCGCAGGCGCTGATTCCGGCAGCAGGAATCGGCGCCTGCGCAGTCCGCGCCCTCCGGAGCCGGGAGCAGAGGAGCCGGGAGACGGAGCCGCAAGCAGTGCTGGAACCGGGAAAGGTGAGTATACTTACCCTCCCTCCTGGCGGTCCCTGACTCTCCGGTGGAGATCGCGGTATGCGTTCAGTGCTTACGCATACCGCGATCTCCCGGGAGCGTCGCTCTGTGAGGCCCAGACTGCGCCGGCGCTTGCGCTTGCGCAGTCTATAGAGGCTTCGGACAGAGTGACGCTCCCAGCGTTATATTATAGATTTCCTAAATGAATAGTACACATGAAAATAAGCAACTTTATGGTATATCTTATCAGAGAAATCAGCTTCTTTCTCCTCCTGGTCTGATCTTTCACTCATAATTTATGGGGGAAAATCTGTAAAAAAAAAAAATCTGTAAAAAATGGTCTTCTGTGATTTTCACATAACTGAGATAGGAGATGACAGTTGGTGCTTTTAAAATTCTATGGAGGAGGAGGAGCTAGAGGAACACAGACATTCTATGGAGGGGAGGAGCTAGAGGAACACAGACATTGTATGGAGGGGAGGAGCTAGAGGAACACAGACATTCTATGGAGGAGGAGCTAGAGGCAGACACATTCTATGGAGGAGGAGCTAGAGGAACACAGACATTCTATGGAGGGGAGGAGCTTGAGGAACACAGACATTCTATGGAGGGGAGGAGCTAGAGGAACACAGACATTGTATGGAGGTCAGGAGCTAGAGGAACACAGACATTCTATGGAGGGGAGGAGCTAGAGGAACACAGACATTCTATGGAGGGGAGGAGCTAGAGGAACACAGACATTTTATGGAGGGGAGGAGCTAGAGGAACACAGACATTCTATGGAGGAGGAGCTAGAGGAACACAGACATTCTATGGAGGAGGAGGAGCTAGAGGAACACAGACATTCTATGGAGGGGAGGAGCTAGAGGAACACAGACATTCTATGGAGGGGAGGAGCTAGAGGAACACAGACATTGTATGGAGGGCAGGAGCTAGAGGAACACAGACATTCTATGGAGGAGGAGGAGCTAGAGGAACACACAGATATTCTATGGAGGGGAGGATGAGCTAGAGGAACACAGACATTCTATGGAGGAGGAGCTAGAGGAACACAGACATTCTATGGAGGGGAGGAGCTAGAGGAACACAGACATTCTATGGAGGAGGAGGAGCTAGAGGAACACACAGATATTCTATGGTGGAGGAGGAGCTAGAGGAACACAGACATTCTATGGTGTAGGAGGAGCTAGAGGAACACAGACATTCTATGGAGGAGGAGGAGCTAGAGGAACACAGACATTCTATGGAGAGGAGGAGCTAGAGGAACACAGACATTCTATGGAGGGGAGGAGCTAGAGGAACACAGACATTCTATGGAGGGGAGGAGCTAGAGGAACACAGACATTCTATGGAGGGGAGGAGCTAGAGGAACACAGACATTGTATGGAGGGGAGGAGCTAGAGGAACACAGACATTCTATGGAGGAGGAGGAGCTAGAGGAACACAGATATTCTATGGTGGAGGAGGAGCTAGAGGAACACAGACATTCTATGGAGGAGGAGGAGCTAGAGGAACACAGACATTCTATGGAGGGGAGGAGCTAGAGGAACACAGACATTCTATGGAGGGGAGGAGCTAGAGGAACACAGACAATCTACAGAGGGGAGGAGCTAGAGGCAGACACAGACATTCTAATGTAGGTTTCATAGAAGTTTTGTGAGCACCAACTGCCATCTCCTATCTCAGTGATAGGAAATTCTGTGTTCACCAAGTACAGATTTTACGTCAGTATTAAGAATGATCTGTCCAGGATGAGAAAAAGCAGATTTCTCTTGTAAGATATATTACAAAGTTTGTTATTTTTAACTGTGCTGTTAATTTATGGAAAACAAATCTAAATGATGGTTACTGTTTAAATTAAGAATGATATCCGCGAGTTCTAGTTTCGATGAAGATGAACAGTCCGTTAATGGAGGAGGTGGTCTTCAAAAAAATGACACTGGCCTAAATGTGGCCTTGTATAGGCCAATACCTAAAACTAATAATATTTGAAAATAGTATGTGGTGTATATATCTGACATTTCTGAAATGGGTTCGGTTTGTATCACAAGCCTTTAAGAACTGGATCCTATATGTGGTCTCTGAAAAACAAAGCCTCATCTATAAAACTAGAGCTAGTTCCCATGTAAAAAGGTAACAGATCAGGTATAACAGAACTTTTCCACACACACATTGCATACATTATATCTATAATATAACGCTGGGAGCGTCACTCTGTCCGAAGCCTTTATAGACTGCGCAAGCGCCGGCGCAGTCTGGACCCCACAGAGTGACGCAGCCCAAGAGATCGCGGTATGCGTAAGAACTGAACGCACACTGCGATCTCCAACAGAGAAGCAGGGACGCGCCAGGAGGGTAAGTATCAGCTATATTCACCTGTCCCGTTCCAGCGCTGCGCGCCGCTCCATCTTTCGGGTCCCCTGCCTGTGACGTTCACAGTTCAGAGGGTGCGATGACGCGCTTAATGCTCGCCGCCCTCTGACTGAACAGTCACAGCCAGAGGACCCGGAACACGGAGCGGCGTGCAGCGCTGGAACGGGACAAGTGAATATAGCAAGTGTCGGGGGCCTGAGCTAGCGGCGACTCCAGCACCTGACCCCCACAGCACTCGGCGCCCAGTGACGATAGGTGAGTATGTTATTTTTTTTTTATATATCACAGCAGTATACGAGGCATATACTATGGAGCATCTTATGGGGGCCATCAACCATAATGGAGCAGTATACGGGGCATATACTATGGAGCATCTTATGGGGGCCATCAACATTTATGGAGCAGTGTACGGGGCATATACTATGGAGCATCTTATGGGGGCCATAAACCTTTATGGAGCATCTTATGGGGGCCATAAACCTTTATGGAGCAGTGTACGGGGCATATACTATGGAGCATCTTATGGGGGCCATAAACCTTTATGGAGCAGTGTACGGGGCATATACTATGGAGCATCTTATGGGGGCCATAAACCTTTATGGAGCAGCGTACGGGGCATATACTATGGAGCATCTTATGGGGGCCATCAACCATAATGGAGCAGCATACGGGGAATGTACTATGGAGCATCTTATGGGGGTCATCAACCATAATGGAGCAGCATATGAAGCATGTATTATGGAGCATCTTATGGGGGCCATCAACCATAATGCTGCAGCATATGGGGCATATACTATGGAGCATCTTATGGGGGCCATAAACCTTTATGGAGCAGCATACGGGGCATATACTATGGAGCATCTTATGGGGGCCATCAACCATAATGCAGCAGCATACGGGGCATATACTATGGAGCATCTTATGGGGGCCATCAACCATAATGGAGCAGCGTATGGGGCATATGGATGGGAGTAGCAAATTACAGGATGGGAGCAGCACATGACAGAACGGGGGTGCAGGATGGAAGCAGCACATGACAGAATGGAGGCGCAGGATGGGTGCAGCACATGTCAGAATGGAGGCGCAGGATGGGTGCAGCACATGTCAGAATGGGGGCGCAGGATGGGTGCAGCACATGACAGGATGGGGGCGCAGGATGGAGCAGCACATGACAGGATGGGGTGCAGGATGGAGCAGCACATGACAGGATGGAGACGCAGGATGGAGCAGCACATACCAGGATGGAGACCATATACCAATATAAATGCTCGCCACCCGGGCGCAGAACGGATTCAATAGCTAGTACATATATAAATATATACACACACAGTTTCTGCGACGGGTGACACCGCTGAAACTGCACGGTGTCAGTCCACTCTTCGGCCTCCGGCCCCATCATATTTTTTTGAACCACGTCCCTGCTTCCCTCTGTAGGGGCAGGTTCAGGTGACCATTTTCTCTCCATCTGAGGAAAATGGTCCGATTATCCTGATCGTGGTATTAGTGACTGGTATTTGTCTGTCTCGGATGTGGAGGAAAAAAAATAAAAAGTTTCTCCACACTCTCTATTCTGTCAGTCCGTGAAAATCATGGACCCCAAGAATTGCATTGTTGATTTTGAGCCGACACTTGGATGAAAATCGGCCGTGCCTTACATTTTTTCCTCGGACCACTTGGTCTGGGGGAGAAAAAAAAAAAATCAGACATGTTCGCAGCCCCATAGAATAACATGGATAAGAGGACTATCCCTGAAAACCACGGATAGAACTTATCCTAGATAATCGGTCTAGAGCACGAGCCTTCCGCATCAGTTGTTCTCTGCACTCCGGGTCTCACCCTCACAATGCCCATTTGCAAACCCACACAGTCCTCCTAAAGGCAGTGCCCCTTGCACAACAAGAAGGTTTCCTCCTGGATCCCTTAGCTCTGTCATCTGTCCTTGGTACTCTCTGGCTACCTTAGGCACCATGAATTTGCCCTCCTTCCCCAGGACCTCTCTCCTGTCAGAAAAACACTCTTATGTGGGCGCGGTCCCCTCCAACCTCTCCTGAATGAGCAGCTGTTCAATCTCGTAAACCCTGAAAAAATTTGAGAAGCAATCCTCACTCCTACCTAGTGTAGAATACAATCCAAGAGGTTTCCACCGTTCATCAGCTAGCTCTTGCACATTATGGATGGAGCAAAACCGGGCCTCTAAAAAACCTTGTGGAGGAAACAGAACATCTCCTGAAAATCAGCACTTGTGAAAGGTTTCTTGTGACCTGAAATCTTGGGATCCGAGGCATCGAATGAATGGGTGAGACCCCTAAATAAACTTCCCATAGGAATAAGAAAATTTCCTGGAAATCAGTCATTCTGAAACATTTCTCAATCTTTGGGATCTGAGGCATAGAATGAGAACCCAAAAAGTGATAACAAAATATGCAAACTTTCTAACCTCTCAGATGACAACCTGATAAAGTATTCAAGTAATGACACAGGTTCCTATGAAGAAAGAAAATAGCAATTTTGCGGTGATCCATACATGTACATGTAGATGGATGTGTCAACGAATAATTTGTTTTGTGCAAAATGTTGTAAATTTATGTGCAATTCTATGGAAAACCACACAAAATCTGGACTTCAGGACAAAACATGTCGTGCCACATGACAAACTGAACCCTTCTCCATCATTAAGTCCTGAGTTTGAATTTGCCAAGTTTCATCATCTCCGTAGGATGATTATAACCTGGTAAAAACAACCAATTTTGTAATAAATAAAAGCGTATTATTAATGACTGCATTCAGATGCACCGACATCAGCTAGAAATGTGCTAGAACATAATACGGAGATTACGGTAACACAGACCTGCTGAGCTTTCTGCAAGAAATGTCCCTCAGACCTCGGAAGTCCCATCACCTGATGGGATCTCCGCTCTCTGACTGTGATTGGTAAGTGATAATGTCAGCTCAGAGCACTCTCTATTCCCGGTCTTCATATTCTCAATTATAAAGTATCATGAGTTATACAGAAAGTATATACCGAACAGCCATAACTTTAAAACCTCCAAGACTAATAATGTGAAGGTCTTCTTCATTATGCTAGTGCCGCTCTGACCAGTGTAGGCCTCGACCCCATAAGACCTCCAAGGGGCTCCTGTGGTTTCTGGCACAGTCGTTGCAAATGCTTTTTGTTGGTCAGTCTGGTTTCGAAGGATTGAACTAGTTTTTCCAGGACATCTCACAGATGGTCAATCAGAGTGAGGTCTGGGAGATCACCTTGAACTGTTTGTCATGTTCCTCAAACCATTCCCGAACAGTTTTTGCAGTATGGCAGAGGTGCTATCCTGATGAAGGAGAACACTGAATTAGGGAATATAGCCATCAGAAAGAGGGGTACATGGTCTGTACAATGGTTTGGTAGGGGTAATGTGCCACATCCATCTAAATGCCAGAACACAATGTTCCTCAGCAGAATACTACTCCATCACACTGCCTCAGCCGAAATAGTGCACTCTGAAGCCATCTCATCTTCACGTAAATGATACACCAGGCCGTACACATGATGTAAAAGAAAACATGATTTATCAGACAAGGATCATATTAGGCCCTTTCAGCGATGGACCAGGGTTATCATGGTCACTCTGATCAATCTGCAGTTACACAGCCCCATAAACAGTAAGCTGCGGTACTCTGTGTGTTCAGACACATTTCTATGATACCTGCGGTGCTCTGTATATTCAGACACTTTTCTATGATAGTGTAGGAAGGTTTGCCATAAGAAAAGAGAACTCTCATTCCTGTGTGGCAAAGAGATTGCCATCTACCATTCAAGCGGGATCCTGCGGAACCAACCGGAAGAGGGAGAGTTTCCAGAAGGAAAGGTGTAGATGGAACGCTGTGTCAGGCAACCTTGATGGTGCAGTTCAAAGGCCAACGTGTCAAAACGGGAGTGGATTTGGTGGCAAGTAAAGGAACGGGCGAGACGTGTGTCATAGGAGACACTGAGGCCGAGGTGATAGGCCATGGCAGAAAGCTTGAGGCAGCAGATTGTGGCGCGTTCGGAAGCAAAATCCAGACGTAGCCACCCTTTATGTGCTGCATGTATACCAACTTAAACCAAGCTCAATTTTTGGTTTTTTTCTTTGTATTTGCGCATTTTGTGCAAGTCGGGGTGTGGCCTCCTTCTCCTGAGCTGGATATTACATTTAAAGGCTTCCCCAGACTGGCGTCCACAGGTCGGGACCTGGTCATTTTGTCTGTCCATATTCACATACTGAGGTCTACCCTGACACATGGTAAGGTTTTTTATATTAGACAGCGTCGGACCATCTCGATCAGGGTCACCTTGTCGATGGTGGGATTGCTTTTATGCTATATTTTTTTTTATCAAAAACAGTATTACTATGAACTCTACTATTTAAATGCACTTTTGCTTTTTACTTTTTAGATACAGTAGGGTTTTTGCACATTTTGTTTCTTGTAGGTTTTGTATCCTTTAAGGCCAATGTGAACATGCGTTTATGTGCTGCATGTATACCAACATAAACCAGGCTCAGTTTTTTTCTTTGTATTTCTGCATTCTGTGCAAGCCGGGGTGTGGCCTCCCTCACCTGAGCTGGAAATTACATTTAAAGGCTTCGCCAGACTGGTGTCCACAGGTCTGGACCCGGTATATCAATCCACCTATGCATTTCGTCTGCTACGTACGTTCTTAATCTTGGTGTTACAATTGTAATTTCATTTTACCAATTTAAATACCCTTTTCTGTTCATATGCCACACACAAATATACACCTGTGGCATGGCTAAAATGCAAACAAAGAGTTTTCCGTTAAATATCCCAGCGAGCGAAGAGTTACAGAGATAAAGTTTAGCATAAAACTTGTATACGAAGCACTGCAAGATAATAGAAGTATAGAACAACAAACCTATAGGCTCTGAATAACATTTTACATAAGTTCCATATAAACTAGCAGTATTATAACCTAAAATGACTCCACCTGGACCTGCTCCTGAGACATCGGCTTCTGTAACCTGGCGCCGTTGTATTCAATATTTGGGTTGGTGATGGGTGAGACAACATTACCAGAAGCTCTGGGACCTGTAGTGTCACCCAATCTGGCAGTGCTGTCCAACAGGAGCAATGTGCTCCCTGCCTTGGCGAATAGGATTGGACCACACCCTACTGAAACTCCCTGCATATTGCTAGGAGGTGCCAGTTATGGTTTATACTTGCTGTGGTTCACTCCTGGTATTCTACTCTCGTTCAGCCTTTTTGATTCCCGCGTCTGACCTCGGCCCATGTTTAGACTATACTACTGCCTGATAATTCTGTTTCTGACCTCCTTGTATTGAAGCACCTTCCTGACCATCCTTTGCTAGCTTGCTCCATCAGCCAGCAGCCACTCCATGGATCCAACCTAGAGGCCCCTGTGTAAGTCCAGATCCTTTTATAACAGTTAAAGGGTGAATGTCAGGGTACCTCCGGGGATATGCTCGACGAATAGGCTAGCATAAAGCCGGTCTGTGCAAGCCCTATTAAACGCTACCAGCCTTCCACTGACACTATCAGTGTAGTAATCAGCAATGCAGCTATAAGCGCTTCGGTACCGCAGTATGGCATATAATAACGTATAACAGTGGCTTAAGAGTTGCTAAATGAAGACTTACGCACTGGGTGTAAAACAAAAGTAATTGTAAAGTTAAAAAGTAACCAAGTGATCATTAAAAAAATGGAAAAATAACTTGGTAATTAATATTGTATCATGATTTCTTTTTCCAAATTAAGACCGGTCGGGGATTGCCTTTCTATTGTGGAGTATTTTCTCCACCAGAGAGCAAAGCTACCACTTGTATATGTTATTCATGTGGATAAACTTTTATTATTATTGCTGTTTATAATGGATTTTATCACCCTTTTTATAGGTGACTATTGACGGTTTGGGCACTTTCCAGTCAAAGGGGCCATAGCTATACTTCATGTGAATGAGCATGCACCCTTGTTTAGATGGGAGCTCATGTTCTGGCTCCAACAGAGGTATTTACCAGTCATGGTGTGAATGCTGTGGCATATTTTCTATGGTAGCAGTGTATGGCACTATTATTGGGAGGTGTCCAGCTCTGCAGGGGTGGGGAGAGCAAAGTTCGTCACAATTGGCTTAAAGACTTCCACCTTAGTGACCACCCTTGCAGAACAAGTGAGCAGCCTATACTAATTTCTGCCCACCCTGAACTTATCTATTCGATTATCTGTCTCAGTGTTCACCTTGTCTGACCCTATATCTTGGCAGGCTGCCATTGCAGAAGTAAACATTTTATTGCTTACCTGGGCCTAACTTAGCAACTGCATAAAGGAGATCGTAATTGATTACTGGTGTAGCGTCATCTATCGGCTTCCACCCAACCGGAGGGGACACAGGAGGAGAGATGAGGAATTGTTTAGCAGGTTGTGGGGGTGCCAGGTGGAGTTTGTCTCCATCTGTCTCTGTCTTTTGGACCTGTGTATGACATTATAAAAATTTGTAAGACATATGCAAAAAAAAAATGGACGTAATTGAAAAAAATCTCAATCATGGATGAGATTGTATTTAAAAAGAGATATTCAAAAGATTTTCAAAAATGTCAAACGTGATGTACAGTAATACAGTTTACCTGTGCGAAATAAAGTTTTAATTTCTTCCCTCTAAACTGTGTCTCGTGTAGCTCTATCCTCGCTCGCGCCGCTGCCTTAGGGTTGCTGAAGTTTATTCGTACTCTTCGGAAGCTCTTGAACAGTTGTAAGGTCACACAGTCGTCATATGCTCGGAAAAGACCCTCAAATTTCTCCTATAGTAAAAGAAAAAAAAGCTTATGATAATTCAAAGAACACTATAACTATTTTAGTGGAGGGTGAGCTCTGGGGGTAACTTATTATACCATACAGTAGGCCGTGACTACCTAACTTCCGTCTTGACCCATGAGCCCTCTTACCACCTGATCGGCACCATAAGCCCCAATATAAAAGAGGGAGGCTGGTAACACATTCACACTCTTGTAAACCCAGTTGATAAGGCATTAAAAAGGCATAATTAAGGATGAAACTCAGAATGAATTGAAGTTCTGAAGATACCTCCTAAAGACAAAAAAACCATTGCACAAAGTGGGCAGCTTTGGACACCAAGTAACAGTTCTCATGCCAAAATCCTGTGGACATCTGAAATGGCTTTAGGCACAAAGCCACTAGAGACCAGTTTCATGGGTCTATTGATATCTGGGATAGTCTGGAGCACCAGATCACTTAAAACTAGTAATTGACTTGGCCAACAGAATCTAAGTAGCTCCTGAGCCACAAAAACATGACTTCAAAGGACTCTAAAGCTAAAGAAAACTCAATGAAAACCAGCCATCGATAATTTGAAGGGGTGGGGGAGAATCTATTTAGACCAGTGGACACCAGGGAAGGCCTGAGAAACAAAATCACTAAACTTAAGTTACAGCCAGTGCCACAATACCAGGGTCCCAGGGACTGACAGCCACAAAATCCATGGATGTCAAGGACTATCTCAGCAACAAAGGCATTGGATGCCAGGGACTGCCTGAGCCAATAATCCCCTGGACATGAGGGACTGCCTGATCCTCAAAATACCTGTACACCAGTGTGACACAAACCACTAGACACCAGGTACTACCTGTGACATAATGCCACTGGACATAGGAGACTGTCTGATGACAAAGACTGCTTGATCCACAAAACTACTGGACTCTCGGGACTTCCTGAGCCACAAAACAATTAGATGCCACGAACTGCCTGAGCCACAAAATCCTTGAACATCAGGAACTATCTAGTCTTTTGGGGCCTCATGAAGTCCCTTGTGTCCAATGGTTTTTGGGTTCAGCCATTCCCTTTTGTCCAGTGGTTTTGTGGCACAGGCAGTCCCTGGTGTGTTATGGTTTAGTAGCTCAGACAGTCTGTCATGTCTAGGTCTTCAGTGGTTGTTTGGGTCAGGTAGACCCTGATATTCATTTGTCTTGTTACTTAGAAAAATATTTAGAATTGAAAGTCCTCAGTGGTTGATACTTCGCATTTAACCACTAGATATCAAGGACTGCTTGAGGGACAAAACCACTAAACACTAGGGACTGCGTGAGGCACCAAACCATTGGGCACCAGGGAGTGGCCGAGACAGAAAACCACCGAATGTCAGGGACTGCTTGAGACACAAGATCAATGGACACCAGGCACTACCTGACCAATTAAGCTAATGAATAGCAAAGAAGACCTGAGTCATGAAACCAGTGGACACCCGTGACTTCTATAGAAATGAACAGCAAGTCAGGGCCACCAAACTACTGGACATCATAACTGAACTTCATCTGAGAGCTCAAAACCAAGGTTTGTACAAGCCAAGGGAATAAAAGGAGCAGCACTAGAGCCAGGATTCTCCGTAGCTTTAATTCCTTTACCCTTTTGCAGTAATTGACTAAATCACAACAACTTGATGTAAATAAATGGTCCCCAACAAACGGAGGATAGTCCAGATGGAAGAGTAAGTCCCGACTTAGTGTACTGGACATGTCTGAAGAAGACTCGGAACATTTAGGGAAGAGGTAAATCTTTAGATTCTCATAGAGGATGATAATGTCAACTTGTTGTGTTGGCACATATCAGCGTAGTACCGCTAAATACCATCTCTCCCAGCACCTGCATTTGATATTTACAGATCCCCGAGGAAGCAAACAATCACCTGCAAACTAAAGTCTGACCTTATGTTCTGCACATCTAGACCGAACGCTCTGTGCCAGGCACAGGGGGACATAGTAGACTCCTGGGGTATTTGTGTTAGTGCAAAGAAAAATGCAGCTGGGTTCCTTGAAGGATACAAAATGGAAAAATATTGCCAATATTACCAAAACATGTAATGGCGGCACCTGCACTATTGATCCTAGTTTAATCATCCGAAAGAAAATCTAAATTCAGTCACATCTGACATCAACAACAATAATAAAGTAAACAGCTAAAGGTAATGTCATTCTTAAAAAAAGGAATTTATTCTCTTAAATGTTCCTTCCATTATGCCTCAATACCGTAATACTGATGTGACGCTAGTCACAACCCAGAGCCAGGCCGTGAGTCAGCGAGGTCAGACGTTCCGGAGTCAATACCAAAAGAGTGCGTAGTAAACCAAGGGAAAATACGAAATCGGAAGCCAGGTCACATGCCAGGGACAGAATACCAAAGAAACAGCGGATAAGCAAAGGGGCACTAACAAGCGGGTAATCAGAATATGGTCAAAAGTCAGCAGCGGAATATCAGAAGCAAAGGGGTAGTCTGAACACGGTCCAAAGGTCAGAGCAGCAGATCAGAACTTATAGCACAGGGAACAGGCAAACACACACCAGGGAGCACAAGCTTAGAACAAGCTTTTGACTGGCCGTGATCTGGGCCAGACAGTTCAGGCAGTTACCAAGAACATGGAGCACCTTTCTATACTCACATAGGTCAACCGAGCTGTCAATCAAAGCACTGACAGTTCAGCACAGGATAGGATGACAGAGCTGTCCATCACGGAGTCCCAGACACTATGAGCGGAGGAATCGTGACAACTGCTCCCTATGTACAAGAATATAACTACTATAATACTGTCCTCTATGTATAAGAATATAACTACTATAATACTGCTCCTATGTACAAGAATATAACTACTTTAATACTGCCCCATATATACAAGAATATAACTACTATAATACTGCTCCCTATGTACAAGAATATAACTACTATAATACTGCCCCCTATGTACAAGAATATAACTACTATAATACTGCCCCTATTTACAAGAATATAACTACTATAATACTGCCCCTATGGATAAGAATCTAACGGCTATAATACTGCCCTTATGTATAAGAATATAACTACTATAATACTGCTCCTATGTACAAGAATATAACTACTATAATACTGCTCCTATGTATAAGAATATAATTACTATAATACTGCCCCTATGTACAAGAATATAACTACTATAATACTGCTCCTATGTACAGGAATACGCGATTTTTAGCTTTCCATAGATAGGAAACAAAGCATGGCTATTTCAGCGATCTGGTCACTATTGATTTTCATATGCTTTTAGGCATATGTCACAGTTATGAAAAAATATGCATATTCTTCCCCTATTAGTCCTGAAGTTTAAAACGCATGTCCCATCAATATCGGATCTATACAAACCTCAATATTCATAACTTCCCATCAGCACCAAACCGAATGGCTGCAGATGTAATGTTTCCTTTCAAATTAGGATATGCTTCCTAGGCACAAAAGAGACTTCTCCATTTCTCCATCTATGTGCAAACACATGTGCCTTTATAATCTGGGCCTCAGAAAAGATCTTTCCTCTTTAATTACCTGTACTCTGTAGGAGTCTTAATTTGTTTTTTCACTTCTCAGCCATACGTCATTTCCTCACTTCCCATATGTCAACTGTGCAATTCTACTTCAAAGAGGTTTAGATGGTAAGCTCTTTTCTCCTGGAGAGATTCAGTGTGAGAGAGGAGGGGGGTGAATGCCTCCTCCCTGGAGATGGGTTATGGATTTTAATGTTTTCTACGACAACAGTGTACACAGACAGCTGTCAATCAGTGTTGTTGGTGGGGTTGCATAGTGCTCAGCATTTGAGCACTGCTACATCTGCATCGTAACAGATTCCGTAAAAATGCCAGCAAGCAGCTCAGTAAGTGATCCATCACTGGAATCAGCATAATAGCTTACTGCATACTGTTATCCACTTGCATTATATGTATATACAGTATTCAGTAAACTCATAGTCTCCCCCTAGTGGTGGCTGAAGGCAGCCAGAATTGTGTCTTTTATCTATAACTATACTTGGGACATGAAGCTTCTAGAAAACTATATTAAGAAATTAATTACATAAAAAAATGTCAGATTCATTCTAGAATTTGCCGATGTGGTCTTATCCATGAAGCCCACACACCATCTGAAGGCATGCGGCAACGCATGGCAGATATTGTGCCGCTCAGGCCTTATTAATCTGCGTGGTCAATTGTATCAATGAAGCAATCATCATTCCGTCCAACGTGAATGTTCTATCACTATGGTAACAATATTAAACCTTGATGCGTGTGATCCGAGGAAAATGTCCTAATCTGGCCATTTGTATTCCAGAACCGTTTGCAGCTCGGCTCCTTTTCCCTTCACTATAGACGCTGGTATTGACAATCACCCATGGAGAAACCAGCCCGGCTTGTAAGAACGCATAAGGGGATAATCATATGCTTATTAACGGCAATGGCAAGAAGTGATGAAGCAGCAGTGGCGGGAGAAACTGTTATGACCTGGTAGTCAGGACAACAATGGACCTGGTGGTTAAGAGCTAACGGAATGACCTGATAGTTATTGTTAATAAAGGACGAGCTCTTGGACGTGGGAACTCTGCTGACCGCAATCCCTAATCGTATCAAACACACTAGAAATAGCCGTGGATTGCGCCTAACGCTCCCTATGCAACTCGGCACAGCCTAAGATACTAGCTAGCCCTGAAGATAGAAAAATAAGCCTACCTTGCCTCAGAGAAATTCCCCAAGGGAAAAGGCAGCCCCCCACATATAATGACTGTGAGTAAGATGAAAATACAAACACAGAGATGAAATAGATTTAGCAAAGTGAGGCCCGACTTACTGAACAGGATAGGAAAGGTTACTTTGCGGTCAGCACAAAAACCTACAAAAAGACCACGCAGAGGGCGCAAAAAGACCCTCCGCACCGACTCACGGTGCGGAGGCGCTCCCTCTGCGTCCCAGAGCTTCCAGCAAGCAAGACAACAATAATAATAGCAAGCTGGACAGAAAAATAGCAAACCAAAGAAATACAAGCTGGAACTTAGCTTCTGCTGGGAAGACAGGTCACTAGAACGATCCAGGAGTGAACTAGACCAATACTGGAACATTGACAGGTGGCCTGGAGCAAAGATCTAAGTGGAGTTAAATAGAGCAGCAGCTAACGCATTAACCTCGTCACCTGTGGAAGGAAACTCAGAAACACCCACCAGAGGAAGTCCATGGACAGAACCAGCTGAAGTACCATTCATGACCACAGGAGGGAGCCCGACAACAGAATTCACAACAATACCCCCCCCATCCTTGAGGAGGGGTCACCGAACCCTCACCAGAGACCCCAGGCCAACCAGGATGAGCCAAATGAAAGGCACGAACCAGATCGGCAGCATGAACATCAGAGGCAAAAACCCAGGAATTATCTTCCTGACCATAACCCTTCCACTTGACCAGGTACTGGAGTTTCTGTCTCGAAACACGAGAATCCAAAATCTTCTCCACCACATACTCCAACTCCCCCTCAACCAACACCGGGGCAGGAGGATCAACGGATGGAACCACAGGCGCCACGTATCTCCGCAATAACGACCTATGGAACACATTATGGATGGCAAAGGAAGCAGGAAGGGCCAAACGAAATGACACAGGATTGATAACCTCAGAAATCTTATACGGACCAATGAAACGAGGCTTAAACTTAGGAGAGGAAACCTTCATAGGAACATAACGAGACGACAACCAAACCAAATCCCCAACACGAAGTCGGGGACCCACACAGCGCCGGCGGTTAGCGAAACGTTGAGCCTTCTCCTGGGACAATGTCAAATTGTCCACCACATGAGTCCAAATCTGCTGCAACCTGTCCACCACAGTATCTACACCAGGACAGTCCGAAGACTCAACCTGCCCTGAAGAGAAACGAGGATGGAAACCAGAATTGCAGAAAAACGGCGAAACCAAAGTAGCCGAGCTGGCCCGATTATTAAGGGCGAACTCAGCCAACGGCAAAAAGGACACCCAATCATCCTGATCAGCAGAAACAAAGCATCTCAGATATGTTTCCAAAGTTTGATTAGTTCGTTCGGTCTGGCCATTTGTCTGAGGATGGAAAGCCGAGGAAAAAGACAAATCAATGCCCATCCTAGCACAAAAGGATCGCCAAAACCTCGAAACAAACTGGGAACCTCTGTCAGAAACGATGTTCTCCGGGATACCATGTAAACGAACCACATGCTGGAAAAATAATGGCACCAAATCAGAGGAGGAAGGCAATTTAGACAAAGGTACCAAATGGATCATTTTAGAAAAGCGATCACAAACCACCCAAATGACAGACATCTTTTGAGAGACGGGGAGATCCGAAATAAAATCCATAGAAATATGCGTCCAGGGCCTCTTCGGGACCGGCAAGGGCAAAAGCAACCCACTGGCACGAGAACAGCAGGGCTTAGCCCGAGCACAAGTCCCACAGGACTGCACAAAAGAACGCACATCCCGTGACAAAGACAGCCACCAGAAGGATCTAGCCACCAAATCTCTGGTACCAAAGATTCCAGGATGCCCAGCCAACACTGAACAATGAATCTCAGAGATAACTCTACTAGTCCATCTATCAGGGACAAACAGTTTCTCCGCTGGGCAACGGTCAGGTCTATCAACCTGAAATTTTTGCAGCACCCGCCGCAAATCAGGGGAGATGAGAATACCCGCCGGCTCAGAAACACCCGGAGAGTCAGGCACAAAACTCCTTGACAGGGCATCAGCCTTCACATTCTTAGAGCCCGGAAGGTACGAAACCACAAAATCAAAACGGGAGAAAAATAACGACCATCGAGCCTGTCTCGGATTCAACCGTTTGGCAGACTCAAGATAGGTCAAATTCTTGTGATCTGTCAAGACCACCACGCGATGCTTGGCTCCTTCCAGCCAATGACGCCACTCCTCGAATGCCCACTTCATGGCCAACAACTCACGATTACCGACATCATAGTTACGCTCAGCAGGCGAAAACTTTCTAGAAAAGAAAGCACATGGCTTCATCACTGAGCCATCAGAACCTCTTTGCGACAAAACAGCCACTGCTCCAATCTCAGAAGCATCAACCTCAACCTGAAACGGGAGTGAAACATCTGGCTGGCACAACACAGGGGCAGAAGAAAAACGACGCTTCAACTCCTGAAAAGCCTCTACAGCTGCAGAAGACCAATTGACCACATCGGCACCCTTCTTGGTCAAATCAGTCAACGGTTTAGCAACAGTAGAAAAATTAGCGATGAAGCGCCGGTAAAAATTAGCAAAGCCCAGGAACTTTTGCAGGCTCTTCACAGATGTCGGCTGAGTCCAATCGTAAATGGCCTGGACTTTAACAGGGTCCATCTCGATAGTAGAAGGGGAAAAAATGAACCCCAAAAATGAAACCTTCTGAACTCCAAAGAGACACTTTGACCCCTTCACAAACAAGGAATTCGCACGAAGGACCTGGAACACCATTCTGACCTGCTTCACATGAGATTCCCAATCATCCGAAAAGACCAAAATATCATCCAAATACACAATCAGGAATTTATCCAGGTACTCACGGAAGATGTCATGCATAAAGAACTGAAATACTGATGGAGCATTGGAAAGCCCGAATGGCATAACCAGGTACTCAAAATGGCCCTCGGGCGTATTAAATGCTGTTTTCCATTCATCGCCTTGTTTAATACGCACAAGATTATACGCCCCTCGAAGATCTATCTTGGTGAACCAACTAGCCCCTTTAATACGAGCAAACAAATCAGACAGCAACGGCAAAGCATACTGAAATTTGACTGTAATTTTATTAAGAAGGCGGTAATCAATACAAGGTCTCAAAGAACCATCCTTCTTGGCCACAAAAAAAGAACCCTGCTCCTAACGGTGATGACGACGGGCGAATATGGCCTTTCTTCAAGGATTCCTTTATATAACTCCGCATAGCGGCGTGTTCTGGCACAGATAAATTGAACAATCGGCCCTTAGGAAACTTACTACCAGGAATCTAATAGCACAATCGCAATCCCTATGAGGAGGTAGGGCACTGGTTTTGGGCTCATCAAATACATCCCGATAATCCGATAAAAACTCTGGAACTTCAGAAGGAGTGGAAGACGAAATAGACAAAAATGGAACATCACCATGTACCCCCTGGCAACCCCAGCTGGACACAGACATAGATTTCCAGTCCAATACTGGATTATGAACCTGTAGCCATGGCAACCCCAAAACGACCACATCATGCAGATTATGCAACACCAGAAAGCGGATATCCTCCTGATGTGCAGGAGCCATGCACATGGTCAATTGGGTCCAGTACTGAGGCTTATTCTTGGCCAAAGGCGTAGCATCAATTCCTCTCAATGGAATAGGATACTGCAAGGGCTCCAAGAAAAAACCACAGCGCCTGGCAAACTCTAAGTCCATCAAATTCAGGGCAGCGCCTGAATCCACAAATGCCATAACAGAATAGGAAGACAAAGAGCAGATCAAAGTAACGGACAAAAGAAATTTCGACTGTACCGTACCAATGGTGGCAGACCTAGCGAACCGCTTAGTGCGCTTAGGAGAATCGGAGATAGCATGAGTGGAATCACCACAGTAAAAACATAGCCCATTCCGACGTCTGTGTTCCTGCCGTTCAGCTCTGATCAAAGTCCTATCACACTGCATAGGCTCAGGCCCATGCTCAGATAGTACCGCCAAATGGTGCACAGCTTTACGCTCACGCAAGCGTCGATCGATCTGAATGGCCAAGGACATAGACTCATTCAGACCAGCAGGCATGGGAAACCCCACCATGACATCCTTAAGGGCTTCAGAGAGACCCTTTCTGAAGATTGCTGCCAGGGCACATTCATTCCACTGAGTGAGCACAGACCACTTCCTAAACTTCTGACAATATATCTCCGCTTCATCCTGACCCTGACACAAAGCCAGCAAGATTTTCTCTGCCTGATCCACTGAATTAGGTTCGTCATAAAGCAATCCAAGCGCCAGGAAAAACGCATCAACATCACGCAATGCCGGATCTCCTGGCGCAAGGGAAAATGCCCAGTCTTGAGGGTCACCACGTAACAAAGAAATAATGATCTTTACTTGTTGAACAGGGTCACCTGAGGAGCGAGGTTTCAAGGCAAGAAACAATTTACAATTATTTTTGAAATTCAAGAACTTAGATCTATCACCAAAAAACAAATCAGGAATTGGAATCCTAGGCTCTGACATCGGATTCTGAACCACAAAATCTTGAATGTTTTGTATCCTTGTAGTGAGATTATCCATCCAAGAGGACAGACCTTGAATGTCCATGTTTACACCAGTGTCCTGAACCACCCAGAAGTAAAGGGGAAAAAAGAGACAAAACACACTGCAAAGAAAAAAAAATGGTCTCAGAACTTCTCTTATCCCTCTATTGAGATGCATTAGTACTTTGGGCCACCTGTACTGTTATGACCTGGTGGTCAGGACAACAATGGACCTGGTGGTTAAGAGCACACGGAATGACCTGATAGTTACTGATAATAAAGGATGAACTCACAGCTCTTCTTCTCTGGACGGCATTTACTCACTTATAAAGGGAGCCCTTTAGACTTTTTTTTTTTTTAAAGGGCCACTGTCCGTAAAAACATACATAGGAAATCCGAGGTTCTGCAGGATAGGACAGGGAAACACATTTCCAACAATACCTGTTCGGCTGTTATCCAGGGCTAAAAAACCCAAAAATTAATGTTCTGACCCTATGCAAATTAGGCCTGCAAGTGCACTAGTGGGCGTATCAGCGCATTTGTGGTCCTCAGCTCCTCTTTGCTTCCCCACTCTGGCACCACATCCGCTTCTTGATTGACATCGGAGACAGAGGCTCTGGTGCGGGACGTCATCTCTGCTCTCTACTGTCAGTCAAGAGGCGAGCACGGCACTGGTGAGGGGCGTTAAAGA